>NW_015175360.1:1623620-1657701 GCF_001447785.1 Gekko japonicus | reverse complement strand
AAAAGGCACTAGAAGGAAGAAGCTTCTCCCCCAAACTGGAGAGACTAACATAACTGGTTAAACTAAACACGTAACCAACAACATCATGTCCCTAACTGTCACACTCCATGCTGTAAGAACCTGTCAGGACACTTCAAGACTCCTCTGTAAACTGAAAGCGAGCGCAAAATGGGTGGACAGGACTGTCCCACTCCTGAACCACTGAGAAAGGAAGCTTCATGGTAAATGAAAGAAATCTTCCATTCTCCAGTGGTTCAGATTACGGGACAGTCCTTACTTCTGAGACTTAAAAAAGCAGTGTGTCCCCAGGGAGGGAGGTTGCTTTCATGATTTACAGAGTGTGTTGAAGCACCCTACGGCCAAAGGCCGCTTCTTCTGATGCCATTTTATCCACTCTATAATGTTTAGTAAATGAGTGAACGGATTTCCAGGTGGCTGCCTTACATATGATCTCCAGTGTAGCCACCCCCCTAAGGGAGTGAGCCATGATCCCATCTGAAGGATCCATCCCATTGGCCTTGTAGGCCAGAATGATGCAACCCTTAATCCTCCTACTAAGAGTAGCAGAAGACACCTGTTCCCCCTGGTTAAGCTTCCTAAAGGACACAAAGAGTGCCTCTGATTTTCTCTACTAATTTGTCCTATCTATATAGTAACTCAAAGCTCTCCTGACATCCAGACAATGCCACTCCCACTCCTTGTCATGTTTGGGGTTTTGGCAGAATGATGGGAGAACCAATTCCTCCGCCCTGTGGAAAACTGAATTAACCTTTGGAATAAAGGCTGGGTCTAACCTAAGGACCACCTTGTCCTGATGGAAAACACACAGCTCTTTATTGATGGACAGGGCCCTCAATTCCGACACTCTGCATGCCGAGGTAATTCCCATCAGAAAAAGACTCTTGAAGGTCAATTTTTTGAGTGGGCAAGAGGCCATAGGTTCGAAGGGATGCTTACATAAGGCCCTTAGGACTGTGTTTAGATTCCAGGTGGGGAATCTGTATACCTGCAGAGGGTTAATCAAGGATGCCCCCTTTAGAAACCTCTTAACATGGGCGTGATAGAGTAACTTCCCATGTCTGACTCCCTGAACAGCCGAGATAGCTGAAACCTGTCTCCTCAGTATGCCTGTACTGAGCCCCTTATCAGCCCATCCTGCAAAAAATGAACCACTCTGAGGCCCTGAGGGGTTCTATCTCTTGACCAACGCACCAGGATTGAAAAACCTGCCAGGTGGCATTATAGGATCTATTAGTGGATGTCTTCCTGGATGCTAGCATAGTAAAAACTACCTTCTCGGGGTAGCCCGCCTCCACTAGCATTTCCCGCTCAATCTCCACGCTGTTAGTCTGAGCATCTCTGGGCATGGGTGTCTTGTGAGACCCTGTGTCAGTAGATCTTCCCTCACTGAAAGATGCCACAGGTCCTCTGAAGACAGACTCCTTAGTTCCTGAAACCACACTCTCTGTGGCCAAAAGGCAGCTACCAGCACCACTTCCACCCTCTGCTGTCGGATTTTTTGAATGACTTGGGGCAGGATTTGTACTGGAGGAAACACATAGAGGAGACCTGGAAGCCAGTCAAAATTTAAGGTGTCTGTTCCATTGGCCTGGATGTTTCTTGTCCTGGAGAAGAACTCTGGGACTTGATGGTTGTACTCTGTCTTGATCAAGTCCATGCTGACTTTCCCGAACTTGTCGCATATTTGTTTGAACACTTCCCTGTTCAGGGACCATTCTGACTGGTCCAGCCACCTTCTGCTGAGCCAGTCCACCAGAGCATTGTCTTTTCCTGCCATGTATGTCGCTTTCAGCAATAACAGATGGCTCTCCACCCAGGTCATCACTTCGGATGCTTTCGTGGTGAAGAGACCTTACCCGAGTCCCACCTTGACAGTTTATGTATGCCTTGGCCATCATGTTGGCCATCTGGACAAGTACATGCTGACCTGAAAGATGTTTGCTGAGGCTCAGGAGACCCAGGCATATCACCCTGAGTTCTAGGAAGTTGATACTCTTCTGCGTCTCTTCTGCTGTCCACTCCCCCTGGACCATTTGACCCCTCAAGTGTGCTCCCCATCCCGACAGACTGGCGTCCATTGTCATAATCCGTCTCAGTGGATCTCAAAGAGGTGACCCATGTGTGAATCGGAGAGGTGTTAGCTACCATGAGAGCTATTGTTGGATCTCCAGAGATAGTTGCAGTAGCATGTGTCTCTTGCATGCAATTGCTTCCTGGTAGGGAAGCAGGAATCTCTGCAAGGGTCTGGCATGGAATCTGGCCCACTGAACAATCTCTTGACAGGAGACTAGCATTCCCAGACGTTTGGTTAGTGTCATCAGTTCTGAAGTGGGAGACTCCATGACTTCTGTTAGTAGTGATCAGAGTTTCATTTCCCTATCCTGAGACAGAAAAACCTGATCCTGAACCATGTCTATCTCCACCCCCAGGTGAAGCAGCCTTTGCAAAGTTTGGAGGTTACTCTTTTCCAGGTTGATCACAAAGCCATGTTCCTTTAGAGTATCTACTGTGATCTGAGAGGTTCTCACACTCTCCTAGAATGACAGGGCTTTTATTAAAATGTCATCCAGGTACAGAAACAGGTGTACCCCTTTCATCCTGAGGTGTGCCACCAGGGCCACTACCACTTTTGTGAAGACCCTCGGTGAGGATTTCAGCCCAAATGGGAGGGTCCTGTACTGAAAGTGTTGACCCGCATAGACGAACCAGAGAAACCTTCAGTGAGAGTTGTGGATGGGGATGTGGAGGTATGCTTCCGCCAGATCTATAGCTGTCAGAAAATCCCCTTCACTGGGACAGATAGGAATGCAAAGCTAATTAAAATTTAACATGAGTCTTGCACAAATGACAATGAAATACCTGAAAAATCTCATTCAAGAGAGTGTAGCACAGGCAATTAAAACCATGGTGGAAACACTACCTTCGTTAATTAAAAAAGAAATGGAACCTGTACAGTGAAAAATGGAAGAAGTAACACAACAAATAGAAACAGAGACAAAAGAGATCAAGAAACAGATAATAGAAAATAAACAGGAGATATTAAAAATCATGACGACTAGTAATAAGATGGAAGAAAGAATACAGGATTTAGACAATAAAGTACAAGAGTTAAGTTAAAAAGCGAAAGAATGGAGGAGACACTGATACATTTCAAAATGGATGAAGCTGTGTTAATATTGAGATGACAAAATGTTCCTGAAAGTATAGCAAAAATTTAAAAGAAGAAATGATACACAATATATCAGAACAACTTAAAATAGGAACAAAAGCAGAAGTGGCAGGAGAAATTGACACAGTGTATAGAAATAATTCCTCTTACACAAGGAGGAATAAAATACCTTGGGAAGTCCACAACAGAAGAGAAATGCGTGATAAGATTCTCAGAGCAACAAATGATACAAAGATGGTCATACAAGAAATGGAGATTACAATTCTCAAAGAAATACCATGGAGAGTTAGGGAGAAGAGACAAAATTATGCCGTACTGATGGATATTTTGAGATCAAATGGAATCACATACAGATGGTTGTTACTAGAAGGAGTGCTATTTAATCATGAGGATAGAAGACAGAAAATAGATTCTATATTTAAAGTGGAAGATTTTCTTGAGAGGTATGGAAAAGATTTAGGCTGGCAAGAAGAAGTAGTTAGTGAAACAGAGGAAGAAGTGACAGGACAAAAAGCAAAAAAACCAAGGGAAAATACATTGAAAAAAAGAAGAAAAAGAATGGACATGACACCATCACAAATACTCACAAGATTCCATTACAGAATTAAGGCAAAGGGAAGTAAAAATAAAGATGTAGAAATAAAAGGTTTAAAATCCTTTCTGTCAATGTGAATGAGCTTAATAGTCCACAAAAAAGGAAAAGAACGTTCCATCAAATCACCAAGTTACAGACAGACATTGTATGTCTCCAAGAGACACATATTAGAAAAGATGGAAAATAATTATTAGCTAAAAAATTAGGAAATCTCTTCTTTGCAGCACACACACAAAAGAAAAGAGGAGTGGCCATATATGTTAAAGATTATCTATGCCCAGAATTAATATATGCATCGGATAATGGAAAAATAGTAGCAATTACAATCTTGAGGGGGGGGAAGAACACTAATTGTGAATATATATGCTCCTAACCAAAACCAGGAGATTTAAAAAAAAACGGTACAAGAAACTTTGACAATTAAAGTGTTTGATGATCTGTGTATTATAGGAGATTACAGCACAGTGTTTGACTCAAAAATGGCTAGGAAAAACCAGACAAGAGATAAAAAATCAGGAAATGTTCTCCCCAAGAATTTTTCCCAAATGGCAGAGGAATATAGTATAGTAGACTCATGGAGAATCAGAAATATCTATACAAACGATTACACTTACTACTCGGTGAGACATAATTCATGGTCTAGAATAGATATGGCCTGGATATCAACAACTACACTACAACAACTAGTAGAAGCCGAAATATTACCAAATACTTTTGCAGATCATAGCCCTTTAATGCTAACCTTGAAGCAAACATCAAGAAGGATTAGATGGACTATGAACACAGGTCTTTTAAGAGAAGAGGAATTTGTGAAAAAAACTAAAATCGAGATCCAAGAATTTTTCAAAAGAAATATACAACCTGAAATATTGATAGAAATAGTATGAGAGACATTTAAAGCATCTATAAGAGGATGGTTTATCAACCAAGAGGCATGGAAAAGAAACAAAAAATAAAACTATATGAAAATTTGGGAAAACAAGTTAAAAAAGAAGATAAAATGAAAAAAACATAGATTAGGAAAAATAAAGATCAAATTAAAAATATTACAACATCAAATGAACATGTTACTAACTCAAGAACTAGCAAAAACATAGAATACACAAAACAATATCTTCCTCTAATAGTTCTTCTTCTTTTTCTGATGAAGAGGTAGTGGAATCAGGCTCTATTTCCCTACTCCCCAGTAGGGGGCTGCGATCCCTGATGGGAGATTTGCTTTTCCTGTGTTTTAGCCTAGGGGGAGACCTAGAGGAACTTGAGGAATCATCCTCCTGGCTGGGTCTGGCCTGTTTGGTAACCCTACCCAGGGCTCTTTTGGTAGAAAAAGCCCAGCAGGAACTCATTAGCATAACAGGCCACACCCAACAGCAGAAACGTATTAGCATATTAGGCCACACCCTGACAACACAGCTCATTAGCATATTAGGCCACAGCCCCATGTTACCAGAAGTTTGGTCATCCAGCCACACCCACCTTTTGCTTCTTATTCTGTTTACCTTGTTTGTTGTCAAAACCCAGGGCTTTTTTTGTAGCAGGAACTCCTTTGCATGTTAGGCCACACACCCCTAATGTAGCTATTGGGTGTGGCCTATTATGCTAGGAGTCTTGGAACATTTCTCTAAGCATTTCTTTAAACTCCTTTCTCATCTCTCCTTTAAACCAATTCAGAAGCTCAGCTTTATCTGAGTCCCTGCTTTCCTGGTTCAATGACTCCATAGAGTCCTGTGAGGCCAGGGATACAGAAAGTCTGGGTAGGCTCAGATCTCCAAAGGGCTTTCTCTCTCTTGAGAACTACCTGGCTTAGCCTTATCAGCCATTTCTCTCTCTCTCTCTCTCTCTCACTCTCTCTCTCTCTCTCTCTCTCTCTCTCTCTCTCTCTTTCTCTTTCCTGTAGGGAGGGGAATGAAAGTGAAACTACTATCAGGAGAGTGGAAGTATTCCCTGGCTGTTTCTGTCCAGTCACTCCATCCCTCTTTGTTCTCCCCATAGACTGGTATTCCAAATCTTCTATGTGGTCTCCCCTCCCAGGAGCCCTGTTTGGCTGCACAGTCTACAAGTAATAGGCTGGAACAAAACAAGGTTCTAGGCCTGCCTGAACGGGCCTAGCAGAGAGAGTTTTCAAAATGGCCACCGCCATTTTCCCTCCATAAAAATTGTGTCTTTTCTCCCCTTCTTGCAGCAACCCTTATTTACTGGGATAACCCCCCCATAAACATGGAAAGGGGGCTCTTGGACGGGTGGCACCAGACTCTGTATCACCCCCCCCCTTTTGGCCTCTCCAGCCTTAGAGGAAAGTGGTCTGAAAGAAAAAAACCCTTTTCTCCTGCCTTGCCGCGCTATGCTCCCTTCCCGAAGCGGGAACATACTCAGGAGTAAGGAGGTCTGCGGCTTGCCCAGGAGCTTACCATGCTTCAGAAGGCAGGATGGCTCCTCCCCTGGTCTCTCAACAATCCCGGGAGCTTCTGCAGCCTGGGGGGGGGCGGGTACACAGCTCCTTCCCTCCGCTGCGATCTGGACTCCTCTGCACTCCCCAGAGACTCCGAGAGCAGGCCCTCCGCATGAAGGCAGGTAAGGCCAGCAGGGGTCCTTGGGAGTCCAACTGAGCTACGTGGTGACCAGGGACCACCCGGTGCCCACCAGCTCCTTTTCGCACCGCCAATAATGTGCACCGCTCGGTGCTGCAGCTTGGATTCTTCTTCCTTCTTCTTCCAACTTTTAACTGTGTTCTTCTGTCGGCTGTGCTTTGCAGCACTGCTCAGACACGTCCTGCTGCAAGGCAGGGCCAGCAAGAACTGGGAAGCCTCAAGGGGATAAACCCCTCCCTGCCTGGATCAAAGCTCAGAGCCAACCCTGCAGAGGAAAGAGGAGCTTATCCCAGAAGTAAGGACTGTTCCACGATCTGAACCACTGGAGAACAACATGGTAAGATCAGCTGGGCATAGGTACTAAGAAAGTTCATGATTCAGATGCAGCTGATAGAAGGTGCTCCTGGCCACCATGCTAACCTTCTTTTCAAAATGCAAGGCAGGGTGTGACGGTACCTCTCTTTTATTTTGTGTGGTTAGGTGTAATGTAGTTTTAAATTTCTTGTTGTTCGTTTTTCTCACTCTAAGTATCTATTGCTGCCACCAGGAATTAAATTTCAGTCTTTAATTAACCTTTCCCACAGTATTGTGCTCAAGCTCTAAGGCTCCTTCATTGGACTATGTGGTTCTGAGGATGAGACTCTTATATTTTAAACAGCATAGGACTCTGGGACCCTGGTCACACGGGAGGCTTTGATCCATGAGAGGGACGGATCGGGGGCACATCAAGCGGGCGCGATCACACCGCAACATCTGGGAAGCGGTGCGCACCCGTCCCCGATCCGTCTCTTCCAGCCGAAGATGCAGATTAAAAAACCCCCTACAAAACACTACTACTTACCTGAAAATCCGCAGCAGGGGCAGCTGTGTGATCGCCAGCATGCCCGTCTCCGGCAGCATGCGAGGCCCCCAGCCAAACTGTGCAGGTGCACACATGCACAGAGAAATTTTATTGGTAAAAGAAGTGTATTGGTTACAAGATGTTTTGTTAAATTGCTCAGTAAAATCTTTTCCTTTTTACTCAGTTCTCTGTCAGCTTTTCCCCTCACACTTATAATACTCTGATAATATTAGATTTTGCCTAAATTGTCCCCTTAAGTATATTTCTTCCTCATTTAGAATCTTAATGCCTTTCACAGCACTTCTATGTGATTCTGTTTGGAAGACTGCTTCTCTGACTCTGTGTAGACTGACTACAACTGCTGACTACTGATTTCTGACCAGACTGAACACTCTGCCTTCTCTCTCCACACACACACACTTCCTAGCTCTGCCCACACACTCTCAGTCACCAACCAATCACCTCCTCACTCATCTCCCTCTTTCACCCCCTTGTTCTTCTGACACTTACCAACCATTTAAAGAAACGCACACATATAACTTGGAAATCATTACACAGGGTCTATGAGCACCCCCAAGCTCTTAACCTGCTCTGAAAACGCCAATGTTACTCCATCTAAGTTGTTTAGATTTGGCTCCTGTAGAATATCAGCCTTCTCAGTCAACATTACCTCCATCTTGTTTGGATTCAGCTTCAGGTTGTTCTGCCTTAGCCACCTGACCACAGCCTCAAAGCCCTGGTTCAGAATCATGACAGAATCTGGAGGCTTGGATAATGAAATATAGATCAGAGTTTCTCACCAGCAGAGTTTTTCAAAAACAATAACCTAGACACTTATTTATTTATTATTTTTATTTATGTCATTTATACCCCACTTTTCTCCCCAACAGAGACCCTTAGAGTTGTATGAATTCTCCTCTCCTCCATTTTATCCTCACAATGCTCCTGTAAAGTAGACTTGGCTGAGAGTGTATGATTGACCCAAGGTCACCAAGCAAGCTTCCATGGCAGCATGGGGATTCAAACCTGAGGTCTCCCAGATCCCAGCCCTACGCTCTAACAACTACTTCACACTGGCTCTCAAAGGCTGCTGTCACACATGCCAGATGAAGCAGAGGGGAAGCAAGGCTACTTCCTCCGGAGGAATTTGACCCACAGTTGTGCGATCACACAGTCCTTGGGAACTGTGGGCGCAGTTCACCACTGCACGATCAGACACAACCACGGGTGAGTCAGGGGGATTGCTGTTTGTTTCTGATGCACGTAAACAAGGAATTGATGAATCACATCTCCGCACTGAGGGCTCCCTATGGCGTTTGAGATTATGCGCATACTGAGAAGGGGGGGGAAACAATGGCACAGAGTCAGGATGGCCTGATATCCCAATGCCATGAGATCATGCTGGAGTGATCAGACAAGGGAAAGTCTGTCCGTGGCCCGTTGCAACCCATTTTCTACCAGATTTTCCCCGGTGTCTTTTAACTTCACTTCTGCGGCAGAGCAGAACGGGTTGCCGAGGGCTGCAGGGCACTTCCCAGATGTTGTTGTCTGATCACGCCCTTTAAATCCGCCCAGCATTCACACCTATGGCGGGTCTAATTGTGCATATGATCGCAGCCAAAGAGAGTTAAAATACATATATACTTGCATGATCTTTTCTTTCCTACCACAGTATTAGGGGAAAGCAGGCCTATTTTATGACGGAAATAAAATTGGAATCCGGGCTTCTGGTCCACTGGCAGCTCAATTCACCCTGGTGTCAAAACTCATACATGGAACCAGAGGCACATGGAGCTCCAGCTGGGCTGTGGTCAGGTAGTGCATTATCATTATTATTTTTTGCATTGTGTCATCAGTGTGCATGATACTTGCAAAGCACCAGGTGACAGGTCCCTGCTCTAATCGAAGAAAGGAGAGACCAAATGGAGTATGGCAGTGGGAATTAACAGGAAAAGAATATGATGAACTCATTCCAGTCATATGATGAAGCAAAGTTTCAGTAAGGAAGCAGGACATACGTTACTCATATGTGGGACTTTTCATAGGTGCTGAGATTTAAACCTTCACTCAAACTTTGGTGCTGTTACAATATCATGATTAAGCATGAACTCTCCCACAGTGCACCATTAAAACCAGCAAGCAAACAAACCTCAAGCAGCAACATCCTTAAAGGAACCAGTATAGCCTTTCCTCCTTTTAACATTATTCTACAAAAAAATATATATTACAGAATACATTAAAATTGTAGTCCTAATCATTAAGAAAGATTGAAACAAACAAACAAGCAACTCCAGTTTCTTTGCTGAAATTATAAACCCTTGAAACTTTTGTCTGGACTTAGAAAATTTGTCAGACAGACAACGATTGTGGAACCCTTCCCTCCACAACAACATGTCAGGCACCAAAACTAAAGGCATTACTGAAATACTCACATTAACATCCCCTGAGATGGAACTTGCAAGATCTAATGCTGTCAACCAATTCCTTCAGTATGTTTCTGTGGTACTGCCAACGGAAAAGGGTAACTTTTATCCATTGACCTGTTTATGTTTAGGGATTCCCAGTGACTTGAGTTAGGCCATGCAACAGACATTCAGTGATAATAACTTTCAGATATTATTGAACTGACCCCTATTTGAACTGGCCAACTGAAGCAATGGAAAGCTCTTTCATCCATTATCTGTCCCCTGAGCCATCCAGTCTGTATCTTTCAGGAATTGGCTGGGAACTGCAGGGAAGTTGGGGGAAGGAACCATGCATTAAAGTAATTCTAACACATAAAAGAGCACCATCCAGTGCTTGAGCAGCAGGGGAAATGCATTTGCTGGTCAAAACTCTGAATACTATTCAGCAAATTAATAAGAAAATAAAGGAGTCCTGTATTACTAAAAATGTGAAATGGCATATAAAAATGGCACGCAGTTAGTGAAAAACAGCTCTGTTTTACATAATTTTGTTCTTTTATGAGTATTATCTCATCATGATTTTTGTTTATACCTATAAAGGGGCTTCAAAGTATAGAGATGTGTTAGAGGACTTAATCCTAAAGCTCCTCTAACTGAAGTCAACAGCGTGATCCATCGTCTTGCACCTGGAGCAGTCATTTACGCCTATGCAAAGTGAGTGTGAAATGCTCCTAGATTAGAATTTTTACATCCACTTTGCACATGTGCATGTGACAAAGCAAAGTTCAGGAAAGCTGAGAAAGAGGCCCAGCAGGACATGGAAGCGAGAAAAGATTGTCACATGAGATTTCTTTTAAGAGAACAAGAAACCTTCAACAACTTTAGTCCAAATGCTAAATGGAGGATATTGACATCCCTTGGCATATGTGTTTTAGAAATAATATGCCTGTTGTGCAAGAACTTAATTTTAAGCAACAGTTAAGACCTATCTGGTATACAAAAGGCTATAAACAGCATTTATCCAATTTGAGAGCATTTCCTGATTGTTTCTCCCCCCCATTCAGTGAATGTACAGTAGGCTTGCCAAGTCCCCCCGGGGGGCGGGGACTCCAGGCACGTGCGCTTTAGACGCCGGACGGGAGTCCCCTGCTCCGGAGGAATTTACACTTGGCAACCCTAATGTACAGTTTTGCTGTAAGGAATCTAGCTGTTTCCCCCAAAAGTACAGTTTCTATTGCAAGGAAAAGACAGGTTGCTTACCTGTAACTGGTGATCTTCGAGTGGTCATCTGTGCATTCACACCCTTGGGATACACTGCGCCTGCGCTGAACCTTCTCGGTACCGATAGCTAGCAAAAAGGGATTTTCGCGCCTCTCCCAGGTCACGCGCCGACTCCACTGCGCATGACCAAGGAGGGGCACGCAGATCCCGCCAGTTCCTTCTGACCGCCGCCCAACAGCCTTCAAAGAAACAAGATGAAGGGCCGAGAGCAGAGGGGAAGGAGGGCGGGTGGTGTGAATGCACAGATGACCACTCGAAGATCACCAGTTACAGGTAAGCAACCTGTCTATCTTCTTCGTGGTCTCTGTGCATCACACCCTTGGGAGAATAGCAAGCAATAACTCTTACCTGGAGGAGGGGCCGAGGCCCTACACCTGCGCCGTCTGCAAAATAGACCGACCCAACGCCACACGACGAGTAGACCGGACATCAAGGGCATAATGCTTCACGAAGGTGAGCGGAGTAGCCCAAGTCGCAGCGTTGCAGATGTCCTCCAATGGCATCCCTCTCAGGAAAGCTGTGGAAGCCGCCACCGCCCTTGTAGAGTGGGCGCGAAGTTGACCTGGAAGAGGTCTCTTAGCCAAAGCGTAACATAGCTTGATTACTTCCACAATCCACCTGGACAGCGTCTGGGAAGAGATCTTCTTCCCTAGGGAGGGCATACTGTGAGCAACAAACAAGGCTGGAGACTGACGAAAAGACTTGGTCCTGCCCAAATAGAACAGCAACGCCCTCTTAACATCCAGAGAGTGCAATTTCCGCTCCTCTTCATTGGCAGGAGACGGGAAAAATGACGGCAAAACTATATCTGAACGTAGATGAAACTCCGAAACGACTTTCGGTAAGAAGGAGATGTCCAAAGACAACGACACCCCATGAGGGGAAAAAATCAAGTATGGTGGATCACACCTTAAAGCAGACAACTCACTGACTCGACGAGCAGAAGTAATGGCCACCAGAAACGCAGTCTTGAGCGATAACAACTTTAGAGAGCAAGTGGCCAGTGGTTCGAAGGGTTTTCCCATCAAAAACCGCAAAACTAAAGCCAAATCCCAGGCCGGAGTCGGAGAACGACGGGGAGGGTACAGGCGAATAAGACCTTTACAAAACTGTTTCGTCTGAGGATGCGAGAAAACTGAAAACCCATCAATAGATGGATGAAAAGCTGACACCGCAGCTAAATACACCTTAACTGAAGAAAAACTGAGTCCCAAGTCCATTCTGGACAAAATAAACGCAAAAATAGACCTCAAATCCACTGGCGGAGGAGGTAAATTGGAAGAACTCAAGTACTGTAGGAATAAATCCCACTTCTTTGCGTAAGACGTCCTAGTAGACAGTTTACGACAATTCAACAGGACCTCATTGATACGGTCATCCATCACTGAAAGCGTATTTCCCATAGAGTCAACTTGAGACTCAGAGGATCGTAGTGAAGGACCTGGCCTTCCTGAGCTTGGAGGAGATCCAACTCCTGCGGGAAGTGTACGAAGGATCCCTTGGCTAACCGCAGCAGTGTCGGAAACCACACCTGCCGAGGCCACCAGGGGGCTACCAGGAGACAATGGGGCTTGTCCTGTTGTATTTTCACAAGCACCCTGTGGAGCAGCGGAATCGGAGGAAATAGGTATAGAAAGTCGTGAGCCCACGACATCAACAGACCGTCCCCCATTGACAGAGGGTCCAACCCCGCTCTGGAGCAAAACCTGGGACACTTCTTGTTCAATCGAGTTGCAAAAACATCGATGTGGGGATGTCCCAGATGTTGAAAAAGAGGAAGGAGATACTTTGAGTTCAACTCCCATTCGTGGTCCGATGCTCCCCCTCTGCTCAGGAAATCCGCTTGTTGGTTCAAAGTTCCTGGCAGATGGGCAGCTTGGAGAGTGATGTTCCAATGAAGGCACTCTTCCCATATGTCCATAGCTAGCCTGCAAAGGGACCTGGACACGGTCCCGCCCTGGCGATTGATATAAGCCATCGCAGTTGTGTTGTCCGTAAAAATCAACACATCCTTCCCTACAACCTGTCTGAGTAGGGATCTTAGGGCAAACTTTACGGCCAGCAGTTCCAGATAGTTGATATGATGACTCTTCCAAAGGGGTTGCCATGGAGCACCCACACAAGTGTCGTCTGTATGAGCACCCCAACCCCACAGGGAGGCATCTGTGGTGATGGACATTACGGGAACGATCGGTTGGAACGGTGCACCCGCCAACAGATTGGTGTCCACGAGCCACCACTGCAGGGAGACGAGGACCTGCGGAGGCACTACCAGTTGAAGGCTCGGAGGATGGATGGAAGGGCGAAATTTCTTTAGAAACCACAGCTGCAACGGGCGCATGCGAAGGCGTGCATATTCGATCACGGAAGTGGTGGCTGCCATGAGACCCAAGGTCCGCTGAATGTGGACCGCTGATGTCACGTTGGACTGGAACAAACGTTGAATTTCCAGACGAATGGTATCTGCCCGTTGGCGAGGAAGGTACGCCCGAGTGGCTAGGGAGTCTATGACAGCTCCTATGAACTGCACGCGAGTTGCAGGTTGCAGCATGGATTTCTGTAAATTCACCAGAATTCCAAGGGAGGATAGGACCGACAATGTGATGGTGATGTGCTGAAGGAGACATTCTCTTGAATCTGCCACCATCAACCAGTCGTCTATATACGGAAAGATCTGAATGCCCTGAAGGCGAAGATGAGCGACGACAACCACCATTACCTTCGTAAAAACCCTGGGGGCGGTAGAGAGCCCGAATGGAAGGGCTTTGAATTGGTAATGGTCCTCCCCGACTGCGAATCTGAGGAACTTTCTGTGACGAGGATGGATGGAGACGTGAAAATAAGCGTCTTTGAGATCTAAAGTGACCATCCAAGTCCCTGGAGACAGGAGTGGTAAAATGCTTTGCAACGTGGTCATGCGAAACTTTCTGTAAATGATGAACCGATTGAGAAAACGGAGGTCCATGATTGGACGAAGTCCTCCGTCCTTCTTGGGGACTGTGAAATATTTGGAATAAATCCCGCGGCAACAATCCGCCATCGGGACTTTCTCTATAGCGTTTTTTTGTGTCAGCGATTGTACCTCCTGTAGCAGGGCAGGAGACGCCGGGGTTCTGATGAAACGGGAGATTCTGGGAGTCAGAGAAAACTCTATGAGATAGCCATCTCTTATTATAGAGTGCACCCATTTGTCCGTAGAAATGGCGAGCCATGCGTGCAGGAAGGGTGCAAGGCGAGTCTGAGCAGTAAGGTTGAAGTCAAAGTCCCTGTTTGGGATTCTTAGGGAATTTCGACTTATAGGCACCGGACGATTGTCCCTTATTTTTCGGGGGAAAAGACCGTGACTGAGAGGAGGGAGGTCTTTGCCATTGATCCGTAGGTGATTTGTTGTACGGTTGCCTGGTCGACCAAGGTTGCCTAGGCCACTGCTTGGATTTCGAGTATTTGGTCGTGGGGGAGATCCCCAAACTCTTGGACGTCTTGATACTCTTATCCATTTCCTGCAGAACCGTGTCAGTGGTGGAGCTAAACAATCCAGAACCTTCAAAGGGAAGGTCTTCCACCGAGGATCTGGTGTCATATGGCAATGATGAAGAGCGGAGCCAGGCATGTCTGCGTAACGCTACAGAGGTTGCTAGAGTCTTACTAGCGGATTCCAGGGAATGCTTGGCAGCACTAATTTGGTGTCTAGCCAAGACCATCCCTTCATTCTGAATCCTTTTAATCTGAGGTTGGCACTCTTTGGGCACGTGCGGGAGGAAATCATTCAAACGCTTCCATAAATTGAATTGATAACGGCCCATGCAGGCGGCATAGTTCGCCGTTTTAATGCCCATTGCACCGACAGTGTAGAATTTTCTACCAACCGAATCCAACTTTTTCCCTTCTTTTTCTGAGGGAGTAGAGTGACTCGCTTTTCCTTTTGTGGATGAGGAGACGACCAAAGAATTGGGCTTTGGGTGTGTGTATAAAAACTCAGCCCCTGATTCCTGGACCTTGTACATGTGATCCAGACGCTTATTAGAGACATTAATGGAGGCTGGACGAGTCCAAAAGTCCTTGGTAGTTTGCAAGAGAACTTTTGTCATTGGTAGAGCCACGGAGGGCGAAGTGTTAGAGTGCATAATGTCAAAAACGTTATCATCCACAAAACTGGCAACGAGAGTAGGAGTCATAGATAGATCTAATGCCATGCGTTGAATAAAATCTCCATAAGACTTAACATCCTCTGATGGAGAAATAGGTAAATCCGCTTCCACATCTTGCGAGGTGGGCTGTGCATCTACATCCTCGATATGTTCAGAAAAGCCATCTGAATCGGAGGATACATTGGATGGTTCTGGAGATGATTCGAGTAATTCAGGTTGAGACGGTGCCGGTGTGTTAATCGGGGGCACAACCGGGTCTGGTGGATGCGTCGGTATCGACTGCTTCGATACCGATGGTCGATCTTGAAAGCGCGAAATGCGGGATGACACCGACTGACGATCCCATTCAGGTGGGGGTGGTATCGGGAGTGCCCAAGGGTATGGGTATCGATTCCCGTACAAATAATGCCATTGCCTCTCATCCCAAGTCAGGGGAGGAGAAGTTGGTCGGTGCCGATCCTCGACTCCACGTTCTGGGGAGGCATGAGAGGATTGACGGCTCGACATATCAGATTGCGACTGATTTGTCTGTTGAGTAAGGTCGATGTCGAGATCCGAACCGATCGGGTGAGGTTCTTGCGTGGGATCTCGACCCTGACTAGCCGAAACCTTATGGACTTTGGGTTTGTCCGTTTTAGGTTTCTTCGACTGCTGTGAGTCTTTGCCCTGCTTCCGGATCTTGGAAGGTACGGCAACGGATGACCCCTGCTTCCGGATCTTGGAAGGTACGGCAACGGATGACCCCTGCTTCCGGATCTTGGAAGGTATGGCAACGGATGACCCCTGCTTCCGGATCTTGGAAGGTACGGGGTGGTCCTTTATCGGCGTCGATCTTTTCGGTGCCGAAGCATCGATTGCGACCGTCGACGTCGATGATCCCGGAACGGGAGGACAAGTGTCCGCAGCCAAGGTAGACATCGAGGCGTGCCCGGACGTGTCTAACGGCGAAGAGGACTGTGGAGATAATGCCTTCTCCATCAGGGCCAATTGTAGACGAGCTGCTCTGTTTTTTCTCGTCTGGTTCGAAAACTTTCGGCAATGTCTGCACTTAGAGACACAGTGCGACTCCCCTAAGCAAACGAGGCAAAGCGCGTGCCCGTCGGTGGGGGATATTTTAAGGCCGCAAGTCCTACACCGTTTGAAACAACCCCACCGCGGGGCCATAGGCCAGCGGGAGGGGAACGTAAGTAAAGAACAAACACCGAAAGAAAAATGCTAACTACAAAAATAAAGAAAGAGAAACTAACTAAACGCAAGTTTAGCAAAAAAGGCAGAAGGCGTCCTACCAGCGCGGCGGTCAGAAGAGAACTGACGGGATCTGCGTGCCCCTCCTTGGTCATGCGCAGTGGAGTCGGCGCGTGACCTGGGAGAGGCGCGAAAATCCCTTTTTGCTAGCTATCGGTACCGAGAAGGTTCAGCGCAGGCGCAGTGTATCCCAAGGGTGTGATGCACAGAGATCACGAAGAAGATCCAGATTTTCCCAGAGTCTAAACTGCATTTATTTTTGCCACTGTAGAAGTATGGTTGCACCCACATGCCAAATAAAGATCCCAGGATACTGGATAAAGTAGATGTTACTGATGGCAGATCTGTGTTTCTCTTGGTGTGTGTGGAGCAGCCTCTAATGCATAACCCCACCCTGGCTCCAAACTCAGCTAGCATCACTGCCATGCCTTGCCTACCCTTGTCCCAACACAAACCTGTGTTGACAGCTGCCCAGCCTCTTCTCTCTCCCCATGATGATCACTGCTTCATGAGTGCTACTATTCCTCCAATTCCCCTAGCTCTACCATCAGTGAGTAGTTGAGCTAGCCAAACTTCCGTTCATCCATAGAGGCCTGAGTACTTGGCAATGATCTCTACCGATGCCATAACAACCTGTAAGAATATAAGAGCCTTCTGTATCATACCAATGATCCACCTAGTCCAACATCCTAGTTTTTGACCCAGCAACATCAAGTGAGGATGATATCCAATCAGAAGAAGCCTCTAGAAAATTACCTCATGACCCCCCAAGTCCATTCCCTCCCCTCCCCTCATGTAGACAGCAGGTTCTAATGAGAAGCTAATTTCCCTGGTCTTGAAGATGATAAGAACTGTGTAGGCCATGGGACCAATTAACAACACCTGCGGGATATATTAGGTTCATTATCATTAATGTTAACCCTTTGAGAGGATACAGGTGGGACTACCTGGGGATCCTCCAAAATCATAGCTCATCTCCAGACAACAGAGATCAGACCCCTGGAGAAAATGGATGCTTTGGAGGGTGGACTCTATGGCAGTGTACAGTGTACTGAGGACCCTATCCTCCCCAGTCTCCACCCCAAAATATCCAGGAGTTTCCCAATCTGGAGCTGGGAACCCTATCTCCCATTCCCCACCATCAGTGGGGGGGGGACTGGGAACCTCTTACTCAGAGCAAGCTCAAATACCTATTTCCCTATCTACCTTGCTGCCTGTCCCCTTGGAGCCTCATGGTTCATTCAGGATGGGGAGCAAAATATCTGAGGAATGGACTTCTTCCTTCAGCAACTACATCAGTTATTATTGTAAATCATTATGTATAATGAAACTGATGGGGAAGCATGAATGTAAAAAGAAAGGCCTCTCCCAGGTTGTATCAACTCCCACTGATGAAGCTGGCCATATGCCAGACTTAATCTTTTGTGTGGAGGTTGATCTGGAGCTCGTGGTCACTTGTGAACCATTGCCATAGTCAGATCACTTCCTTGTTATGGCCAGACTGAAGATAGTTGCCCTCCCACTTGGTCAGTGAGCTGATTTATGCTCACCCATGGAGACTTATGGATCTTATTGGATTCTGGAATGCTCTGCAGGATATCTCTGGGCCTGCTGGTAGTTCACTTGATGAGCTCACCGAGTCCTGGAACAAGGGCCTTGGGGGGGCCATTGACAGAATTGCTCCCAGGTGCCCTCTTTGATCTCAATCCTCAGTGGTTCCATGGTATAATGAGGAGCTAAGAGAGACTAAGTGGTTGTTAAGGCAGCTAGAGTGTAAGTGGTGCCAGACTTGTGACAAAGCTTCAAGAACACATTACAGAGCCCAATTGAAGGCCTATGAAGTGACATCAAAGGCACCAAAGAGGTATTATGTTTTCTCCTCCAACTTGTCCACTAGTTCACATCCAGCCCAACTGTTTAGATTGATTCAACAGTTAACTACTCTTTTCACGGAGTCAGAGGTGTTAGATGATTTGGCCATTAGTTGTGACCTACTTTCAACTTATTTTGCAGATAAAGTCTCTATGCGCCATCCTGACTTAGCTGCCAAATTTGTTGTCAGTAGCATCCCTGCAGCTCCATCTGCAACGTCAGGTCTATTTTTTTTTACTTCTTCAGTCCATTTACCTCCACATTACCTCTGAAGACTGTAAGGTCTACCCCTGTTCATTGGACCCCTGCCCCTCTTGGCTAGTTAAATCAAGTTGTGATGTGGTGGGAAGGCATCCGCAAGGGATCTTTGACTGTTCTTTCACAGAGGGTCGGTTCCCTAGCTCCCTCAAGGAGGCTGTATTAAGACCCTTGTTGAAAAAGCCATTCTTAAAGGGGAGCTAGCAAATTACTGCCTAGTGTTGAATTTGCCTTTCCTGGGTAAGATAATTGAAAGGGTGGTGGCCAAGCAACTCCAGGGATTCCCAAATGATAAGTCAGCGCTTGATCCCTTCCGAACTGGCGTCAGGTTGGGCTATGGGACTGAGACTTGACAACATCTGACTTAAGATGGATAAGGGTGGGTGGTCTTCTGATTTTATTCACTCTCTCAGCAGCATTTGACACAGTTGAACACTTGGTCCTGGTCAGTCACCTAGCCTCACTGAGGTGAGAGGTACCACTTTACAATAGTTTACTTCCCTCCATGGTTGCTCAGTGATGGAGGTCATTGGGGAAAGGGGTTTATCCTGTCAGGAACTAACTTACTTCATCCTGCAAAGATGCTTTTGTGTGTGTGTGTGTGTGTGTGTGTGTGTACACACACACCCTCTTGTGAATGTTGTCGGAAGACTTGGGGTTGGATGCCACCAGTACTCTGATGACACCCAGCTTTACCTCCTGCTTGATAAGCAATCAGAAGCAGATATTTCCTCCCTGGCCCACGGCCTGAATGCCATGGTGGAATAGCTATGGGGTAACTGGCTGAAGTTAAATTCTGCAAAAACAGAGATTGTGGCTGGGAAGCACTTTAACTGGGAGGAATTTGTTACTCCCATCACTTGACAGTGCCCAACTTTCTGTTGTGGACTCCATGAAGAGTTTGGGGTTTGGCTTGATCCCATGCTTTCCATGGACGAATAGGTACCTGCGGTAGGTAGAACAGCATTTTTCTATCTTCACTGGGCCCAACAACATTCTCCTTATCTATTTCAGTCTGACCTTGCCACATTGATCCATGCAATGGTCACCTCTTCTTCTACCATGGGAAGGGCCTTCAAAATTGTAGCACCTCCTTCTGGAATGCCCTGTCAGAAGACATTGTGCACAACAAGACCTGATGAAGTTTTGGAGACTTTGTAAGGCAGAATTATTCCAGTGTGCTTTTGGTTCATAGTATCTCCTTATTGTGAAGTATAGTTGGCTTGTGGGTAATTTTTATGTTTCTTGCAGGGGTTCCTACAGACAGTTTTAGGGAGGGATTAGATTGGTTGTATGTATTTGTATTATTTATATAATTATATATTACTGGATATTTATTATATTATTTTTGTAATTGATGTACCTGTTTCAATTGTTATAATTGTTCATTGATGTAAACCCCTCTGAGCTCTTATTAAAAAGAAGTGGTATAAAATTAATTAATTAATTAAAATAAAAAGAATGGCGAGAGATAACGAAGTTGTGACTGGGGTTACCTACCTCCAGGTGTGGCCTGGAATTCTCATGGAATTCCTCTAGAGGAATGGTGGGTTCAGAGGGTACACTCTATGACCTCGCATCCTCACTGAGTTCACTTGCTCCCCCTAAACTCCAACTTCCTCAGGCACTGCCTCCAACCTCCAAGAATTTCTCAAGCTGGGGTTGGTACCTCTAGAGCTTGTGACAGTTTGTGATTTGTAGAATTTTTTTTTCAAACTGTGATTCCAGGCCTCTTTTACTTATCCACCTAACTGCCAGAAACATGGAGAAGGACATGAGATGCTCCTAATATGAAAGCCACAGTCCTCATAAAGAATACAGAGACAGCGTGAAAACACAGTCAGCACAGAGATGCCATTTTGGGCAACATCTACACAACAAAGCTGTTGTGGAACTTTAAAGCCCAACAAGTTAGTTTAATAAACAGGTTTATTCCTTCATCCAGTTCATGCCCCGCAAGAGGGACGGATCGGGGGCACATCAAACAGCGCAATCACACCGCAACATCTGGGAAGCGGAGCGCACTCGTCCCCGATCCGTCTTTTCTGGGTGAAACCGTGCATCAAAAAAACCCCTAGAAAAGAGTACTACCTACATGAAACTCCGCAGCAAGGGCGGCCATGGGATTGCTGGCGCGCCCGTCTCCCGCAGCATTTGAGGCTCCCGGGCAAACTGCGCATGTGCACACATGTGCAGCTGGCTGCCTCGCTCTCCGTTTCGTGGCCCCCCCCCCCCCGGCATCTGATCGTGCCGGGGAGCAACTGTGCGGCAGCTCGGGGGATCTGTCTGATCCCGCTGCCGTGCATCCATTTTGATGTGGCTCAGAAAAGCCGCGCTTTGGCCGTGCCTCCCCACCCCCCCGTGTGACCGGGGCCCAGGTATGTTCTCCAAGCACCTTTCTTTGGTTGTAGAATCACGATTGATAATCACAATACAGGACATGCAAGATAAATGTAACAATCCCAGCATACTCCCCTGTATACTCAGTTGTTTCCAGCAGATTGGTTTCTCATATAATTTAAAAGAGCTGTGGTTTCAAGTAAGCTGGCCACCTATGTACCCTCCATAACAGGATGAGTCACAGATTTACCTCATGACAGAAGAAGAATGCTGTTTTTAAGGCAAGATTTAAAAAAAAAATCAAACCTTGCACTCTCAGTTTAGGTAAAAACAGGAGAGAGATGTTTCAAGTATTTAGGAAAGTTACAACATCTCTCATATAAACTTTTAGAATTGATTCTACTGTGGTAGATTAAATTCAGGTAATCCATTTACCTGCCATGCAAGTACAAATTTCTAATCCACTCCCCAAAACTGTCTCCTGGGGCTTACTGTCAGAGGGTTTCTAAACTTGATCGGTTAGCTCATGCCGATAACCTGTTCCACTAGGTTTTCATTTAGCTGTTTTATGGGGACAAAGTAATATAAAGCCAAAATATAGGCTGTCATCTGCTGGAGAAATAGGAATGCAAACAAAATTTACTCCCCCACTTAGGCTGTCCTGCTGTGCAAGTACTTGCAGCTACCCCAGAGTAGTTACATCACATTAGCAACATCAAAGAAAGCCAGGTTATGTGAACAGGAGGATCCTGCAAGACCTCCAAACTCTTCACAAAGTCTTTTATTTCAACAGCTCCACACCATCAATAGAAGGAAGAGGAATCCCACTTAGGGCCCTTCCAGCCAGCATCACTTCCATTCTCCATTCTCAGCTTAGAATCGTAGAACCACAGAGCTGGAAGGGGGCATACAGGCCATCTAGTCCAACCCCCTACTCAATGCAGGATCAGCCTAGAGCATCCCTGACAAGTGTTTGTCCAGCCGCTGCTTAAAGACTGCCAGTGAAGGGGAGCTCATCACTTCTGTAGGTGGAACAACTGTTGAACAGTTAATGTAAAAACGTTTTTTCTTATATCCAGCCAGTACCTTCCTGCCCTTAATTTAAACCCATTATTGCAAGTCCTATCCTCTGCTGCCAACAGGAACAGCCCTTCAAATACAAAGCAATCATGTCCCCCCTCAACTTCCTCTTTTCCAGACTGAACATTCCCAAGTCCTTCAGCTTTTCCTCATAGGGCTTGGTCTCCAGGCCCCTGATCATCCTTGTTGCTCTCCTCTGCACCCACTCAGTTCTGTCCACATCCTTTTTGAAGTGAGGCCTCCATAACTGCACACAATACTCCAGGTGCGGCCTGACCAATGCAGTGTACAGCAGGACTATCAGATCTAACAATTTGGATGTTATGCCTTTGTTGATACATGGAGCTTGTTCTTCCTCAGCTACTTGACCACTGCATTGACACCAGACCAAGACAGAGACAGCAGCAACCAATGGTTTATTCAGAGTACTGTATAGCTGGGTGTCATCAGCATGTTGATGACAGTCAGCTGAAAAAACTTCAGGCTGCCTCATCAAGCATTCCTACGTAGGTATTAAACAACATAGGAGATAACACAAAGCCCTGTGATGCCCCAATGTCAGCTCCCAAAGGGATGATTGAGCTTCACCCACTTTTTGACTGTGGAAAAACTGACAGGCTCCAATCATATACTTTTTGTTACAGTAAATATAAAAATTTGGTGGCTGTTGATAATTACATACAACTCCTAAGAAATCCATGGTGAATGTCATGAATGTCCTACTTTCCACATTAATTAATGTTTATAGGTGACTGACATCAGTAGCTGAACCAGGTTCTCAGACAGACCAAATTTTGAACAGTCATGCCATCTCTTCTCTCTTATATATAATTGCCGAATGGTGATGGCTTCTGTCCTATGGGGTGGCGAGATTGCGCTCCCTCAGCCATTGGCCCGTTGGCTGCCGGTCTACTGGCGTGCCATTGGCCGGGTGTGCTCCTCTTTCCTGCCCACTCCCCTTTCAGCCACTGTGTGTCAGAAGCACTCTGTCTCCCGACAAACACAGTTCTCTTGCTTAGCTCCTGAGGTTTCCCTCAGTGGCTGTTGTGAGGAACTCACAGGGTTGCCAGCTCCAGGTAAGGAAGCCAGTTTAAGGATGCCAGAGTTTGGGGAGGGGAGAAGGGAGGCTTCAGCTGAATAGAATGCCATAGAGGCCACTGGCCAAAGCATTCTAACTTCTCCCTCAGTGGCTGTTGGTAGGCAACCAAGCTTGGTTCTGCCAGTAAATAGACAAAGGAACAAAACCCTTTCTACACCTCTGCGAGGAACTAATTGGGCCCAGTCCTGAGTATGGTTGCCATCTCCAGGTTGAGTCCTTCTGAGTCCCCCAAACGCTGCCCTCCAAAGGACCTACCCCCCAAATCTCCAGGTATTTCCATACTGAGAGCTGGGAAGCCTACTTTCCCCCCAGTGCCTGCTGCTGGTAAACCAAGCTTGGCCCTTTCCACACCTATTTTGGCCTGGGGAGAAAACTCATTGTGTCCTACCCTGCTGACAGGCCCCTCCCCCCATGACAGCCAAGGCTTCAGAGCACAGTGGAGGCTGCAGGTGGGGGGGAATGGAAAGCTGAACAGTGAGGGGGAAATGAAGGTACATTGATGCTTGGCTGGAAAGGAGATAGGGTTGCCAACTCCAGGTAGAGGCTGCAGGTGGGGGGATGGACAGCTGATCAGTGAGGGAGAAATAAAGGTAGGTTTGTGCTTGGCTGGGAAGGAGATAGGGTTGCCAACTCCAGGTGGGAAATTCCTGGAGAATTGAGAGATGGAGCCTGGAAAAGGTGAGGTTTGAGGAGGAGTGGGACCTCAGACAGGTACAATGGCATAGACTCTGCCCTCCAAACCAGCCATTCCGTCATGGGGAACCACTGTTTCCAATCTCCAGGTGAGGGCTGGAGATCACTCAAAATTACAAATGGTCTCCATTTGGCATTGATCCATTCCCCTGGGGAATATGGTGGACTCTGTGTCCTTATACCCTGCTGAGATACCCCCCCGTGACAGCCAATGTGGCGTGACAGTCAGAGCTTCAGAGCAGGGTAGAGGCTGCAGGTGGTGGTGGTGGGAGATGAAAAACTGAACAATGAGGGGGGAAATGAAGGTAGGTTGATGCTTGGCTGGGAAGTAGATAGGGTTGCCAACTCCAGATGGGAAAATCCTGGAGGTTTGAGATATGGAGCCTGGAGAGGGTGAGGTTTGAGGAGGAGTGGGGCCTCAGACAGGTACAATGCCATAGACTCTGCCCTCCAAATCAGCCATTCCCTCATGGGGAACCACTATTGCCAATCTCCAGGTGGGGGCTGGAGATCACTCAGAATTACAACTGCTCTCCAGATGGCATTGATCCGTTCCCCTGGAGAAAATGGTGGACTCTGTGTCCTTATACCCTGCTGAGGTTGCCATGGCAAATTGATGCTGAGTGCCCACAGCCTTAGCAGTCTCCCAGAGCCTCTTTCTAGCGCTTTTTGTATTTATTTCCACAATGGGCCTTATTTGTAGTAATGAATATAAAACTCATTAGCAAAACCAATGTTTTATATAAAGATAAATTTGGATAAGGAAAATTTTCTTCTGTCCCTCCAGCTTGTATGTAGTCAGTTCAGATCCATTTTCTTTGCATTCAGTTGTTTTGTAATGGATAATTTCTGTGAGAGAAGTTGTGCTTGAGTGTCTTTATTACATTTTTCTCCTGCCCTTTCTCCAATGAGCTCAGAGTGGCATACGTTGTTCTCCCTTCCTCCCCTTATCCTAACATCAGCCCTGTGTGGCAGGTTAGGCTGAGACAGACTAGACCAAGGTAAGAGTGAGGGTTTGAACCTGGGTCTCTGAAATTCTAGTCTGACATTTTCATAGCTACAGCACACTCTTGGAGCCTTCTTGGAGTGCCAGATGCAAGCCTCTGTGCCCATCGTGTAACTTTGCTTGACTTTTCTGGGAGAGTAACAAATGGTTCCCACTACAAGCAAGAAGTTTAGTAAAGGTAAAGGTTCCCTTGCTCGAAAGCCAGTCGAATCCGACTCTAGGGTTGCGGTGCTCATCTCCGTTTCAAAGCCGAAGAGCCAGCGCTGTCCGAAGACGTTTCCGTGGTCATGTGGCCGGCATGACTAAACACCAAGGCGCACGGAACGCTGTTACCTTCCCACCGAAGTGGTACCTATTTATCTACTTGCAATTTCTTGCTTTCGAACTGCTAGGTTGGCAGGAGCTGGAACTAGAGATGGGAGCTCACTCCATCATGCGGCACCCGGGTCTCGAACTGCTGAACTACTGACCTTCCACAGCCTGCAGTTCAGCGTCTTAACCACTTGAGCCACCGCAGTTTAATCACCAATAAAACAGGGATCCTCCCTCCTATCTCCTTTCCTTTCATGAAGAATACAAGTCTTACCAATTTTATTCCAAGTGGTTGGGAAAGTCTGAAGTTAAATTTAGAAATATATTCACCCTTAACACAAGTAGGAACAAAAAGGTGAAACTTGAATAATAATGACAACAAAACAAAATGCCTAAAATTAAGAGAATGAATAAAATTTTGGTGTGCATCCCAGATCTCTTACATCCTTTCCAACTTGGACTCTACATTAACAGTGACAGGGTTGGATGGTGCCATGGTACCAATTTGTCCAATTGTGTGGAATACAGTTTATTCCATTTGAAGATGTGGACAGGACCCTTGGAAGTTTGATACCTACCATCCGCTTGTATGACCCTTGCCCTTCCTGGTTACTTAAATCTTCCTAGAGAGAGGCTAACTGGGTAAAAGAGCTAGTTAATGCTTACTTAAGAGAGGAGGTAATTCACCCAGCCTTAAAACAGGCTGTGGTGCATCCAGTTCTAAAGAAGCCTTTCTTTGGCCCAGGACATCTCAGTAGTGAGTGAGTGAGTGAGTGAGTGAGAGTGAGTGTGAGTGAGTGTGTGTGTGTGTGTGAGTGTGTGAAGTGCCATCAAATGTTCAACTCCAAGCTTTCCAGTCTGGATTTAGGACTGGTTATGGGACTAAAACAGCCTCAGTTGCCCCGGTGGATGACTTGTACTGGGAGATAGACAGAAGGATTGTAACTCTGGTGCTTCTTTTGAACCTCTCAGTGGCTTTTAATGCCACTTCTGGGCCACCTGTCTGGACAGGAATTGAGAGGGACCATGCTGCTGTGGTTCCAGTCCTACCTGGAGGGTAGGTTTCAGAATGTGGTGCTGGTCTTTTGGCCTATGGAGTTCTGCAAGGTTCTATCTTGTCCAAAATGCACTTTAACATCTACATGAAACCATGGTGTGAGGTCATCTGGAGATTTGACCTTGGCTGTGACCAGTATGCAGATGACACTCAGCTCTATTTTGCACTTCCAGCTGATCCCAGGGAGGCTGTAGAAACCCTGGATTAGTGCCTGGATGCAGTTTTAGAGTGGATGTGGGTTAATAAACTGAAGCCTAATCCCAACAAGTCAGAAGTGCTACTGGTGGGTAGAAGGCCCAGCCTGGAATTTAAATTGTGATCCAATCTGGATGGGGTTGCTCTCACCTTGAAGGAGCAGGTCTGTAGTCTGGGGGGGTGGGGGGTGGACCCAGGCCTACCACTGGATAAGCAGATAGCAGCTGTGACCAAGAGTGTCTTTTACCAGCTTTGTCTGGTTAGCCAGCTGCAGCCTTTCCTGGGCAGAAAAGATCTGGCCACTATGATGCATGTCCTGGTTACATTCCCTCAGTGATCCTTCTTTCCTAAACAATGTTTTAATTGCCATTTTAACTGTTTTGTATGTATTTGGGGTTTTTTAAACTCTTTTAAATGTTGTTTTAATGATGTATGCTTGGGAGGGGGTTGATTTTAATGGTTTTATAATGAAATTTCATAGAATCACAGAGTTGGAAGGGGCCATAAAGGCCATCTAGTCCAACCCCCTGCTCAATGCAAGATCAGCCTAGAACATCCCTGACAAGTGTTTGTCCAGACGCTGCTTAAAGACTGCCAGTGAGGGGGAGCTCACCACCTCCCTAGGCAGCTGATTCCACTGTTGCACAACTCTTACTGTAAAAAAGGTTTTCCTAATATCCAGCTGGTACCTTCCCGCCCTTAATTTAAACCCATTATAGCAAGTCCTGTCCTCTGCTGCCAACAGCAAAAGCTCTCTGCCCTCCTCTAAGTGACAGCTACTTAAAGATAACAATCATGTCCCCCCCTTAACCTCCTCTTGTCCAGACTAAACATCCCCAAGTCCTTCAGCCTTTCCTCATAGGGCTTGGTCTCCAGGCCCCTGATCATCCTTGTCACTTTCCTCTGCACCCGCTCCATTCTGTCCACATCCTTTTTGAAGTAAAGCCTCCATAATGGCACACAATACTCCAAGTGCAGCCTGACCAATGCAGTGTACAGAGGGACTATGACATCTTGTGATTTGAATGTTATGCCTCTGTTGATACACCCAGGATTGCATTAGCATTTTTTGTTGCTGCATCACACTGGCTCCTCATATTTAACTTTCGGTCCACCCTTACCCCAAGATCTTGTTCACACACACACTGCTACTCAGAAGTGTATCCTCCATCCAGTGTGCATGTTCCTCATCTTTGTTACCCAGACATAGAACTTGGCACTTATCCTTGTTAAATTGCATCTTGTTCACATCCATCCACTTTTTCAGCATGTTCAGATCTAATTGAATTCTACCTCTATCCTGGTGTGTTCACTGCTCCTCCCAATTTGGTGTCATCTGCAAATTTAATGAGTAGCCCCTCCACACTCTTATCCAGATAATTTATACAAATATTGAAAAGTACTGGGCCCATAACCGAGCCCTGTGGCACCCCACTGGACACCTCCCTCCACTCAGATGAAATGCCATTTACAAGTACTCTCTGAATACAGTTCTCCAACCAGTACCCTATCCACTTAACTATCCTAGAGTCCAGTCCACAGTCCTTTAGCTTACCCATCAGAACATCATGGGGAATCCTGTCAAAATCTTTACTGAAATCCAGGTAAACAACATCAGCATTCCCTTGATCCAGTAAGCTTGTCACTCAATCAAGGAAGGAAATTAAGTTGGTCAGGCATGACCTGTTGGGGACAAATCCATGCTGACTTCCCTGGATCACCAAGTTGTCCTTTAGATGCTCGCAGATCAATCCCTTTAAAATCTGCTCCAGTATCTTCCCTGGGACAGAGGTCAGACTGACTGGCCTGTAGTTTCCTGGATCATCCCTCCTCCCTTTTTGAAAGTTGGGCTAACATCTGCCCTCTTCCAGTCTTCTGGCACGTCTCCCATCCTCCAAGAGGTCTGGAAGATGATGGACAAAGGCTCTGCAAGCTCTCTAGAAAGTTCTTTGAGCACTCTTGGGTGCACACCATCTGGCCCTGGGGATTTGTACTCGCAGCCAGGTGCTTCTCAACTACCTCTTTGTCCATGTCTACCAGCTGCCCAGATGCTGCGACTTGCCACTACTGTCTCTAGATGAGCCTGTTCTCTTCTTCAGGGAAAAAACTGAGGCAAAATAGGCATTGAACCTTTCTGCTTTCTCTCTGTCCTCATCAGAGTTTCTCCATTTTCACCCAACAGTGGCCCCATCACCTCTTTTATCTTGTGTTTGCTCCTCACATATCTGAAGAAGAGTTTCTTGTTGTATCGAGGCTTTCCTGGCCAGCTTTAGCTCACTCACTATGAACCTTGGCCTCTCTGATGGCTGACCTAGAGTGCCTAGCAGCCCTCAGATACTCTCCTTTGTATCCTTGCCTCCATTTCTTGAACATTTCCCTTTTCTCCATTAGCACATCACACAGTTCTCTGTTCATCCACATTGGCTTCTTGGATCCCTATTGAGCTTTGGTAAAGTAGGTAAGGAGTTAAGATTATTTTCATATTTTATAGTACTAATTACTGATTGCTAATGTTACTATTTCAAAGTAATGAATTTATGTATTCTTCTTACTTTTGCCTTCCTGAAATCTAACGTTGCGTGACTGTGGACACTTTGTAGAGTTTGTCTCCCAGCACACATCAGGGAAGCTGAAGTCACCCATAACTACCAGGTCATGCTGTTTGGATAACCTGTCAAGCGGTTCAAGGAGGGCAGCATGTATGCTTAAAATTGTTAGTCACCTTGGCAGCCCTTGTGAGGGCAGAATGGGGGGGATACAAGTTTTGTAAGTAAATAAATAAATAAAATGAGCATGGACAAACAACCACTTATTAGCCTGTTTCATCATTGGGAGATCACATCAGCTTGGGATACCTCTGCTCCCTAACATCAGTCTCCTACTTTGCACACAAAACTACTTTGGGAGTTGCGATCCAGTCTGGGGAATTGAGTAGGAGTTTGCTATTCAACGTTTTTTTAAAAAAAAAAATCCACAGAGTGTATTTTGGGGGTCTTAAACTATATATTTACTACCAGCAGATAGCAGCGACATCCTTAAATCCTCCTATCAAAGAAGCTTCCATTCTAATCTTTGAGATCCACAATATCCATGTTCTTTAAAAAAAAATCATAAGCCATTTCTACATGGGGGGGGGAGACACAGGCACTGTATTTTCCCTGCACAATTTGCCTGGCTGTATCTGGGAAACAAAGGTTGGGACAGGGAATAGGAGCAGAGAAAGAGTATAAAAGGAGAGTGCTACATTTCCTTTTGGCATTAGATTGCTTCCAAATGGAATCTGAGCATCTATTTTCAAAGGGCCTCCCGCAGAGCTGGGCTTTGTGTCCTCTGAACTCAAATCCATATTGCACAGAGAGAGGAGAACAGCATCCATCTAGTTTTGCTCTCATCTCTTGTGAAATAAAAAAAATGCATTTCCTTGTATCAGGCAGAGCATTACAGATCACACATCTGAAAAAGAACAGACTAGCAATCCTTTTGTCATCACTGCTTGCAGTTCATGAGGATTATGGCTAACTCCTTAAATGAAAGAACTTTTCAATAGGCTCTCCCTGCCCCCCCCTTCTTGATTTGTTGTCTCATCAGCATCCTGTTAATTCAGATACCCTTTGCATTTTTATGGGCTTGTTTTCATAATTAAGCACTGTCATGCTCACCCAAGGCTTTGCAGTAAAGGGATGATCAGACACTTTCTTTGGCTTGGAACCACATAATGATTTATCAGCCATAAGAGTCCTTGAAAGAGAACATGTCATCTAGATATAGATATTACACAGGCAAAAATAAATAATACAGGACACAGTGAAAGAATGACTTCAAGAGATGAGATGGTACAGACATAAAAGGAAGCCAAGTGCATAATAGCAGAGGTGGGCCATGAATTTAGGATAATGAATTTAACAAAGAAATTGAACTCTCATCAGGTAGTACTACATCAAATCCTAAGGAATTAGCGCTATAGAATTCATGCCAAAATCTATGTGATTAATAGCTAGATGGCTTTTGTATTTCCGAAGGGAAAGTAGCTGTCACTTCTTTCCCTGGTGTTCCTGAATTTTTTTTGAGCCAGGCCAGTCAACACCTAGTCAAGGGGTCAAAAGACCTCCTCTATTCCCTCTTATTACAAACAAGTGCTTTTATCATGCTCAGCGGTATTTCCTTTTTCCCTTCTGCATTTCTTTTGTAACATCCAGAGTGAAGAAGAGTTCCACTGAACTCAAAAGTTTGGGACTGGGGGTTCTTCCTAACACCACTATTGTTTTATTACGCCTTAGGGAATCGCAAGGCAACTCTTAAAGGTACACTTTCAGAATACTACACTAGGCTATTAGCAATACAATCCTAAACAGATTTACAACAACCATGTAAATCCATTGAAATCAATGGGCTTAGGAGGGTGTAATTTTCCTTAGGATTGCATTTATATTCCATCTTTCTCCCTAGCAGGGATCTAAAGGATCTCACACCGTTCTCCTCTCCTCCATCTTATCATCACAACAGCCATGGTGAGGTAGGTTAAGCTGAGAGAGTATGATTGGCCCAAGGTCACCCAGCAAGCTTCCATGGGAGAGTAGAGATAAGAAGCAGGGTCTCCCAGATCTTAGTCTAACACTCTAATCACTACACCACACTGGCTCCTTCATTAATTAGAAGGGTACTGTAAAATTTCAGATAACCGAGAGTATTATTTAAAATCTAACACATTTCCATCCTGCCCATCTTCCAGGGAACTCAGGGCAACATGTGTAGTTTCCTACTCCTCTGTTTATCCTCACGATGACCCTGTATAATGTATGTTACACTGATCGATTGTTACTATATAAATGTGACTGAAAGAGCTTCATGCCAGAACTGGGATTTGAAGTTTGGTGTCTTAGCCTGAAATTAACCACATCATATCAGATCTCAGTAGCTGCCTGCTGCATAGATGCAAAAATACTTCCAGTTATTATGAAGGTGCATGAAACTTCTAGGCTAAAAACCATAATATCAAAATTAGAGAGGGACTCAAGAGGGAGGAAAATTCTCCTTCCCCACACTGGCATCTGCATCTCCTCCTGTCCACTTCCTCCCCCCTGCTCAGCTCCAGCTTGCTTCCCTAGCCAATGTCCAGATGTCTACCACCTGCTCCTTATTGCCCAGAGATCACCAGTGTTGTGCACCATTTCGAATTGCTGTAGCGACTAGTTTTTGCATACATAGCTCTATAAATTTGGGGCGGTTGAGCTCCAAAACTGGAGTTTAAGGTAGCATTTGGATGCATACCTAGTGGTTCCTTGGGTCTGCATAACCCTAAATGGTAGCTCTAATGTACCCCAATGCATGGATTTGGCTGCTTACACAGGGACCAGTCCTGCATTATCAGGTATAGTCAGGGCTTTTTTTGTAGAAAAAGCCAAGCAGTAACTCATTAGCATAATAGGCCACACCCAACAGCAGAAACTCATTTGCATATTAGGCCACACCCCTGACATCACAGCTCATTAGCCTATTAGGCCACACCCTCATGTTACCAGAAGTGTGGTCATCCAGTTACACCCACTTTTTGCTTCTTATTCTGTTTATGTTGTTTGTTGTCAAAACAGTTTTGACAAAATCAATACAAACATTTTTAAAAAAGTTTCCAATTCCATACTTTAATAATTAATATTATATTTATTTTTAAAGTAACATTAACAGTAATATAAGCAAACATCTCAATAAACACTCTGGAACTTATCTCTGATTTTCTCTCTCAAACAGAAAAACACAAATCACAAAGCAGTTTGAAAAATCTTGTTAATTGTGATGTTGAAATTTAACTCTCTTTAATGTTTCCATTTCAGGCACATCAGAATCTCATTTTACATGCCTTTCCTTTAGCAAATTTTGTCACCTATTCCTTCAGGTCAAATGCTGAAAGAACTTGTGACTGACCCAAGATCACACCAGCAGCTGCATGTGGAGGAGTGGGGAATCAAACTCAGTTCTCCCAGATTAGAGTCCATGCTCCTAACCACTGCACCAAACTGGCTCTCAATTAAACTAATCAAAGTCCCCTCTGGCCTTTTATTACATCCATTTTCACCATTTGCACAAGAACAAAAATATTTGGTGGGGGGAGAAAGAGATAAGTTGCCTCACTAACAAATCTAGTTACTGATCACCAGTACACAGGTTTAATAAGCACGCTGATTCTGAAGTGTAAAGTTCTAATAGGAATGGCCATTTGAAAATACAATTATAAGCCAAGGGGTTGTGAAGAAGAAGAAGTAGAAGAAGAAGAAAAGGAGGAGGAGGAGGAGATTGGATTTATATCCCGCAGTTCACTTGGAGTCTCAGAGTGGCTTACAAACTCCTTTCCCTCCCCCTCTCCACAACACCAGAGAACAGCTCTGACAGAACTATGGCTTGCCCAAGGTCATCCAGCAGCTGCAAGTAGAGGAGTGGGGAGTCAAACCCAGTTCTCCCAGATTAGAGAGATTAACTAGTACACCAAACTGGCAAGAGAAGGAAGGTGCTACAACCCACATGGGAAGCCACTCTATACAAATAATTTCCCACTTGATACTCATTCCACACTGTTGCCGTCTAAGCAATTGCCAACTATAGTGCACTGTGGATCAGGGCTTGGGCTTGCCAGATAGACTGAGTCAAAAAGGGATGCTGAACTTTAATTGTTACTTTTATTTCAGAGCACCTCTAACTGCATAATATTGTCTCTCAGCTCAGATATGGCTCACAAAGCATCTCTGAGGACCAGGCACTGCACAGATTCTTTAAAAAGCCATCTTTGGACCCGACCGTATTGGCCAACTATCGGCCGGTGTCCAATTTGCCCTATTTGGGCAAATTTATAGAGAGGGTGGTGGCATTAGAGTTACAGGGCTTTCTGGAGGATGCTTCGGTCCTAGATCCCTTCCAGTCTGGCTTTCGCCCGGGTCACGGGACGGAGACAGCATTGGTCGCCCTGACTGACGACCTCCGTAGGCATCTGGATCGAGGTGGTGTGGCGGCATTGCTGTTGTTAGATCTGTCGGCCACGTTCGATACGGTCGACCATCAGCTGCTGGCCCACTGCCTCGCCGATGTGGGGATTCAGGGACTTGCCCTTCAATGGTTTGCCTTGTTCCTGCAAGGTCGGGGACAAAGGGTGGCGATAGGGGATCAGCAGTCCCGGAGGCACCCTCTCGAGTGCGGAGTGCCTCAGGGGGCGGTGCTGTCTCCGATGTTATTTAACATCTATATGCGCTTCCTTGCCCAGATTGCCCGGAGTTTTGGGCTTGGGTGTCATTAATATGCAGATAACACCCAGCTCTATCTGATGCTGGGTGGCCAGTCGAACTCCGACCCAGATGCCCATCGGGCATTGCAAGCTGTGGCTGGTTGGCTCAGACTGAGTCAGTTGAAACTAAACCGGGTGAAAACGGAGGTCCTGGGCCTAGGTCGGGTTGGTTCGGGGTTGGGGTTCCCTCTTCCGGCCTTCGATGGGGCACCTTTGGTGCCAGTGTTGAGGATTAGGAGTCTAGGAGTGCTTCTGGACTCCTCTTTGTCGATGGAGGCCCTGGTGGCAGCCACTGCCAAATCAGCCTTCTGCCATCTTCGGCTGGCACGGCAGTTGGTTCCTTTCCTTGATCGCGAGGACTTGGCCACAGTGATCCATGAAACGGTCACCTCGAGGTTGGACTACTGTAACGCTCTCTACATGGGGCTGCCTCTGTCGCAAATACGGAAGCTGCAGCTAGTGCAGAATGTGGCAGCCAGGCTGCTGATGGGTCTCACTAGGTGGGGCCACATCCAGCCGGTGCTGAAGGCGCTGCACTGGTTGCCTATAGCATACCGGATTCGCTTCAAAGTGCTGGTTCTTACCTATAAAGCCCTTGAAGGCCAGGGT
>NW_015175360.1:1618883-1622027 GCF_001447785.1 Gekko japonicus | reverse complement strand
CACTCTGTGGAAGGGGAGAAACCCAGGGGGAATGAGCAGGGGGGGGGGGGGGCTTTAATCGATTAAATCCGGTCTCCTCTGACATCGCAGCCTGGATCTCGATCTCTCTCACACACAACCAACCCAGCGTTTTAAGACTCAGCCTAGCGCTCTCTCTCTCACACACACACACAAACCCCCCCCCCACGTTTTAGGACTCAGCCTGGATCTCAATCTATCTCACATACACACACAACTAACCCAGCGTTTTAATACTCATAGGCACCCCCATTGTGAGGGCTTGGCGGAGCCATGGGGGGGTTGAGGAGGCGGGGGGCAGGATGCCAGGACTTACTGTGTGAGATGCACGTTGGAGGCTGGGTATCTTTCTCTCACACACACAACCAACCCAGTGTTTTAATACTCTTAGGCACCCCCGTCACGAGGGCTTGGTGGGACCATGGGGGGGGGGTGAGAAGGCAGCACCATGGCTGGGCGCCCAGAGGAGCAGGTTCCAGAAGGTGTGGACCATGAAGCGCACATGCACAGCATGGTGGGCCCAGGGCTGCTGGAGCCGGGAGAGGGCCCAGAATGGCTGGCCCTGCGTGGAGTAGCAGCCTGCCCCTGGCTGAAGAGGACGGCAAGGCCCAGCAGGGGTGGGGAGTGGCAGCAGCACTCTTGGTGGGGGGGGGGGGGGGGGGTCGGGGGGGGTGGGGAGTGGCAGCAGCACTTTTGGGGGGGGGGGGGGGGGTGGGGCAGGGCTGGCTTGGACGCCAGCCGGAACACCCTTCTGGTGCGTTCCAGCCCCAAAATAGCCCTGGGTATAGTAATTTATAAATTCTAAGGATTTAGAAGGTTGGGTGATTTCAGCCAAACAAATTACATCCTTTCTTGGAATTTTGCTACATTCTGATGTCACATACATTAAGAATTATCTCAGAAAGTAAATAGTCAGGATCAGATCTCAGCACCTATGTCATTAGCAAGAGTACATCAATAAAAATTTCCAGGTATAAAGTAACTTAGCTCCCACTGAAAGATATTTTACTAGAAAACACAGCGACTCCATTTTTATTTACTTATTTGAAGGCTTTTTAATATTCCCCTCTTTCTCAGCTATCTAAGGAAGCTAATGTAAATTCAACAACAAACAACAAGCTTGCACTTTGGGAGATGTCCATGCAGATAACCCATGGTGTGTCAGCATGCAATTTTAAATGGCATTGGCTAGCCAGGATGCATTCTGGGTCAACTAGAAGGCAAATCAGCATGGATCAGCTGGACTCATTTCCAAACTGCCTGCTGACACTCAGTGGGAACCTGCACAGAACAGCTGTCATACAATCAGCATGTTAGGATGCCACCTATGCAGGTTTGACCCAGATTTCCTAGGTGATGTGAGAAAGCACCATAGATAACTCTTTCCAAGATATAATCATGAACATTACTGTAAGGTAAATTGTGCAATGGAAACCAAGGGTATGTCAGGTGCTACTCTCTGGAAATTCAGGTCTCAGGCTCACTAGAGATTACCACAGAGTTGGCATAATCTGCAGCAGCAAGAGAGAGAGACACAGATAGAGAGACCCCAAACCTACAACTGCAATTATAAATAAACTGATGTTCCTGCCTAGATCCCAGACACTCACCTGGCTTAACCAACCTAAGCAACACAAGATGCCTGATGTGGAAAAGTTATCACAACTGCAGAAAATATTTTGTACCATGTCTCCAACCTGCCAGACATAATGTTCACTGCCATCAGATGCAAATGCAAAATATGTCTAGGTACTACATTGAATCTATATCATTCTCCTAATATAAACTAGAATTGGGAATGTTTTTTTCAAATCAAGTACTTGAGCTTCCAATATATTGTTTTCACTTGTTTTCTCCCCTATGGTCAGTCCATAGATCTAACCCTTAAATAAAAACATAAGAAGCCCTGCTGGATCAGACCAATAGTCCATCTAGTCCAGCATCCTGTCTCACACAATGGCCAACTAGTTCCTCTGGAAGGCCAACAGCAGGGCATAGAGGTCAAGGCCTTCTCCTAATGTTGCCCTCTGGCTCTGGGATTCAGAGGTCTAATGCCTCTGAATGTGGAGGTCCCCCACACTCACCAGAGACATTGATTGACTTATTCTCCATTAATAATCACCCCATGCATGATTTTATGATTAGAATTTATTCTCAATCCCTTTCCTAATAATACTGAACATAGAGTTTGCCTTTTTTACCACTGCAGCACACTGAGTTGACACTTTCATTGAGCTATCCACAATGACCCTATAATTGCAGTTGGGAATTTTTGTCCCAATGTGCATCACCTTACACTTACCAACACTGAACTTCATTTGCCACATTCTCACCCATTCATCCAGTTTGTGGAGGTCCTCTTGGAGCTTTTCACAGTCAGCCTTGGTTTACACCATCTATCTATCTGTCTGTCTGTCTGTCTGTCTGTCTGTCTGTCTGTCTGTCCGTCTGTATGTCCATCCGTCTGTCTGTCTGTCTGTCTGTCTGTCTATCTATCTATCTATCTATCTATCTATCTATCTATCTATCTATCTATCTATCTATATCTATCTATCATCTATCTTCTATCATCTATCATCTATCATCTATCATCTATCTATATCTATATCTCTCTATCTCTCTATCTCTCTATCTATCTAAAGTCCCCTCACCATAAAATCAACACCCAGGCCAAACCGCTGGACCTAAAGACACCAAATTCGGGGAGAGCGCTCCCACCATGGCGTAGGTGCATGATGAGAAGGGATTTTTAGAAATTCGACCCCTAAGTGGGTCAAAAGGGGAAAAATATGCTCCCCCATTGATTCCTATGCAGCTGCCAGGCAGCTGCCTCTCTGCACTCCCCACTCTCTGATTGGTCAGCTGCAGAGCTCAGTGTTCTGACGTTAAAAAAAACACCTAACAGTTACAGGGGACTGCAGAGAGCTAATGACAGTTGAGGAAATCAGGAGTGGCCAACAACACCCTGTGAGGTGAAGCAAAGCTGCTGGCCCAGCCTCTCTGATGGCTTCCAACACACTGCCCCCACCTCCTACACCTAACAGGCTGTTGTCTGTCAGGTGCAGCCCCACCTCCACTGTGGCTTCTAATACTCCTCCCTCTTCCCCCTCCTACACTGGACAGGCA
>NW_015175360.1:1588420-1612611 GCF_001447785.1 Gekko japonicus | reverse complement strand
AGATCACCAGTGTTGTCCAGTGGGCATTATTCCAACTGCACCAAGTCAGACAACTGGCCCCCTATCTGTCTCACCCTGACCTTGCCACAGTAATCCATGCAACGGTCACCGCCAGGCTAGACTACTGTAACTCGCTTTATGTAGGGCTACCCTTGAAATTGACCCAGAAGCTCCAACTGGTACAAACTACGGTGGTGCAGGTTCTTACGGGGACCCTATGAAGGGCACACATACATCCAGTGCTGCGTGAACTGCATTGGTTGTCAGTGGTGTACCAGATCAAATTCAAGCTTTTGGTGCTTACCTTTAAAGCCCTTAACAGTTAGTAACCTATGTTCCTTCGGGAATGCCTCTCCCAGTATGTCCCCCAAAGGGCATTTAAGATCTGCTGATAAGAATCTTCTGGTGGTCCCCAGCTTGAAAGACATCCAGCTGGCCTCGACTAGGGCCCAGACTTTTTCTGCCCTTGCCCCAGCCTTGAGGAACTCTCTGCCAAGTGACATCTGTGCCCTGCCTGACTTGTTCGTTTCGCAGGGCGTGTAATGCAGAAATGTTCTGTCAGACCCTTGGTTGAGGCCAGTGATGGTTTTTTTTTCCATTTGCCTGGCTCCCTCCCATCCATAACTGAATGCTGGCATTGCCATCTGTCTTTAAAACGTTTCTGAAATGTTTCAACGTTTTGAAGGTGTTCTATATTGCATTTTCTGGTTTTAACTGATTTTATGATGTAATTAACTAAATTGTTGTAAACTGCCCTGAGCCCTGCGTAAGTGGGGAAGGGCGGTCAAGAAATCTAATTAAATAAATAAATAAATAACTAGCAATCACGTTTGGAACCACAGATCAATTTGTTCTGCACAAACCTCTAGTTGCCTCTCTGAGAAGAATTCAGCAAGTATAAAATGAATTTTTAATTACTGGCCACTTGCTCAGTAGTGCCCCCTTCTTAATAATCCTTGATCAACAAACATAATACAATTTTTGTTTGCTTCTTGCTGGGATCACAGCTCAGAAAGCAATCATCGCCCATTATACCTTTTCACAGCCGCTCTCTCAGTCTGTATAGATCTTTACTGACTACTTTTGCAACATACTGTTCCAATAAGACAGAGCCAATTCTTGAGTCTATCCCCTTGTGGGGAGTGTTCCTGAATTGCGGATATTAGCGGCTTTTCATGTGTAAACAAGGCTTTCATCTTTTTCTGCTTATTTCTGACTCATCTACCAATGCTATATGGATGCCCCTTTTCTTGATATGAAGAAGTAGAGAAACTGGGCAGAGTGGACACCCTTTAACTGCAGGCTGGGAATGGATGATATGAGAGCTTTCATTCTGACTTCAGGGAGTATGATAGCACTAGATTTGCTTAAGGACAGAAGTGATTCATTACTCAAGATTGATTCAAGCTAAATCCTTGCATATCTGCTAGCTAGGTCTGTTTCAATAAGTGTAGTTTGTTTTTTTTCTGAAATAATGAATTGGAAGATGAAATACTATGCTGGCTTGATGTGAACAACAACTGATGCAATGTTTAGTTGGCATATGTTTTCATTCTTACCTAGCCACATTTCTTAGAATGTAATATTCTGTTCATTGTGTCTCTTAGCTGTGCAATCAGAGAGAGAGAGAGACAGAGTACTGCTCACAGCATATCTAAAGCATAGATAAGTATAATGTACTTGCAAGCTCCTATCTTTTCCATTTTATTAAAAAAATTATAGCCCACTTTTTTCTCCCCAAAGGCATGCAAAGCGGCTCTCAATAATAATGTAGAACATTCAACTATAGTATCAAGAAACATAGGTGAGAACAAAAAGAGTCAGAGCTGAAAGTCTGATGTCAATCACATTACCCAGTTTCAAATATCCTCATAAATATCCAGTTTCAAATATCTTCATGAACTATTCAGCCTTGCGAAGCTTTATAAAATGCAAAAGCATGGTTGTCTTCCTGATAATCACAGGGAGGCCATTCTGCAGCATAGGAGCTGCCACTGTAAATGCTCAAGACTAGGCAGTGGCAATTTTCACATGTCTGCCTGAAGAAATGAAGAGAAGCTGATTAGACATTGTTCCCCGAATATGAGAATTTCAGGTCATGAAGGGCTTCAACAGTGTAAAACAGCAACTTGCATGGAACATTGAAACAAATAGGCAGCCCATGCAACAGCTGTTCCAGAAAGCTGTTTGGGCCAACTGAAGTCTTCATGTGACTATAGTCACAAACACATTTGAGGGTGGGCACGGAAATACATTCAGCTGACTAGCATTGTCTCCATCTTATCTGGATTTTAAAGATGGAGAGCCAAACAAGTGGGATTTGCCCAAAATTAAAAGTACACCACAATCCTGGGATGGTCTATGAATCTGAGAGGAGTACTATAGCCATGTTACCATATTTTATTTATAAAACTTTCATGTCACTTTTCAGTTCAGAAGATAATGCAAACAAAAATTTAAACACATTTTCAATTAATTAAACATTGCTTCCGCTATAATGAAAAAATATAGAAGTTTATACCTACTCTTAGCATTTCCCTAGTGCTTTAGAATTTTGAAAGCCTTTCTCATTCATAGCACTGATAACCCTTACAACATACTATACAATAGGCCAGTATTGTTCCCTCTTTATTGCAGGATGGGCCCATGGGGAAGGCTGAGTATAAAGTACTGAGACTGATGCATGGAGGAGTGATTTCAGCTCATACTTTATTAGATACAGGAGAACTTGACATATTGTAGCCGGGCTGGAGGCCAGTTTATATCCCCATAGTAAACCACACCCAACACACACACACACAATACGATATTTACAGTGCACCCAAATCCCCATAGGCCATTCTCGGATCCTAGGCATCCAATAGGCACACCCTAGGATCCATTCGGGCTATTGTCTCTGGAAGCGAAGCTTGGCCCATTCGCATGGCCACGTGCGGACCTGACCACATGCGTGGTTTCTCTGGGTACACAACACCCCTCCCCGCTTAATCCAGATCACCCTTAACTGACATAGTCCTTTAAGTATGCTGGTCTCTTCCATTCCCTTGTGGAGCGGCAGACCTCCGGGGCCGGGGCCAAGCTCTTGGCTACCGTACTGGTCAGCTCTGGGGAAGGACTCTCATCTGTGGGGACTGCTACAGGGGACGGTGTACTGCTAGGTTCCTGGCTGGCTGCTGGTTCCGAGGTGTCGCTGGTCTCCCTCGGGTGCATTGGAGCGGCTGCCTCGGGTGCCCTGGGCAACAGATCATCTTCTGGGCAGTTGTCCGGAGTGTCCGGGTCTGTAGACAGGAGGTGGCAGCACAGTTGATCAATATGCCGCCTCCATAGCTGGCCATCATCACATGAGACCTTGTATGAAAGTGGTCTGGTCACCCGGACGACTCGTGCCAGAACCGAGGTGGGACCCCTGCCGTAGTTGCTGGAGTACACAGGGTTTTCTGGGAAGAACCCTTGTGGAGCCTCTTGGTCTTCGGGGCTTATGCTGTGTTCTGGCACTTGGTCTGGGTGCAGACGGTCTAGCTGAGTCGTCAGGCGACATCCCATCAATAGCTCTGCTGGCCTACAACCAGTGGTGGTGTGGGGGGTTGTCCGCTGGCCAAATAGAAAGGTGGCAAGCTTGTACTGCCAATCCCCCCAGTCCATGTGGCACAGTGCCCCCTTTGTGGTCCGGACCATGCGCTCTGCCTGGCCATTGGTCGCAGGATGAAATGGAGCGGATGTGCCATATACCATAATATTGCACGAACTCCTGAAACTCTGTGGAGGTAAATGCGGTGCCATTGTCGGTAACCAATGAGTCCAGTACTCCGTGGGCACTAAAGATCTGCCACATCGCATGGATGGCCAACTGGGATGAGGTAGATGGGACCGGGGTGACCTCTCACCACTTCATGTAGGCATCAACAAGTATGAAAAAGATCTGTCCCTGGAAGGGCCCAGCAAAGTCCAGATGGAGCTGCGCCCAAGGCTTGTGGGATGACTCCCATGGTCGCACCGGTGCTTTCGGTGTTCCCCGGGTGGTGTTCATGTAGGGCAATGAGCACTCAGCCTTGCAGGGGTTGTAGTATTACCACCCAGCTTCCCCACAACAGACACCCCTTGTGGGCGGACAACTCGTCATGGTGGGACAAGAATGCTGAGAACTTGGGTCCCACCAGGCCTGCAGGCCACCCCCTTCCACCCAGTCCAAGACCCGGGAGAGGATGCGATCCCAAGCCAAGTGGCGTGATATCTCCCCCACCTGAACTGGGTGATTGGGGAGATCTTCCAGCAGGGCTATGTGGTGCACGAGAGTGAGGTCCGGGTCAGAGGAAGGCAGCGGGAGGTGGCTCAGGGCATCTGCATGGCCCATCACCTTATTGGGGCAGTGGAGCAAGGAGTATTGGTAGCCTGTGAGGAAAATGGACCAATGGAGCACTCTGGGAGATATAATTTGGGGGATTTGGGGGTCCGGGGCCTTTGATGTCACTGTAAGTTTTTGTTCCTTCTAATGTTTCCTCTTGTTGTTTGATTTTAGATGCGCTGGTTTCTGTGCGGGGGCTCTGGATTCTGGAGTTCTGGAATGGGCTTGCAGCTGGGCCTGAGCGACTGCACCACTGTCAAATGGCTGGGCAGTTGGGGCCTTCATTGAACTGGGTTGATGCTCTTGTTGTTTGTGGAGTGAAGTGGCCCTCCTCCCGATATCCTGGTCATCAACCTGGGTGGCAATGACCTAGGGATGATGAAGGGAAAGGCTCTGATACTGCAGGCGCAGGTGGACACGTGGGACATTGAGGCACGTTGGCCCAATGTCAGGCTGGTGTGGTCAGCCATTTTGCCCCAGTGGGTGTGGAAGTAGCCTTGCAATCCACACACCATTGAGCGGGCATGAAAGAAGGCTAACTGGGAATTGGGAAACGCTATGAGGGGTGGGTTTGGGTTCATGATCCAGCACCCGGACATTGTAAAGGAATGTGTCCATTTCTATCAACAGGATGGCGTTCACCTGTCTGAAACTGGGAATCACATTTTCCTTGAGGATTTGAGGCAAGGGCTGCACCAGATTGTCGGCCAGTGTGTGGGGTCAAGGGCCTAAGTAGAGGCTTGACCCTTTTTGGTGGCAGGAATCTGGCTTTGTTTTGTTCATTGGGGGAACACCAACCAACAGACCCTTCCTTAGCACTTAGCACAAACCATACCTTGGCCTGGGCCTCAAATGGGGACTGCTAGTGGCCTGTGATACACCCTGGAGTGAGTATCCCCTCTTGCTCCGTGGCTAGAGGTGGCTGGCTCACTTTGGGGTTGTTAGCATATCTGCCACCTGGCTAAAGGTAAAGGTAAAGGTTCCCTTGCTCGAAAGCCAGTCGAGTCCGACTCTAGGGTTGCGGTGCTCATCTCCGTTTCAAAGCCGAAGAGCCAGCACTGTCCAAAGACGTTTCCGTGGTCATGTGGCCAGCATGACTAAACACCAAGGCACACGGAACGCTGTTACCTTCCCACCGAAGTGGTACCTACTTATCTACTTGCAATTTCTTCCTTTCGAACTGCTAGGTTGGCAGGAGCTGGAACTAGAGACGGGAGCTCACTCCGTCATGCGGCAACTCGGGTCTTGAACTGCTGAACTACCGCCCTTCCACAGCCTGCAGTTCAGCATCTTAACCACTTGAGCCACCGCCTGGCTACAGTTGTGTTAAGGTTGGCTTGTGCCAAGGGCTCGGTGGCACCCCATTTAAGGTCAGGAAAGGGATCAGAGGATCCTTTTCCCTGACGTGAGTTATGGCTCTTTCCAGTTACAGTTGATTCAAGTTAATCTGAAAAGTAAATAAAGCTGCCCTTTAGTATATACCAAATACCTGTGTTGGCCTCTTTCTTTTGACTATGTGTGCAATATGGCCCTAACAGATGGCAACTGAAGGTTGCATACAGATGGAGGGTATCCTTTGCACTCTTGGAAGGAAGGAGGCCTGTGTTTGGGTGATTCCCGCCCATATGGGTATTTGGTGGAGGCAGAGTTTAGTGCTTATTAGCGCAGCACTCCCCCTCACTGGGGCAGTCTTTTTGCAATTGGCTAGCCCTCCTTTCTTGACAACGTGGGCTTCTGCTGGTCACCATTTTGGTAGGGGAATTGGCTCTGAGGTGGTGCTGTTAAGTAGGTGTTGGCAGGAATCTGGCCTCGTTTTGTTCATTGGGGGAACACCAACTGGCAGACTCCTCCTTGAATGGGGGGGTTGGTGCATTTAGCGCAAACCATACCTTGGCCTGGGCCTCGGATGGGGACTGCTAGTGCCCTGTGATACACCCTGGAGTGGGTATCCCCTCTTGCTCTGTGGCTAGAGGTGGCTGTCTCACTTTGAGGTTGTTAGCATGTCTGCCGCCTGGCAACAGACACATTAAGGTTGGCTTGCACCAGGGGCTCGGTGGTTCATCCCATTTAAGGTCAGGAAAGGGATCAAGGGATCCTTTTGCCTGATGTGAGTGGCATCCCTTTCCAGTTACAGTTGATTCAAGTAAATCTGAAAAGTAAATAAAGCTGCTCTCTAGTTTACACCAAACGCCTGTGTTGGTCTCTTTCTTCCAACTATGTGTGCAAAGCCTTTGAAGTTAACAATAATTTGCAAGGTGTGTTTGTAGATCCTAACAACAAGACCCTGGCAGAGGTTTTAACAGCTTTCCAAACCTACTGTGAATCCAGAAAGAACCCTGTGTTTGAGAGATACCAGTTCTAGCAATTATTTTATAATGAGGCTGCTGATATAGATGATTTTGGCATTGAGCTTAGACAAAAAGCTCAGCATTGTGAGTTTGGTCCTTCTCAGGATCTCATGTTAAGGGACAAGATTGTACTTAGTATAACTGATAGAAAACTCCTGCAGAAACTCCTAGAAAAGCCTGATCTCATCCTCCAGTGGGCAATTGATATGTGCAGAATGAAGGCTCTTACAAGTGCCCAAGCCAGAGCTATGGCCAGATCTGCATCTAGCATTTGCTCTGCTGTCTTACCAAACCCACACTGGAACAGAAATTCCCATCTGCATTGTATACCACTTTCACTTTGATTGATTGTCCAATTTTATGGCAGTGTCCAGGCTGCATACCACTTTCACTTTGTTTGATCTCTTGGTTTTATGATGGCTGTCTGCATAGATTTATGGCCATTTTATGGTCATTCAGGGGTGACTCTGCAGTCAGTAAGTGCATTGGCCTGGGGTATTTGAAAGTGGTTTTGAGCTGCATCTTTTTCTGTTCCAGTGTGGGTTTGGTACAACAACAGAGCAAAGGCTAGATGCAGACTGGGTCTGCAAGAAGCAGCATTGCATGCTGTGGAGTAAAAGCGAAACTGTTCCAGTTCCTTGCAACAAGCATGCAAGCCTCCAGCAGACCTACCACCACAAATGCCTGCCCCAGCTAAACTACAGAAGATTTGCAACAAACATGGAAACACAGACAAGCCTAGACAGTGTCCAGCCTTTGGAGTTGCTTGCTGCAAATGCTCAAGGAAAAATAATTTTGTTAAAGTGGGCAGAATGAAAGAAGAACATGCAGAGCTAGAAAAGGACGTGAAAATGCTATTCATGGGCTCGCTGTCTACTCTTGACCACTCTAAGACACGGCATGGCACAGTAACAATAGCAGGTCTCTTAGTCTCTTTAAAACTGGACACTTTAAAGTTGAGCAGAACTTTAAAGTGGAGCTTTAAAGTGGAGCAGAACTTTAAAGTGGAGCTTTAAAGTGGAGCAGAAGTGGAGCGGAAGCAAACATAATCCCTGCTGCAGTGGATAAAGGTTTAATGTAGGCTTGCCACGTCCCCCCGGGGGGTGGGGAAACCCCCGCCCCAGAGGCCCGTTCCCCGCCGGTGGCAGATCGGGCCCCAGGGGGAGCCCCAACCCGACGTGCATGTCACCCGGAAGTGATGCGACCACGCCGGGCACGCTGGGGGCGAGGCCACGGTCATCCAAGGGAAAACTCTATGGTTTTCCCTCAGATGGTCATGGCCCCGCCCCCAGCATGCCCAGCGTCGTCACGTCACTTCCGGGTGATGTGCATGCGGCGCGCGCAATGTCAGTCATGCTCATTGCTTTTGGAGGTGCCCACATAAAACCATTAAGGGGCAATTGTGACTCATTGCAGAGCAGGTCCCAGTAAAACCCAGCTGACCTTTTATGTGATTGATAATGAGGATCTTCCATTGCTTGGAAGAGATGCCTGCATCAGTCTGAATCTCCTCAGTTGAGTCCACCTGTTAGCTCATATAGTACCTGGACCAAGAGATGACCTCCTTAGGCACTACTCGGATATTTTTGAAGACTTGGATCAATTTCCTGGCACTCACCACATCTTTCTGGACTAAACAATCCCTCCTGTTGTCTATGTGTATAGAAAGAGCCCCTACTCTATTTTGAACAAATTGAAGGACACAATTCACCAGTTGGAAGCACAATGTGTCATCACAAAAATTACAAAGCCCACTCCTTGGGTCAGCAGCCTAGTGATCACACACAAGAAAAATGGTTCACTACAGAATTGTCTTGATCCACATGATCTTAATAAGGCAGTGCTGAGGCAACATTTCTCTGTTCCCACTGTTGAAGATGTCAAGATAAACGTGACTGGGAAGAAGCTGTTTATCATCCTAGATGGAAAGGATGGCTATGGGCAGATAAAACTGGACAAAGAATCAGCAGAAATGTGTATCTTTAACACTCATGGGGAACATACCACTTTAACAGACTCCCTTTTGGTATATGGTCAGCAAATGAATTATTTCAGCAGAAAAATTATGAATGCTTTGGTGACATCCCAGGTGTCCATATTATTGCAGTTGACATAATCATCGCAGCAGCAGACAAAGAGGAACATTTTAAAGCATGTTCTTCAGAGTGCATGACAAAGGGCTGTAAAGTTCAACAAGGATAAGATACAGGCCTCCAGAGACTCTTAGGTACTATACAATACTATACAATACATGGCCCAATATGGACCAAATGAATCAAGTCTGACTGCACCTCTGTGAGCCCTGTTGAGAAACGATGCACTGTGGCAATGGGGGCCTGAATAGCAGGAAGCCTCAAACAGTCTTGAACAAGCCATAACGACTACTCCAGTACTCCAATACTTTGATCCAGGAGAACAATTGGAGGTACAAGCAGATGTATCTAAAGATGATTAGTTGATATAGGTTTTCCGGGTTGTGTGGCCGTGATCTTGGCATTGTAGAACCTGACGTTTTGCCAGTATCTGTGACTGTTATCCTCAGAGGTATAACACAGAAAGATGGAGTACTCTCTGTGTCAAGGTGAGAAGAAAAATTGTAGGCAGGTAATTTATATCTCCTCAGGAAACAATCCTCAGGAAACAATCCATATACAAAAGAACCTCTTCAGGAAAGCTCCTCCATTAGCATGTTCATAGCCTGGGGAACTCGTACAAGATAATGACTTGGCCCTACCCCACCTTCTGGAGAAGATGTAAATTACCTGCCTACCATTTTTCTTCTCACCTTGTCACATGACCTCTGATGAGGCCAGTCACAGCTACTGGCAAAACTTCAGGTTCTACAATGCCAAGACCACGGCCACACAACCTGGAAAATCTACAGCAACTAATGAACTCCGGCCGTGAAAGCCTTCGACAACATATCTAAAGTTGATTTGGGAGCATGCCTGTTTCAACAGAAGCAACTTATTGCTTACACTTCAAGAGCACTGATACAGGCAGAGCAAAACTATGCACAAATTGAAAAGGAAATTCTAGGAATCTTTTTGCCATGGCTAAATTTTTATGTAAGCTGCCCTGAGCCTGCTTCGGTGGGGAGAGTGGGGTATACATTGAATAAATAAATAAATCCCACTGTATGTGTTTGGTGCCCAAGTGATAGTCCAATCAGACCACAAACCCCTGGAAGCAATTTTTGCTAAGCCTATTGGAAAGGCTCTGGCACAACTACAAAGGATGCTGTTACAGCTCCAAAAATATGACATCTGGATTGCTTACACTAAGGGCAAAGACATGGTGATGGCAGACACCCTTTCCAGAGCTACTAGGAGAAGAAGAAAAAATGAGATTTATACCCCACCCTTCACTATCCAAAGGAGTCTCAGAGCGGCTTACAATCTCTTTCCCCCCCTCCCCACAACAGACACTCTGAGAGGTAGGTGCTGAGAGAGATCTCTCAAGAACTGCCCTTGAGAGAACAGCTCTGAAAGAACATATGACTGACCCAAGGTCACACCAGTAGCTGCATGTGGAGGAGTGGTGAATCAAACCCAGTTCTCCCAGATTAGATCCCATGCAACCTAACCATACCAAAGTACGCTTCTCCACCATCTACACCTGATCACATATATGAGGACAAAGTAATTTACAGTTTGGAAGATACTGAACCACTTGGTGATTCCTTCCTAAAGCAGCTGCAAGACCACACAAGGACTGACCACAAATTACAGGCTCTCAGACCCCTGCATCTTCATGGACAGCCATATCAGTGAAAGCAAGTAAAACCAGATCTTAGACCTTATTGGCCTCTTAGGGATAAAATCAGAATTGAAAATTACTTACTCATTATTGGCCCAACAATATTGATTCCCCAAAGTGCATGGTCTCAAATGCTGGCCCTGCTTCACTCTCCCCATCAAGTTATGCAGAGGTCGAAAGCATGGACTCATCAACTCATGTATTGGCCTAACATGAATGTTCAAAATAAGCAAAGGGATGAACATTGTGCACCATGTCAGGAATTTCAGTCTAGCAACTGCAGGAAGCCAATGATCTCCCATGAGATCCCGGAATTGCCCTGGTTCAAGTTGGCAACTGACAATTTTTTACCTCAATGGCCAGTCCTAACTTACAGTTATTGACTATTATTCCAAATACCCTGAGGTTCTGCTGCTACCTGACAAGACAGCTGACATGGCTGTGGCCAAGATGAAAGCATTGTTCGCTCACCATGGTATTCCTAAAGAGCTCACTTGTGACCATGTTCCATTTGTGAATTCAGCGATGAAACAACATGCATCCAAATATTTATTTATTTATTTTTCACATTTGTATCCCGCCCTCCCCAGTGGGCTCAGGGCAGCTAACAAGGGCAAGGTGATTCGCCATGCCATAATTAAAAACATATAAAACATCATAAAAACATCCGACACTTAAAACAATGGTGCTCAATCAATTGCTGATCTCATACGTCCAAGATGGAATCAACACAGTTCCAAGTGGTACTCCCATGATATTTATGCCCAGTGGAAACGGCTTATTGGATCTTCCTTACATTGTCCAGGTTCTTCCTCAGGGCCTCGTTGGTGCATCCTTTAAGGCACCACGATGGTGGTGGAATAGTGGGGTGGCGGCTCCTACTCAAAAGCCTGGTGGAAGAACTCCGTCTTGCAGGCCCTGCGGAACTGCATAAGGTCCCGCAGGGCCCGAATCTCCCCCGGGAGCTCATTCCACCAGGTAGGAGCCACCACTGAAAAAGCCCTGGCCCTGGTCACAGTCAGTTTGGTGTCCTTGGGGCCCGGGATGACCAACAGATTTGGGGGGCCTGACCATAGTACTCTTGGGGGAATATGTGGGGAAAGGCGGTCCCTCAGGTAGGCTGAATGAGGTATCTAACAGTCACTCAAGTCCTGGCTATTCCCAGTCCAAAGGTCAGGCTGAACGCATAGTTCAAACCATCAAACACATGTTCAAAAAAGCTATACTAGATAGTTCAGAACTTCATTTGGCCTTACTTGACTTAAGGCACACTCTTGTTTCAGGTCTAGAGTATGCCCCCACACAGCTCCTTATGGGAAGGCTTTTACACAGCATTTATCACCCAGACTGCCATCCGCAGTTCCACAGAAGTTGAAGGCCCTTCAGCGTCGACAAAAGGCCTGCTACGACAAACTGGCCATGGCCCTTCCACCCCTGCAAGAGGTTGAGAAGGTGTGGATGCAGACCCGTAACAGGATGGGTTACAGGAAAGAGGACTGAACCATGTTCCTATACTGTTGAAACCTCAAATGGAAATGTGTATGGGAGGAATAGGAGACATTTGAGAAAAGATTGTTCCTCCACACCCCAAGAATCTGCTGCTGTCCCTGATCATATGATTTCAGACCAGATCTCAGCTGATGTTCTAGACCTGTTTGGAGAAGAGCATCATGGCACTTCAGATGTGCTCCCAGTGCCTGATGACTCCCCCCAGCTGAAGGTGTATGAACAAAGAGTGGGTGGATGGTCAGGTTGCCTGCTAGATTAAGGACTATGTGATGGGTTAGTGGTAAAGGTGAACCCCAACAGTGAGTCAAGTGCTAGCAACATCAGACTCCACATTTTTGTAGTACTTGGGTTGTACCAACCACACCAAAGTAAAGAAGGGGGAATGTGGTATATTTATTGTATATATGTATGTATATAATGGAACAGTCTGCTCCTCCACTAATATCTGTGTGATTTAGTTTGGACCTATTGGGTGGAGCTCTTGTTCCAGTTTCCAGTTTTTGTAATTTAGCTGACATCGTTCATTGTTAGTTGTTGGAGTTGTCTCCTTGCAAATAAACAGCTGATGTTTTGAGCCAACTTGTCTCTGCTGAATGGACCTGAGAATGGGTGCCTCAGTGAGTACTCTAACCAAGGAACCCACAGCCAAAGGGGACATTACAATTTCTCTATAATAATGTCTTTCCCACATGGATGCAGTTCTCCCTAATGGAATTACTGGCTGGATTTTTTAAAATTTCTTAATTAACACTGAATTTGCACAACTGCAGGTGTGCATCCAACCAGCTCCAAAATACTTGATACCATGGCCCGGAGGGGGGGGGACCATGCCCCATTATAGTTAGGGATTTGAATTTGAGACTGGTGGGCAACTGTTGAGGGATATACTGTTTCATTCAGGCAAGGGACTACTGCCATATGTTATGACATAACTAGTTTACTAACCCCTAGAGTGGAACTCTTCCCAACTTCTTTTCTCCCAAGGCCAGAAGCAGATTCAGAGCAAAGAAGGAAGAGGTAGGAAAGAGGAGAGTAGGAAAAAAGAGGTACGAACACCAAACCTGGTAAATAGCTATTGCTTGGAGTGACTCTGGGGAACACGAACATGATTAATGATGAGTGTCTGCTGGGGATTGTCTGTGTTGAGGGAAGATAATTGAGTCTCTATTTTGAGGTGATAGAATTACTGATTGGATTGCAAAATTAATTGGTGTTGTTTGAGGAGGAAGAATTGATTTGGAGAAACAGATAGAGGAGTACACAGAAGGAAGATTAGAGATATCTCTTCCCTACCATCTCAAAGATTGCTTCTTTCATGAACTACACACCAACCTTTTTTAGTTGCATGTAACTGCACATTGTGTGGGTCACACAAACTCAGAGTGGAGCTCAAGTCGCACATGCCCTCATTTTGAAAACCTGAATCATGTAAGGAAGGCAAAAGTCTTATAGCTGTGGCTTCCTAACAGTCCTAAACAATGTTCCCTCTAAGCTGCAGAGTCTTGTGTGCAAAAATTCCACTTTGTGAGTGACTAGCATTAAAGTTGTGAGCGAGCAATTGGGCTGCTGCATAAATTAGTTTGCTCTGGAGCCATCCTTCCTGAGCCAAGACAAAAATGTGTGAGCCGGAGGCTAAAAAACTGTGAGCTAGCTCACACTAACTCAGCTTAGAGGGAACACTGGTCCTAAACTAAGGACTGAATGTGAACGGCTGAAGTTATAATTTGGGCACAAGGACAGCACAAGATGTTAAAGGACAAGCACACATATATTAAAATCACTAACAAAATATTGCCTCAAAAACAGGGCCTTTGATCTTCATACAGGACTCCCATCTCCTTGTAAATTTGGTGCCCTTATCTCTGAAATGTGATTAATTAATGGCTGCACAGGTTATTGTGAGGAAATAATACTGTCCCTTATATATTTCAACACCATAACCTTTATGCCACTATTTAATCAGTCAAGAGATGAGATGGGCTGTTTCAACCCAGTTTACAAATATTCTTGTATTTGTTTCGTTGCCACTGGACAAGCAGATGTCCTTGTCAGAGTGCCAGAATAGGGCTTTCATCACCCAGATGCCATCCCATAATTCCCTGCAGTTTCAAAGCAAGTGGCTTGTTTTTGACATCATCATATGGCTGCCAGTGGTTTTATAATAATGTGTTCTTTAAAGAAGTCATGCATCTCCAACAGACAATTTTGATTTTTTTAAAATCTGAATTTGTATTTACTAACTTTTCAAATAAAGTATCCTACTAGGTTCACCTGTGCTCATGCATTACTTGATGCCCCCTCAGAACTGACAATTCCCATACACACGTACAGTAGGTAAACCATAAAATACTGGCACATGGCACCTCCCTGCAGGGTGTATTGTGAAACTGTGGGCAAAAAGATATAGATTGGCCATTGTAAACCTAACCTATGGTTGAAATTCTGTACTACAGTCTCAGTGAATTGAAAGTATACAAGTCCTACGTATAAGGGTGTGCAATATGCTTGCCTTTGGCCTGCCTGAAGCATGTAAACTCTTGTCCTTGGCACTAATCCCTCACCCTCAAGAAACTGAGGAGTGGAAGAAAAAAAATGGTCTCTATAGTGATGCTATAAGAACTTTCCCTGTCTCTGTAGTTTTTACCATAGAGATTTTGGGTAATTCCTATAGTATCACCTTGAACTGATGTCACATCCTATCCAAGCACCACCTTCCCCAGGCATCACCCTTAAAATCTCCCAGCATTCGCCAAGGAAGTAGCAACTCTAATGTGCAATCATACTAACAAGAAGAACATGAAAATAGAGATGAAATGTGAGCATGAAGGCATGCTTGTACAGACTGACAGATTTGCCACTTATAAGAACCTGTGAGTATACATGAAGGTAATGTCAAGTTGCTGTGGTAAAATGCAAATTGTACTTCGGTCTGGAATATTGGGCATTATGTGTATCTTTTATTCCACATTTCAAAATTTCAATTCATTGGGGGGGCCCACAAAATTTCATTAACTGAAGTGAAAGATTTGATTTTTTTTAAAGCAGAAGCAAGTATACACAGACACAACTATTGTCAAGAAACAGTTGAGAATCTGTTGAGAAAATGGAAATTATTGCTGGAGAAACTGTCAATAGAAGCAATTTTGTCATGCTGGCTTATTTCATTCTTTCCTGCAGGGAACACAGCCTGTGTAGACCACAATTTCTTCAGGCAACACATTGTTAAAATTTCTATATAGTAAGTCTCTGACTTTCCTCAGATGAACTCAGCAGCACCCTAACATTTTCCTACACATGGAAGTTAATTGTAAGTATCTTTAAACTTTGCCCTGCTACCAAGCCAACCTAGACTGAGTTTTTCCCTTTTGTCTTAAAAGCACAAAGGTCCACTGAGTTACGGATACCTGAGAACATTTTTAGAGTGATTATAGTATCATTGTAGGGCTAACTGTTTCACAGTGAATGGGCCATGCCTTAGCAGATTACATTAGTCCAAATGCTCCCAATATCCAAGCAACTGACCCCTGACGTTGGACAGGTTGATTTATTAGAATCCCAGAGCACCAAACAACGTGCACTGTGGGTTTAGTAAAACCAGGTTATTTTTCAAATCTTTTGCACGTTGCTGGCAGTCTCTTCTTCTCATGTACTCCATCACGCAATTTCATTATAGAACACTAAATTAGCACACACTTCCTCTCTCATTCTTATTCTTTCAAAGCTGCATCCCATTCAAACAAAAACTGATGGAAGGAAAAATGCAAATGCTTGCATCTGCTGAAGAGAATCATCCAGATGGGCTTTAGCTTGCTTTGCTATGGACATGTTCTGAATTCAGCCATATACCCTGTTGGCTGCAGAAACAGAGGGGAAAGCAAGAATATTTTTTCCTCCTGAGATATTTGCATTCACTATGAGGGAAGTCAGTCATGCAAACAGTACCCTCAGCACTAATGCCTTATTGGATCCCTTAGCCTTATGGCTCAGCTAAGTGTCAGGATTAATAAGATCATACTTCAGATGTATATCAAATAGACTGATTTCAAAGGAATAGCTGTATTATGGCACTTTCACACACACTAAATAAGACACTTTCAATCTACTTTCAATCTACTTTTCAACTAGATTTTACTGTGTGAAATGGTAAAATCCACCTGCAAATGGTCACTGAAGTGGATTGAAACTGCATTATTCAGCATGAGTGAAAGTGCCCCTAAGTTTAGTCTGCTGCAGCCAAAACAGCCAATGGTCTTGGGGTTTCTTAAAGACTAATGAATTTTTGTGATCCAGAGCCCACTATATCTTACATTATGAATGATACACCTGCTAGTCTTTAAGGTGCCACAAGAGTCTTTATTACCATTTGGTTGGCTAGCATGGAACCAGGACATCCTACCCGGTTGCTGACACAGTCGTAGTTCTAACAAACTAGTTCTTAAAGGGGGAGGGGAGAGAACGAGGTTAACCAATAAGTTTCAGAGCCTAGTGAGGACTGGAACCCAGGTTTGACCAGTCATAAAATGGACAGTCTAGTCACTGTACCTCACAGCCTTCAGTATAAGCATCTGAACACCATAGAGTCTGATTCCCACTATCCAGTAAGTGTATTATCCTATTCTGTGTGCAGCACTACACAGTGTGGCTTAGACTGGAGTACCTCTGCATAGCACTGCACTGTGTGCCACCCCCAGCAGTCTTTTAGACTCTTATTAAATTAATTGTAAAATCCACAAAACAGAAAATACTGGTAAAAGATACAGACTTCAGTCGAATGTGATAAATTAACTTAAAACAATAGTGCTTATGACTGCTAGAAGTTAAAAGGTTTCTTTCCTCTGGGAATAAGATGCTTCATGACATAGTCAAAAGTGCAGGAATGTGGGAAGGTACAAAATTATACCAGATATTTGGTTGGAAGATTGGCTGAAGTTCCTCATTTCATTAAAAGTAACAAGTATAAATAAGAAAATTAGTATTCTGTATATGGAGAAGCTGAAGGTCATAAGGAACAAAGCAGGTCTCTGGACCAATAACCATTCCAATACAAACAAAATAAAAACCTCGCCCCATTACTTAATTAATATTGCCTTACCAAAAGCCAGACAACTCTAATCTTAGACGATGTTTTATTTTCTTCACACTATGCAGAATGTACCGTTTCTGAACAAATATTAGCAGCAATCCCATTCATAAGTAAGTCTGTAGAGTTCTTCTGCATGTGTATGTTTCTAATGGAGGAAAACTAGGGGAGGTGTCAGCATGTACTGTGGTTAGGTGGTTGGGTCTGTAGGGAATTAAACCACAGAATAACTCCCAAACCTACATGTAAAAATTTAATCTAAAATAGTTTGTCCAGTTATACAAAAGGGATCTGGACTTTCCCCACAATTTGGAAGTATTTAGGATAAGGACAAACTAATAGAAAGTGGAAGACATTTGTAGATCGTTTTATTTATAATCATTTTATTTTTGGTGTAGTGGTTAAGTGTGCGGACTCTAATCTGGGAGAAGCGGGTTTGATTCCCCACTCCTCCACTTGCAGCCGCTGGATGACCTTGGGCAAGCCATAGTTCTGTCAGAGCTGTTCTCTCAAGGACAGTTCTGGAAAGAGCTCTCTCAGCCCCACCCACCTCACAGGTTGTCTGTTGTGGGGAGGGGAAGGGAAAGGAGTTTGTAAAATGCTCTGAGACTCTAAGTGAAGGTTGGGGTATAAATCCAATCTCTTCTTCTCTTCTTATTTAAAATATTTCTATCACACCCTTCCAAATTAGTGCAGGGTGGCTTTTATCATCAGGTGGTCCTACAAATGCTTTTAATGAACAGTAGGGTTGCTTGTGCCCTGATCTGGATAGCCCAGTCTCATGAGATCTCAGAAGATAAGCCCGGTCAGCCCTGGTTAATATTTGGATGGGAGACCACCAAGGAAGTCCAGCATCACTACACAGAGGCAGCCAATGGCAAACCATCTCTAAATGTCTCTTGCCTTGTAAGCCCTATGGGTTTCCATAAGTTGGCTGCAACTTGACAACATTAGGAAAAGGCTGCTTATGCTTTTTCTATATAACTCAGCATGTCATTATTATATATGATGTTTGTTAATATTACATGCAAACGAACACCCTAAAGTACTGAAGTTCAAGGAAACATCCACAAAAGTTAAAAAGGAAAATTGCCACTGGACTTTGGATATACATTAATCTGACACTGTTCCTATGCTGTGCAGTGGATATGCATAGCCAACATATAAATTCTGCCCTGGCCAAGAACTAAGCATAGTCCCTAAGTGGAGAACACGGGCATTGACCCTTTTTTTTCCTTTGTGCATATTGGAAAACATCAATTGGGGAATATGCCTGAATATGAATTTGAATCTTCCCAGGTTATGTTGCCATTTTACCACCCCAGTCTCAGCCCAGGTTGATATCGAGCTTGATAATGTCCATTTATTTTGATTTACAGAGAAGGGGGTTGTTGTTTTTTTCTTTAATTGTCTGTCATTTTAAATAGAAAAGATGTGACCTGACAAGGTTTAATTCCACATTTAGCCATACTCACTGAAACCGTTTTCCATCATAACCTGAATTGTGTAATGGGTTTCATAATGGCATCATTTGTAGGTCCTTACAGACTTGCTATGAAGTACTTTCCCCCCATAATAACTTCACCTCTTTGGCTGCATTATAATGGTATCATCAAAGGGTCACAGACTAGTATAGAGTTCCTTTTGCTATTGCAATTGTATAAGGCATCATTACAGCCTTAAGTCTTCAGGCATTGTTATGAGGATTTGTGCTGGCAAACAACTGCTGCCATTTGCTTGACAGCTATTCGACTAAAGTAACAATATCACCCTAATAACATAATCAAGGGTTTGGCAAAGAGCAAGCTGCCCCTTGCCTGATTTTATCCTTGCATTTTACTCTGGCATAAGAATATCGCAGTGATTCTTTTTATGTTTATGAGGAGAGGGAGAAAGGGACCGTTTTTCTCTATACCAATTCTAGCTACATAAATAAAAGCAGAATTTAATTTTAGCCTTTTAAGAGATCTCTTTACCATTTGTGATGACTGCACCAAGAGAACACTTTAAGTAATCAGGATGTAAAAGCTGTCATCTGAACACGTCTGTGCAGAATTAAGTAACTTGGATTCTAAGAACTCCACTCATGAATTAGGGTTCTCCAAGCTCCATGTTGTAGCCCAGTGCCCCCTCCCAAAGTTGTATTGCAAATATTTTGAACATGCAAATTCGCCTACTAGTTTCCTGCAGCTTTCTCTGTTTTTATGTTCTGGTTCAACCATGTTTTATGTCAACCATCTTGATAGAAAAGAAATACATACAAAAGATATTATTTCTTTCTCAGTTCAACTGGGTTAGGGATTGGGCAGGGAGATAACAGTTGGCTCTTAACAGTCATGACATGTTTAAAAAAACTCTCCTCCTTGACTGGCAGGAGTCAGGAGGCGAAACACATTTTGGCACCATCAGAGATTAACCTAATATTAACTGCTTTGTGATACAAAGTTAAACCTTTCTTACTTATCAACAACAAATAAGTTTCAACAAATTGCAGAGAATATACATAAAATTAATAGATATTTTTCACAACAATGTTCATGAAATTGCTACAAAATTGAGTTGTCAGAAATTGGTATCACTCGACCAGGAGTAACTTATTAGACCATGCCCACTATTGAGAGTCAGCACCTAACCTCAGCTTGGCCTTGCCCTAGCTACCCAAACTGAGGAGAGCCACGGGCCTGACTCACCCCTGCGAGGAAGGCCAGGAGAGGGTGGTGGTCAGGACTCAGCAGAGGTCGATTCAGGGGGGAACGCGGGGGATCGCCATTCCCCCGGGTGAGGTGCGGGGAGGCGGGGCACACGACGAAGCCCCGTCCCCCGCTTCCGGCCGCCTCGCTTCCAGCTCTCATTCAGCCAGGAGGAGGCAGGAGAAGAGGGAGGGTAAGTTGCTTCCTCCCCACCTCTCCCCACCCCTGCCTGCCTGGGGCCAGGGAGGGCCTTGGCAGGGCTTCCTCACACTCCTGCCAGCCTTGCAGGTCCACCGCCGGGCCTCTCATGGGGCTCGGCAGTGGAGCTGCAAGGCCGCCACCGGTGGCTGGGACCGTTGGGGGCGGGGGGCTTCGCGGGGCTTCCTCGCACTCCCACCGGCCTTGCAAGTCCACCACCGGGCCTTATGACACACTTCTGGTGATGGCAGGAGGTGTGGCCTTATGACACACTTCCGGTGATGTCAGGGGTGTGTGGCCTTATGACACACTTCCGGTGATGTCAGGGGGTGTGGCATATGCTAATGAGTTATGCTAATGAGTTCCCCTTGCTCTTTTTCTACAAAACGACCCCTGGGACTCAGGCAGATCGCTCTGACACAGCTGAGAACAAGACTGGGAGGGGTGTGGTCAGAAGGCAAAGCCAAGCCTGGACTTGGGGAAGGCCAGGATGGGAGAAGCTAAGAGACAGCACTGAGCCACAAGGGGAAAGGCGCAGAGCAGGGAGACAGGCAGCAAGGGAGGAGGTAGGAAAGGCTTCCCTTTCCTTTTATAGTCTTTAAGGTGGAGCAGGTGGAAGAGTCTTGGACAGACTGAGATTAGACCAGACAGAGAGTGAGTGAGTATGAAGACCAGGTGCCAGAGCCCCCTCTCCTTCCTAATTCTGAGGCTGGTGGGCTGGATGCCTTCTTTGGTGGCCATGTTTCAGAGTGAACATATAGCTGGTTGATTTGGGATGAATGAGCAGGAACCCAGGATTCTGAAGACCGTAACTTGGCACAATGGTCAAACAAAACAAAGCCACCTAAAAAAGGTCCAAATCATTTCCCCAGAGATCAAAGAGAGAGAGAGAGAATCTGTGTATCACTCACCATGGAGAAGTTAATGGACCAAACTTGCATAAGGAGGTCACTAATCTCTCCCATAGAAGAGAACATAAGCAATCCCCAGGAGCAGGGTGGGGGCGGAGACTGCTGGGACATCACTTTCTGTTTTGTAACAACAAGTGACATCACTACACTCTAGAAATATTCAAAGCTGGATGGTAAAAATCATAGAGACTTGGACATTCCTAGAGTGTCCTGAAGAAGAAGAGAAGAAGAAGAGATTGGATTTATACCCCGCCCTTCACGTGGAGTCTCAGAGTGGCTTACGAACTCCTTTCCCTTCCCCTCCTCACAACAGACACCCTGTGAGGTGGGTGGGGCTGAGAGAACTCTGACACAAACTGTTCTTTTTCAAGGACAGCTGTGCCAGAGCTTGTGACTGACCCAAGGTCACATCAGCAGGTGCAAGTGGAGGACTGGGGACTCAAACCCAGTTCTCCCAGATTAGAGTCCGCACACTTAACCACTACACCAAACTGGCTCTCAGAACAGGAAGTAACAACATAATGTTCTAGGAATTTCCAGATTCCTATGGTTTTTAAATGTACAGATCTGAAAAGTCCTAGACCAGGGGTGTCAAACCTATGACCCACAGGCTGTTACTGGCCCACCTAGGCCTTTAATCTGGCCCGGGAATGGGGCTCTTTTCTCTCCCCCCTGCCCTGCCCATCCTCACTGTTCTGAGTTTGAGCTGCCTTGGAGTATAAAGAGCAGAAGGTGGGGCTGCCTCTGAGAGCAGGAAGCAGAGGCAGGGCTGCCAAACTTCCCAGCCACTGCTCCTAGCCTTCATAGTCTTCCTCTCAGGTAGGAGCGGGGGGGTCCTTCTGCTATGATTCTTGTGAACTTTTTTTTTTTTAGTTTAAAACTTATTTTACAAAATCCCACTATTTCCCCACCTTTCCAATTTAAGGAGGCACGTCTTAAGGATGCGGCGGAGGGAGGTTTCTGATCAGCCAAGGTTAAAATATAGATTTCTGCAAACTCAAGGGACTCCAGTTTTGCAGAAAAATATTATTTTAAACACACACACAACTAATGTGGAGCTACAATGGAATAAAGCAGAACAAGTGCTGAAGAGGACACCCAAAATCATTATATCAAACAGGCCTGTAAAAAAAAACAACCCTGAGACCACTGCCACTCTGAGTAGACCTAGAGGGGGGAGAGAGAGGCTTGCAATGCTCAGCCATTTCATGTTCTTCCTCTGGGTCCTAGGCTCAGACCATTTATATTTGTAGTTTATATTTTGGGGGGGGGGGACTAACCACAGTTAAAGTTCAACAAACTCAAGGAACTTCAGTTTTGCAGAGAAATATTATTTTTAACACACACACACACACCCTCCTAATGTGGGGCTCTGATGGAATAGCTGCTATAATATCTTTAATTGTGTTTGTGTCCTTCATAAAGTTTATATCTCTACTACCTGGCATTACATTTTATGGCACACATGGCCCAGCCTGACAAAATCCAATTTATGTCTAATCTGGCCCTCATAACAAATGAGTTCAACAGCCCTGTCCTAGACTGTTGTGATGTCCCTTCCTGTTCCAAAATTGGAAAATGATGTGCCAGTATCCATTGATGCCACCTGTGACAGACTGCACTTTAAAATCTTATAAGTGCTGTGTAAACAGGTAATGGACTGTGAAGGGTTAATTCCTCAGAGCCAGAGAGCCTTGTGTGACAGGCTGCTCAATGGAATTTGATTGGTTAGCATCAGTTGAGCAGAGAAAATCTTCTGAACTGAATGCAGAGGAGAAGTCAGTCTAAATTCAGCCCTGACTGAGAAGAGTCTAGTACTGATGAGTCTAGCCCTGACAGAGAAGGGTTTAATGCTGACAGAGTTTGTGCTTAGCCCTGACTGAGAGCAATTTAACAGAGAGAGAGTACTGGGAAGGTTGGCAGAAGGAGTGAGTAGTTAGGTAAAGACTCCCATTCAGATCAGAAAAAGGGATATATCTTCTAGTGAGAGAAAAATTTCCTTACCCAGTTAAAACAGGGAGATAACTCTGAAGAGTGGAGAGATCTGTGGTCTGGTAGTTAGGTAAAGACTCCCATTCAGATCAGAAAAAGGGATATATCTTCTAGTGAGAGAAAAATTTCCTTACCCAGTTAAAACAGGGAGATAACTCTGAAGAGTGGAGAGATCTGTGGTCTGGTATGTTTTGTTGTTGTTGTTCAATCGCACAGTTGAGTCAGACTCTTCGCGACCCCATGGACCAGATCACACCAGGCCTTCCGGTCTTCCGCCGTCCTCTGAAGTTTGCTCAACTTCATGTTCATTGCCTCTATGACACTGTCTAACCATCTCATCCTTTGTCGTCCCCGTCTTCTTTGACTTTCAGTCTTTTCCAGCATCAGGGTCTTCTCCAGTGAGTGCTCCCTTCTCATTTGGTGGCCAAAGTATTTGAGCTTCAGTTTCATTATCTGGCCTTCCAGGGAACAGTCGGGGTTGATTTCTTTTAGGATTGACTGATTTGATCTTCTTGCAGTCCAAAGGGCTCTCAAGAGTCTTCTCCAGCACCATAGTTCAAAAGAACTAGGGAGGGGGGAAGTGGGCAAGGTCATCATACCATCCCCACCCATTCCCCACCCATTCCCCCTCCAGCACTCCACTGAGCAAGGGCAAGGGATGGGGAATGTCACTGAATTGTGTAAGTGGCAACTCTAGCAAGTTTCCTTTTTCAGTCATTTATGAACATGAAATGGCTTATATGCTATGTCAGAATTTTTATGCATCTATTATAGTACTGTCTACTTTGCATGATAATGGCTTTTGTGAGATCTCAAAAAAATTGTCAATATCCAAGATGTGTTTTTTTTTAATCCCCTGAAGACAGGGTAGCTTTATTACTTTTTTATTACACCTACAGACTAACAGAAAAGAAAGGGGAAGGGAAAAAGATACCCCAGGGTAAAAAAGACAAGAAAATTAAACCCACACTATGACTAAAACCCCAAGAAGGAAAGTCTTTAACAGTTAGTATTCAGTTAGAATTCGAACTTATAACTTTTCATTTAAATCAATGAATTAAAGAATTAGTCAGTCCATGATAGTATTACATTCAGCTTGACGTGTGCATCGAGTCTCTTTCATCATCTTCATCATTTGCGAGTCTCTATATTGTAAAGGGTTATTTTGTTCCTCTATGCCGCAAGTCATATGTCTCTCTGACCGAAGCACCTCCCGCTGCACCTTGCTCGTCATCCATCTCTTCTTCAATGCCTGCTCCGCCACCTCCTTTCTGTTGCTCCTCTTCCTTCGATCCGAAGTGCCGCATCAACCATTCTTCCGCTTTCATAACCGAGTTGATTTTTTCCCTTTTATCTCCGTAT
>NW_015175360.1:1521201-1588396 GCF_001447785.1 Gekko japonicus | reverse complement strand
CCTTCTTTGGGATTGGAATGTATACTGACCTTTTCCAATCCTGTGGCCACTGTTGCGTTTTCGAAATTTGCTGGCAAATTGAGTGCAGCACTTTAACAGCATCATCTTTTAAGACTTTGAATAGCTCAGCTGGGATACCATCACCTCCACTAGCTTTGTTGTTAGTAATGCTATCTAAGGCCCATTTAACTTCACATTCCAGGATGTCTGGTTCGAGGTCAGTGATTATACCGCCGTGGTTGTCAAGGACATTGAGGTCTTTCTTGTATAGTTCTTCTGTGTATTCTTGCCATCTTTTCCTAATCTCTTCTGTTTCTGTTAGGTCCCTACCATTTTTGTCCTTTATTATGGCCAGCTTTGCATGGAACGCTCCCTTGATTTCTCCAATTTTCTTGAAGCGATCTCTAGTCCTTCCCATTCTATTGTTTTCCTCTATTACTTTGCATTGTTCATTCAGGAAGGCCTCCTTATCTCTCCTTGCTGTTCTCTGGAAATCTGCATTCAGTTTGGTAAATCTTTCCTTTTTCACCTTTGCCTTTCACTTTCCTTCTTTATGTTTAGAAACTGTCTTTTAAATTCTGAGGAGTTAGTTAAAACTCAAGAAGAGTACTGGTGGATTTAGTGAAAGAATTTGGATACTGGACAGAGTATCCCTGCCTTCTGGAAACCAAAAGAGCCAAATATGCCCAAGAAAGTATACTGGAGAGTTTAGGAGACACAGAAACAAAAACCTCTCATCTTACAGATTCTAAGTCATTGTGAAAGACTTAAAAAACACTCAGTTGCTTGAAACATATGAACTGTAGTCTGTGCCTGTACTGATTTACCGCAGAGTACTTTACTGATTTACCTTAGACCTTTTACCCTTGATTTCTCCTGACCTTTCCCCTCTATGGCCCCGGTCACACGAAAGGTTTTGGCCCGGGAGAGGGACGGATCGGGGGCGCAGCAAACGGGCGCAATCCCACCGCATCATCTGGGAAACTTTGCGCGCCCGTCCCCGATCCAGCCCTTCTGGCTGAAAAACCACCTCCGGAGGTGGTCTTACCGGAATGGCCGCGGCAAGCGCAGCCGTGGGATCACCGGTGTGTCCTTCTGCCGGCTCATCCCCAGCTCCTGCCCGAACTGTGCATGCTCAGACATCGCATGCTCCCATCGCTGTCTCCCCGGTCTCCCCGGCATCTGATTGTGCGGGGGAGCAATTGTGTGGCGGCCCACGGGATCTGTATGATCCCGCCGCCACGTGCCTATTTTGGTGTGGCTTTTAAAAGCCACAATTTTGCCCGACTTTTTTTCCCCGTGTGGCAGGGACCTATGTTGAATAAACTATTTTGTTATTTTTGAATTTTAAATAGTCTTGAGTGCCATTTCCGTAGTTTGTTAAATGGGTGAACTCATCCCTTTCCTCAGGTTCTAGGGCTGAGCCAGTAGCAAAATATTATACGGTGACAGGGTGGGACAGCCATTGTTCTTCAGAAAGTAAGAAAATATATTAAAAGGGCTGCTCAGAAAGGGAGAGAAAAACAGAGGGAAAAATCTTGCTCCTGGGGAGGGGGGAAGTGGGCAAGGTCATCATACCATCCCCACCCATTCCCCACCCATTCCCCCTCCAGCACTCCACTGAGCAAGGGCAAGGGATGGGGAATGTCACTGAATTGTGTAAGTGGCAACTCTAGCAAGTTTCCTTTTTCAGTCATTTATGAACATGAAATGGCTTATATGCTATGTCAGAATTTTTATGCATCTAGTATAGTACTGTCTACTTTGCATGATAATGGCTTTTGTGAGATCTCAAAAAAAATGTCAATATCCAAGATGTGTATTTTTAAATCCCCTGAAGACAGGGTAGCTTTATTTCTTTTTTATTACACCTACAGACGGGGAAGGGAAAAAGATACCCCAGGGTAAAAAAGACAAGAAAATTAAACCCACACTATGACTAAAACCCCAAGAAGGAAAGTCTTTAACAGTTACTATTCAATTAGAATTCGAACTTATAACTTTTCATTTAAATCAATGAATTAAAGAATTAGTCAGTCCATGTTAGTATTACATCCAGCTTGACATGTGTGCATCGAGTCTCTTTCATCATCTTCATCATTTGCGAGTCTCTATATTGTCAAGGGTTATTTTGGTCCTCTATGCCGCAAGTCATATGTCTCTCTGACCGAAGCACCTCCCACTGCACCTTGGTCGTCATCCATCTCTTCTTCAATGCCTGCTCCGCCACCTCCTTTCTGTTGCTCCTCTTCCTTCGATTCGAAGTGCCGCTTCAACCATTCTTCCGCTTTCATAACCGAATCAATTTTTTCCCTTTTATCTCCGTATTTGAACACGACACCTTCAGGAAAGTTCCAAGAATACGAAATCTGGTTGATCTGCAGGGTTGAAATCAGGTCTTTGTACGCTTTCCTTTTCTGACGAACTTCAAACGGAGTGTCCTTTAGGACCCTGATGACTGCAGTTCCCAGCTGCAGGGGACTAGCCGCTGTTGCTTTAAGGATGTCATCCCTCATCTGTCTTCTGAGAAACTTGACAACAATTTCACCCGGCAGGTTATTCCGCTTAATGTATTTTGAGTATGATCGATAAATCACCTCAATTTCTGCTTCAACTTTAAGGCGCGCAGCACGTTTTTTTCTCGTTTGGTTGGAGAAACATGCACAGTTGCGACAGGACTCTGGCTGGTGAGACTCTCCGAGGCAAAAAATGCAGAGGGTATGACGGTCGGGAGGAGCAAGTTTGCTACCACAACCCTTGCACCTATTAAAAAATCCCCACTTCTTCTCCATAAAAGAAAAGAAGAAGAGAGAACGTTTGAGGGGGGTAGCCCGAAGGCCTGAGGTAAACTCCCCCTCAACCGAAAGCAAAAAAACACATTTTTTAAAACTGTTTTTGAAGAAGAAACAAACAAAAAAATAAAGTAAGAGAAAGTTTGGAAATAATTCCTAAGAGCTGAGAGGTGAGCTAACAGCGAACCGATCAGACCGATGAAGAAGAGGTCTACTCAACGCAGCGGTAAGAAAGGAACTGGTGCGATGTCCACGCCCACCCCTCTGGGCATGCGCGGTGGGGTTCCCGCGCACGCCCGAGGGACTGGGCGCAAAAATCCGTTAAAAGAGCTTGCTACAGCACCGATCGATCCAGCGCGTGCGCACTAGATCCCATGGGTGTGAAGCACAGAGACCACGTCAAAGATCTGTCAGTTGTTTGTGATAGAGTATATTTATCTAAAAATATTTGTGATAGAGTATATTTATCTAAAAATTTCCACAAGGAGATTTAGGATTGCAGTATGCACTGTCATCACCACAGAGAGGCTGTTGGAGCCTTTCACTAAGGCTCACCTGGGGGTGCCACTTGAGGTGGCACCCCTCCTTTTCCCACTGGAGCGCGGATCTTCTCCCCAGGGATAGGGGAGAGCATCCACCATCACCGAGCCACAGACCGGAAGTCTAATATCCAAGATGTTTTAACTAGAGATGCCAGGAAGCTTCAGTCTTATGTATGAAGGCATGTAGGCCCTCCCAACACATCCTTCGTTCTCCATAAAATACTTCTGAATTATAGCCAAACCTAGTAATTTTCACATATTCTATTAATCACAATCACATTATATTAAGTACCTATTGCTATAAAAGTGCCTTTATTTAGTTGTTATAATTTTTGTTGTTGTAACATGCATAATATTTTCCATTAGCAAAGCCATAAAATCACTAGTCTGATTTAAGCAAAATATAAATAATGTTTTACACAAGCACACTGTCTATAATGCAAGTTTCATTGTAAGACTATATTCAGTTCCTTACTTGAGAAACTGTTAGCGGTTTTGATCAGAGAGGGGGGAAATGAGTTTTCCCAGGAGTCTATATTAAATCCTAAAAGAAAATAAAAGAACACATTATATATTCGTGCGTGTGTGTATGCGAGTGTGTGTGTGTGTGAGAGAGAGAGAGAGAATCAGGTGGTAGGAATGGGCTGTACCACTTCATACTAGAGCAACAGTTTCATTCTCAGTGCTCTCCCCTGGAAACCCCTCTGCAAATCATCATAATGATCATCATCAAATAAGGGGAGTAGTTCTTTCCTACTCTTTTGCATGCTGTACTAGCTTTTCACTAGGGAGCAGAGACACATGGAACAGCGTCCTGCAACTTTATGACATCATTTCTGCCCATATAACCAGAAGTGACACCACTATAACGCCAGACACTCTAGGTTCAACTCAAAACTCTATGGTAAAACCATAACATTTCAGGTGAATGCTAGAGCATCCAGCAACATGGTGACATCACTTATGGTTATTATATTAGGTATAGATTGGCAAATGTAATTCCCCACCTACGACTTGAAATTGTACAATCCATTCTACCACAACAGCACTTTGCCACCTCATTCTGTTGCATTTAAAGACTAGACCTGATTTTTTTTTGGGGGGGTGCACACATTTCACAGACCTCTAAGGCCCCAAATTAAAATAAGAACGTTTTAACAATGCAAATGTTCAGATTCAATTCAACACCATCTTCATTTTAAATTTTGGGCTCTTTTGTTTATGTTGCAGAAATAGCACATACATACTTGACGGTAAATACAATATATGGATGGATAGATAATGGTTACTTTGGGAGGTAATGTCCCATCTAAAGGGGATTGCTGCTGTTACAACTCACAGCTAGCAATTAATAGCACCCACTGCACCTTAAGAAAATTAACAGCAGCAGCACAGTTGAGTGACTATTGGAAAATTGGCTATTCCTTAGAGATTAATGAGCAATTTTCTGTCAGAGTACAGAGTGCACTCTGGTAGAAAACTGACAAAAGCTGCCCTGGACTCAGAGGATTATTTTTTTAACAATCCATTTTGTTGTGCATATTTAAAAGGAAACTTGTGGATATCACCACCAGCCCAGAAGTATATTCTCATTATTTTTTCCTTTTAAACATCAGAAACCAATAACAGAAAAGATACACTGGACTGGCTATCTAGAATCTAAAACAGCCAATTATAGCTGAATAACCAACAAGGTGTAAAACATTAAATAAGGGATTTTCCCTCCCTTTTCAATTGCTTTCATTTAGGTTTGTTAGACAAATAAGTGCCAGCAATGTAGGCAATTAAGCTTCATTTAAATCAGTCACAACTGATTAATGTGAATTGTTTTACTATTATTGCTTAAGTGTCTCCAAGCAGGTATTTCCATAAAAAACATAAAGTTTCAGAAGAGAACTGCCTGATTAAAGAAATGTAATTATGCACATGACAAAAGCAACTAATTTCGGAAACTTGAGATGGAGTGCTCAGCAGAGGGCCAGCTTCCTCTTTCCATATACAGAACATGACATTGGTTTCAAGAAAACTCGCTATGATTGTCAGTTACAAAATGTTTCACTATCACAAAAGTTTATCTTAAAATAGAATCTTGTAGGAAATGGATCGTGTATACTGTTAGGATCCTAGAATGCTGAGGTAACTCTTCTGTGCCAAAAAAGAAACCGAGCAATCCAGTTTTTATACAAGAGGAAAACATGAAAACAACATTATGCTCTTATGTACGTTTCTTTCTAAACCAAACATCCTTCTTTTCTAAGGCCTAGTTCTCACAAACAGCAACTGAGGTAGTAATGGTGTGCCTGGACTGTACTACAGACTGTACTTGAGGGCTCATATGATGAAATGTTGGTCTGTAAAAAAGAAAGAAAGAAAGAAACCATACACATAGATATTAAGGAGAAGAATTTTAGATTTTTCCATGACATTTCAGTTTTCTGTGTACAGAAATCCTTTTTCATGGGAGGAAACATTTCATCATATCTGTTCTCCTAAGTGGCACAGTCTTGACATTGGTTTACCACTGCAGCTGCCATTTAACTAGGCCTAGTTCTTGTCGAAACCACTTTGGCTTGAACCTGTTGATCTATTTGCTTGTTATTCATTCATTCATTCATTCATTCATTCATTCATTTGATATATATCCCGCCCTCCTTGCGTAGCAGGCTCAGGGTGGCTTACAGTAGGTTAAATTACATTAAAACACAGATGCATTGAAACAATGCAATAACATGATATACAACGTGGCAATCATAAATACGTATAAATACATATAAAAGATAAAATGCTGATGGCCGTAGTGTCCCATAGGGTCAAATTACACTGGCTGTTATTGTTCAGGTTAACAAAGAGGACCTTAACAGGTCAGTTGTTAACTGTTCAGATGCTATCAGTATGTAGTCAGTGGCGGCTCCTAATCGAAGGCCTGGCGGAAGAGCTGCATTTTACAGGCCCTGCGGAACTGTAGGAGGTCCTGCAGGGCCCTGATGTCTTCCGGGAGCTCATTCCACCAGTGTAGAGCCGCCACTGAGAAGGCCCTAACCCTGGTAGAGGCCAGTCTGGTGTCTTTTGGACCAGGGAGAGTCAGATGATTTTGAGACCCTAACCTCAGTGTTCTCTGGGGAACATGTGGGGAAAGGCAGTCTCTCAGGTAGGCAGGCCCCTGACCATGTAGGGCTTTAAAGGTAAAAACCAGCACCTTGAAGCGAATTCAGTATGCTATTGGCAGCCAGGGAAATGCCTTCAGCACAGGCTCGATGTGCTCCCGCATCGAGACACCCATCAGCAGCCTGGCTACCGCATTCTGCACAAGCTGCAGCTTCCCGAGTTGCAACAAGGAGTGGCATGGGTACCATGCATCTTGTTCTGGTTTTATTTTTATGCTGAAACTATTTCCTCAGCCTCTTTTCTGCTCCTGTTTTAACTCTCTCACATTTTAACTCAAAGCAGAGGTTGATTCGATTGCTAAACACAGTTTACCTAAATATGGTCATGTGATGGATTATATTTAATATTCTGTTTTCCTAATGCAGTAAAATCAGAGAAGGGAGGTGAATAGTTAACTCTGCTCTAGAATGTTGAGCTTGATTGACAGGCTGCTCCTTTTCTCTGATTGTCCAGCACCAGCTGAGGAAGACTATTTAGGGCACTTTCACACATGCTGAATAATACAGTTTCAATCCACTTGAGTGACCATTTGCAAAGCAACTGGATTTTGCTGTTTCACAAATCCAGTTACACAATGCATTAAAAGTGGATTGAAAGTGGATTGAGGGTGCGTTCAGATGGGTAGCTAATCCTGTCATTATGCCAGCTTGAATTTTATCCCGATCTTTTAAATCCATCGTAGCATGACCAAACATCCCCCTGGTGAATTGCCTTACCGTGCGCTGCCTCCGTTGTGGATTGTCTAGATGGTGTCCACTGAAGGAGGCATGCACAATGGGTTTTTTAAAAAAACTTTTTGCGCATCCACATAGGTGTCATAGTGTGTCATTGTTAAAGGAGGTGCCCAGTGGGTTTTAAAAAAAACCTTTTTGCACATGCGCATAGATGTGACAGCACATCCTTGTTGATCCGCGCATATGTAGAGATTTTTTTAAATGGTGTCCGCTCGGGATGGTCTGATGCCAGACCACCCTGATGGGAGGATTGCGCACTGGTGGAACGATCAGATGGTGAAAGTCCACAGTTGTCCCGCAGGTAACCGAACCCCCCAGATTTAAAGTGCTATCTTTTAAGTACGGCTCCGAAGTGCAGCAAAACGGGATGCCCATTTCCCAGATGTTTGTGTCTGGACATTACATTTAAAGCCGTGAGGCAATTGTGCCTCACGCGGATCTAAAAAGCCATCTGATCGGACTCTGAAAGTGCGTTATTTAGTGTGTATGAAAGCCAAGATAGTCAGTCAGAGAGGCAGTCCAGTTCAGTGGCAGTTACTGTTCAGTAAAGTAAAATTTCAGCTAAAGGAATGGACCAAGTCTGACTAAAAGTCTGTCCGACAGGTTCACCTTTTGAATAAAGGAAGACACTCCTGGTCTTAAATGTGTTAAACATAACCTGAGAAAGAATTCCATGTAAGATTTCAGAGTCTAGTGTCAGCTTACGCTGAAGAACATTTTTACACAGATGTGAAGTGCTACAGCAAAGAATGCTACAAACAAATTTGACAAGATTAGTTTGACTGCCAGGTTTACCTTGAGAAAGGACGGAAACGGGGATCTTTAGCTGGCCCATTGGAAGCCTTGACAGTTGCTACGCTTGGACTAAATATACACAAGAAGAAACTGATAAGGAAATAATTAGAACTGAACTTTGGCACGAGTACTTTATTTATTTAAAAGAATTATCCATTATAACTTTTGCATATATATGTTTCGATGAATGTGTTTGGTAAACAATATAATTGACTATACAATGTTACACTGAGTAATTATGTCACAGCTGTATTTTGATTCATCTTGACTGCTTTTCCCATGATCTCTCATATATTGCAGTCAAGGAACGGGCCAGAAAAATGGAGGGAAAATCTAGCTTCTGAGGGAGGGAAGTGGAAGGGGTCTGTCATAGCTGTTATACCAAGTGCAGGTTGTACAACTTCCATCGATAACCGCAGTCCATTTTCAGAAGTAATTTATCTTGTACATCTTAATAGGTAGATATCAAGTGTCCCATCAGACTAGCAATATCCCATAACAGTACTGTATTCATCCAGGCTACAAAGACCAAATACAAGGTAGTCTTGTGGTATAGCATGTTTTAATGGACTAGAACCCACATCTGAACTAATATTGTTAGTTTTTCTAAGTGCCACAGGACTTCTGTTTGTTTTTCCTGCAATATACTAGCACAGCTATCCCTCTGGAATTAAAGATAAAAGCATTAAGGTAGCTTTGGATTTGGTTTGGTCTTTTAAATTAACACCCTGTCTGAACACAAACAAATAATTTGAGATGTCTGGTAGCCACAATTTCTAATGGAATTGAAGATTTAATTAAACAGGCAGATAAGTAAAATAGTAGCTGCTCTGCAAAAAAAATAGTCTCCATAAATGAAAACAGCATAGAAAATAATCACTTTTTATGAACACTTTTATGGATTGGATTCAAAGTACAGACTTGAAGAGCCTTTATAAAATAGAAAATAAAGATAGATACTTAGAAGAATGTAAAGAAGCAAAGGTAAGATTTGGAAATACTGGCTTGGATCCTCTTGACCATTTCCTCAGATGGAATGCTTTCTAACCTTCCCCCTCCAGCTGCACCCCAAAAACCCCCAAAATGCAGAGAGAGAGAGAGAGAGAGTGAGAAAGACACATTCCACAGGCAGAAATCTTTACAGTCACAGAAATATTCGAGTGGATCCAAGTGACCAGTTCCAGGATAAATAAACATCTATTTATTTATTTATTTGATTTATACCCTGCCCTCCCTAGCGAAGCAGGTTCATGGTGGCTTACATAAAAATTAAAACAAATAAAAACAGAGCAGTTATAAAACCATTCATAAAATGCTAGTATACCATATTATACAGAAATGGCAAAACATAATAACACATCATCTTGGTAACAGTCAGCATTGGTGTTAGGACTATCATCTCAGTCCGTTTGTGCCAGTGAAGCACAGGCTGCCAATGGTGGTACTGTTAGGTGTGGTTCAGCTGTTAGGTGTGGTTCCTTGGTCAAATACTTGGTGGAAGAGCTCTGTCTCACAGGCCCTATGAAACTGTAAAAGGTTCCTCAGGGCCCTAATGTCTTCCAGGAGCTCATTCCACCAGCGCAGGGTGTTGGGTATTACAAGTTGAAAACACTCAGTATATCTGGGGTTAAATGTTTATGTTACTCACAGGAAGTCACATGTTTCTCATGTAACCAATGTTTTTTAGCTGTAGAAAGCCCGGGAATTTTCTCCCTGATCTAGGAATTTGATTGGGACTGAAGTGTCAAGGTATATTACCATTTTATGGCTTCTCTTCCCGTCTTTTTGTTTGGTGTTCTGAAGAAGAAGAAGAGCAGCCATAATCTCTCTCTTCTAGTTTTGTCTTTGTAGAGTAAGGATGTAGCCGATTATGCTCTGTTGTTCTCTCTTCTAGTTTTGTCTTTGTAGAGTAAGGATGTAGCCGATTATGCTCTGTTGTTATTTTCATCCCAGTTACCCTTCCCATGCTAGAATTTAGTAAAAACTTTATATTTTAATCACACATGGACTCTCAGTCTGAATTATTTTACTCTGGCTCTGCTGGACTATTTTATCTCTGCTAAATACCATTTTTTCAATATCTCACTATCACCCAACACAGGGCCACTATTGAGAAGGCCCTGGCCCTGGTCATAGCCAGCCTGGCATATTTGGGACCTGGGAGGGCCAGACAGTTTTGAGACCCTGAACATAGTGCTCTCTGGGGAACATGTGGGGAAAGGCAGTCCCTCAGGTATGTAGGCCCCTGACCATAAAGGGCTTTAAAGGTGAGAACCAGCACCTTGAAGCGAATTTGGTATGCTATAGGCAGCCAGTGTAGTGCTTTTAGCACAAGCTGGATGTGCTCCCGCATGGGGAGACACAACAGCAGCCTGGCCACAGTGTACTGCACCAGATGAAGCTTCCAGATTTGGGAGGAGGGAACCCCATGTAGAGAGCATTACAGTAGTCTAGCCTTGAGGTGACCAGCGCATGGATCACTGTTGCCAAGTTGTTGAATTTGAGGAAGGGAACCAGCTGCCTGATCAGCCAAAGATGGTAAAAGGCTGACTTAGCACTGGCTGTTACCTGGGCTTCCATCATTAGGGAGGTGTCCAGGAGAACTCCCAAGCTCCTAACATCCAGCGCTGGCACCAGCGGCACCCCGTCGAAGGTCAGGAATGGGACCCTTAACCCTGGACTACCTCGACTCAGGCACAGGACCTCCATCTTTGTCAGATTCACTTTCAGTCAGCTCAGGCTAAGCCAACCAGCCACGGCTTGTAGCACCAGGTCCATTTTTTTTTTGCCCAACAACAGATAGAGCTGGGTGTCATCCACATACTGGTGACAACCCAGCCCATGCCTCTGGGCAAAGGGGCACATATAGATGTTAAATAACATTGGGGAAAGCAATGTCCTGTGGGGCACTCTGCAGACCAGCGGGAGCCTTCGGGACAGCTGCTCCCCTATTGCCACCCTTTATCCCCAACCCTGAAGGAAATAAGAAAGCTACTACAAGGCAGACCCCTGAATCCCAGTGTTGGCGAGGCAGTGGATCAGTAGCTGATGGTCCACTATGTCGAACACTGCCAACAGGTCTAACAACCAAACATGCAAATTCCACTAGGAAAAACACCATCAAAGATTGCCAAAATATATAAACTCTATTTAACAATTTCAATCTCTTATAGCACAATTTTAAAGTTGGTGGTGTCACAACATCAAAATAAGTGCATACTATAACTTGAGCGGTGGCTCAAGTGGTTAAGCAACTGAACTGCAGGCTGTGGAAGGTCGGTTGTTCAGCAGTTCGAGACCCGAGTGTGCCGCATGACGGAGTGAGTTCCTGTCTCTAGTTCCAGCTTCTGCCAACCTAGCAGTTCGAAAGCAAGAAATTGCAAGTAGATAAATAGGTACCACTTCAGTGGGAAGGTAACAGCGTTCTGTGCGCCTTGGTGTTTAGTCATGCCGGCCACATGACCATGGAAATGTCTTCGGACAGCGCTTGCTCTTTGGCTTTGAAACGGAAATGAGCACTGCAACCCTAGAGTCGGATTCGACTGGCTTTCGAGCAAGGGAACCTTTACCTTTTTATAACTATAAATATAACTATAAATAAGGCATAGATTACACTGTTTCCTCCTTCAAAGATAAGTATTGGTCCATATAGTCCATTCAACCTGATAGGAGGAATCTACGTTTGCAAAACATTTTCAAAAACAGCCTTTGCAAAAATGCCCATTCTAGATACCTTAAGGAGACATTTCCATTAACTTCTTCAGTTTGCCGGCTGCATAGTTGGAACCTGATTTCAACAATTTCTCTTGACAACAAGGTTCACAGTATGAAGAGCGAATCATTGAAATTGTTAAACATTGGAATTGTTAAATAGAGTTTATAAATTTTGGCAATCTTTGATGGTGTTTTTCCTAGCGGAATTTGTAAATTTGGTATCTCTGTGACACTAGTTTTCCCAGCTGTTTGGATTAATAGGTCTAACAATAGCAACCCTGCCGAACCACCTTGATCCAGATGTCTCCAGAGGTCGTCTGAGAGGGCTACCAGTGCCATCTCCATCCCATAGCCTGGGCAAAAGCTGAACTGGAAGGGATCTAATGTGAAAGTGTCATCCATAAAACTCTGCAACTGGGTTGCCACTGCCCTCTCAATTAGTTTGCCCAAATAGGGCAAATTGGAAACTGGCTGATAATTAGCCAATTTGGCCAGATCCAGAGGGTTTTTTTAAGGAAGGGGGTACCACTGCTTCCTTAAGTGCCCTAGGGAACAATTCTTCAGAGTGGGACTTGTTGATGATCTCCCTTAGGGCACCTCATAACCCATCATGGCCAGCTTTAATTAGCCATGATGGGCATGGATCAAGGCTGCAAGTGGTAGGGTATACAGTTGAGAGTAATTTGTTGACTTCCTCTAGGCTGAGCAGACTGAAATAATCCAAAACCTGACTAGAAGATGTGCATGGAGCCTCGAATTCACTCACTGTTTCAACTGTGGTGGGGAGGTCATGGTAGAGTGACAAAACTTTATCTGCACAGTAACTCACAAAGGTCTCACAGCCAATGTCCAGTTCCCTAGCATTTAGTCTGCCCTGTGGCAGAATAGTCATAGACCGAATCATTCTAAATAATTGGGCTGGAAGTTAGCTCACAGATGTAATCGTGTCCACACAGTATTCTTTTGGTGGCTTTGACTGCCATCTCCTAGGATCTCATAAACATCCTATAGGATGCTCCTGTAGTTTCATCACGGGTGCGCTGCCACTGTCTCTCTAGCTGTCTAAGCCACTTCATCAGCCACAGCTCCTGGGTAAACCAAGGAGCCAGCCTAGACCAAGGGCACAGAGGGCGTCGAGAAGGGATCTTATTGAAGGCTGCTAAGAGTTGGCTGTGCCAATCCCCTACAAGCTCATCCAATGAGCCGCCAGGGGGCATAGGATCCCACAGGGCCATCTGAAGTCACACAGGGTCCATTCTGTGTTTCATTTCAGCCTCCTGAAATGGGACCTAGGTCCAAGCCCCTAGCGGCCAACAAAGCCTGTGCCCCCTCCTATCATGGTGGAGGGTGAAGAACATTTTGAGATCTCAAAGATCCTGTACTCTAAAATTAAACGTGGCAAACTGCTTTATTTGGTGGAATGGTTGGACTTTGGACCCCAGCACTGCAGATGGGTGGAAGTAGGGGATATTTGGGCCCCTAGGCTCTTGTGAGAGTTTCACTGGGAGTTCCTGGGGAAACCAGGAGATATCCCGGACTGACCGGGAGGTCTCCCAGGTGGGTCGGGAGGTTGTTCTTTGGGAAGGCAGAATGTCAGCTATGCTGCCATATTGTTTATGGGCCTGGGTTCGCTTTCATGACCTGTGTGCCAGCTGCCACATTCCTTTCTTTTTGCTTCTCCCGCCCCCTCGTTATCACTGACCTTGTAGCCAGCTTGTGTAGTGTCTTCCCATCAATTAACCGTGAGACTAGTTTCATTTCCCAGCCTCGGCTCTAACTGCCCTGGTCCTCCTTCCCGCCCGCAGGAGTCAGGTCGATTGGCCCATAGGTGGGGGGGGGGGTACATTTGAATACCCTATATCTCTCTCAGCTTTCTATGGTGTAGTTATTCCTAACAGTGACTGTGTCTATGCTACCATAGTGGTTGCAATAAAATATAACCTTCGAAGAAGCGTGTGCTCTGTTGTTTGACTGTGGGTCCTGACAGCTAACAATGATACCTCTTAGAGTGGATGGCTAAAGACAAAGAGGAAGAAAAGGTAGTAATTCCAGGTGCCTGGTTAGCCAACAATCCGGTGACCTGCATCATCATTATCTTGATGGGCAGTGGGTGTGTTTGGCTGCTGAGGTAATCTCGTCACAGCCAAATTCTACTGTTTAACTTGAGGATGAGTGTGTGCAGTAATGCTAGGAGAGGGTGGCGGGGGGGAAGGCTGCCTGCATGCTGGAGAATAAGTTTTTCAATGGAGTCTTTTGCAGGAACACTCAGGCTTCTGGTGTAAAGCATGGCTTCTGCTTGCTGGCTGCCATGTATTTCTGGCATCAGGGAGGTTGATTTGCCACTTGTATGGATGCAGGGGCGAAGAGCACCATGGGTCCACATCTGGCTGGCACACTGCTTCAGGGCGAAGGTTCCCTCGGCTGGGCATGTGTCTACAGTCTGGGCACCACCATCATGATAATACACAGTTCCTGGCATACTTATTACACAGTTCAGCTCACAACCATAGTCCATAGCATTATAAATGCAGCACAAGATGCTTGCAGGGCAACATCAGTAGATCTTGGAAGCTAAGCAGGGTCAGGCCTAGCTAGTATTTGGATGAGAGGCCTCCAAGGAATACCAGGGTTGTGATGCAGAGACAGGCAATTGCGAACCACTTCTGAATGTCTCTTGCCTTGAAAACCCTAGAAGGTCACCATAAGTCAACTGACTTGGTGGCAACCCCCCCCCCCAAAAAAAAAACAAACCTATCCAGAACAGGGGACAACCAATTTCCTGAGTCAGACCTTCCCCCTACCAGTAATACCTCCATTTTGTCAGGATTAAGTTTCAGCTCGTTAGCCCTCATTCATTCCAAAACTGATTCCAGGCACCTGTTCACAGTTTCCACAGCTTCTCTTGGATCTGCTGGTAACACAAAATAGAGCTATATGTCATCTGCATATTGATGGTAACTCAGCCCAAATCTCCAAGTGATCTCCCCCAGCGGCTCTACATAGATGTTGAAAAGCATGGGGGACAAGATGGAACCTTGAGAGACCTCATAGGCCAGAAGCTGAGGGGCAGAGCAACAGCCCCCCAGCACCACACTGTAAAACCTACTCTCAATGCAGGACCAGAACCAACCCAAAACAGTGCCTCCTAGTCCCCATCCTGAAAAGTTATCCAGAAGGATACCATGACCCATGGTATCGAAAGTCACCAAGAGGTCCAGGAGAATTAACAGGGTCACACTCCCCCATTCCACTTCCTGTGAATGTCATCCACCAGGCTGTCCAAAGCCATTTCAATCCCGTTAGGCCTGAAACCAGATTGGAATGGATCTAAACAATCCACTTCATCTCTGAAGTTGGCCAGTCAACACTGGTTCAGTCACCTTTCTCAAAAATTGTACATTTGAGACTGGCCAATAGTTAGTCAGTCCGTCAGTCATACCTTTTATTGGCATACTCAAACATAGTTCAACTATCCTGGGTCCAGAGTTGGTTTCTTTAGGAGAAGATGCCCCAGTGTCCCAGTGCCCGCTTCAAGACAGGAGTGACCATCCCATCTCTCATCAGGGAGGCATTTACTGTCTCCTGAATTCAGTCTGCCACCACCACCCACCACAAGCAGATTTAGGCAGCCAGGAGGGGCAAGGGTTGTACAAACAGGTGATAGGTCTCAATCTTCCAAGAATCTTGTCCACATCCTCAGAATACACAAGGATGCAGGTTAACTTGCTACAAGACAGGCCCAAATGAAGCAACAACAGAATACCAGTGGTGGTCACATACCGCGCAAGCTAGTTCAATGCTTCATTAATTACCTACAACCTATGCTGGATAAAGATATTCCTCTCTCACAGGCACTGAGAGGAAGATCATTTCTTGCCCACAGACAGCACTCTAAGTTTAAGCAACTTTGTACAATAAGTGTCTTACATAGAAACAGACTTTGGGACCAGGGCCTGTAATAAACCAAGATGCTGGCTTTCTCTCCATATACACTCCAATAACAAAATCCCTGGATTTAACAACACCCATAACATCTCAGTTTCATTCACTTGTTCATCTTCAAACATTATAAATGCCATCAAGTGTAAATAATGCTCTTTTACTCTCTACATCAGACAAACAGGCCAGTCCCTACATAAAAGAATAACTAGACATAAATCTGACATTAAAAATCACAACACTTAGAAACCAGTAGGAGAACATTTTAATCTTCCAGAACATTTCATTACTGATCTAAGAGTGGTAGTTCTCCTACAGAGAAGCTTCAAATAATTATTACAACATGAGATTGCTGAATTAGAATTCATTGACAAAATCAGGGCAATGGGGCCCCCCGGGCTGAATGGGGGCATAGGAGCCCTCATCTCATTACAGATGCTAATATTATGGATGTCTCACTTCTACACATATCCTTGCTCTAATCAAGCTGAATATGTTCCTCGTTGTACCTCTGTATCCTGACTCCAGCTGGCCCTTTTTTATAGCACCCCACCCACCTTCTGACCTAGATATAAGGGCTGATGGATCTTCATTCTTATTTGTATCTGACAAAGTGAGCTTTAACTCAGAAAAGCTTCTCCCCTGGAAAATTCTGTTTATCTTTAAGGTGTTACTGAATTTGAATTTTATTTTATGACTACAGACTGACATAGCTAGCCACCTGACACCACCTGTTCACATGTAAATAAGTGTGGATGAGGCTTATTTTTAAACAAAAATGGAATATGGGAAGGATTATCTCTCCAATACCTCTATAAGAGTGCTGTGATGGAAAATGGAAAATATAAAGAGGTCTCAGATCTTTTTCATTCTTGTTCCAAGTTAGTACTTCTCTTTTGCATTACTATGGCACACTTCACACCCATTAAAATGTCACAGCATAGGTTACTTGGCACCCAGGGGGTTAAAGTGTACTATTTGTCCACTTTTATGGCCTGAAACTTTGCCTGCATGCATGCCAGTATGTACAAGCAAAACATTTGTCTCTGTTTGTCAACCCCAGTAGTACAATTGCCTGTCCCTGGAATGAGGCCACTTGTATGGCAGAATCTTCAAGCAAAATGTTTACCCCTGTTCCTACCAGGTGTAGCATCAAGAAAGAACAGAACAGCAAGCAACAGGACAAACTGCTTATATAAAATCAAATTATAGTCCTCCCCAGGCCACTGAGCTAGCTACATGATTAGTATAAACACCACCTTGAAAGACAGATCTATTAATGCAGTCTTCTCTGGTGGCAAGAAGTTTTTGTAACTCTATGCAAATTGCCCTGGGTTAAGGTCTTGATTCAACTGGCATAATACAGATACTAAAGAATTTGGTATTTTCAGCTCAGGTACTGATTTATTAATATCCAAATGTAAATCTATGCTTATATCCTTTGCTACTACATTTTCTCAACTCTTAGTATCTTTGTATTAAAATTAACAACACTAAGTGGTAGGCAACCATAATCAATATGTTCAAATGATATACCAGCTTCCTCCCTGAAGCATATTAGATTTCATAATTGCACTACATTATAAATGAGATTATAAAACAGAAAACATAGATATAAAGTTATACCATGCAGTAGCAGAAGCCAGCATTATTGCTAAGAGCCAAGGTAATAGCCAACTATAACCATTCTTTGCCCCCCAAGCAGCAATAACAAGGCAGACTCAAGTGCTGAAATAACTAAAGGGCCACTTTATTAATTTTAATAACAATTAAATCAATGACAAGGGCTATGAAACATAGTGGCATAACCAAGGCCAAGGGTCACCCTGACCCTTCCCTTACTAATTTGAATAGGTCAAGCTACCCTGCCCCAGCCAGGAGCAACCATGAGGTAGCTCCAGACCAGTCAGCACAGAAATCGGACAATCGCCTCGAAACTCCATCCCCCGAACTTCAAGGCTCAAAGGGAGGATCAATCTAAGGCAACCCAGTAGGCAATCTGCTTCCCCCATCCAGGGCCTCAGGGCCCCAGAGCTGTACTCGCAAGACTCCTATACCCCCAGAGAGGTTGCAAGCCAGTGCTCACCAAACCGCAATCAGAATTTGAACAAAACCCTGCCATTGCCAAGGTCAAGCCTCTGCTTAGATCTTTGCACCCATCAGAAGGCACAAGGCCCCCCAAAGCCCTTGTCGTTACTCCTCCAAAAAGATATCGAACCCCACCTCAGACAGGTGCACCCCATCACTTCTATATAAATCAGAACAACCTGCCCTTATCTCAGAGTGAGGCAAAAAATAACCCAACCTCCCTTCAAGGGCCTTTTGTATTTCCCTGTTTGCCTTACAGCAGGCTCTATCAATAGCCAACGGGTCCGTGGCACCGCGCCAAACTAAGCACGGCACCACAGCAGACCAAACTATCAATGTACTAGGCCACTGCCGCCTAATCAGGTAAAAATCAGCCTGGTCCTGAAGTATCAAAGCCTTTGCTTTAATCACACCCAAATCAGAGAACAAGAATTTGTGGGGGAGGGCCATTCCTCCCCTCAAACAATAAATGCAAGAGGCCTGGCCACTACAACCCCCGGCTCTCTAGCCACTCTACCGTGACCCACCAGCTGAGGCCCAACTGTGAGCCCATGGGCGTCCTTCTTGCTCAACGAGTAGCCCAAAAAATAAAACTGTGCCCTCAGATGAGGATCCTGCTCCTTTCCAGCTGAACAAAAGGACCTGAAACAAAAGAACGGTGAGCAATGAAACATAAGATGCAACATAAACAGGCACACAGGACCCAATTCAAAACCCTGTCAAGACGGGACTCCAGCCCGTCTCCCGGCGCGCGCGCCGCATGCACGTCACAGGGAAATTTTCCCCTCAAATAGCTGTGGCCCCGCCCCCAGTGTGCCCGGCGTCATGACGTCACTTCCCTGTGACGTGCATGCGGGGGTGGGGTTTCCCCGGGGCCCGATTCCACCGCGGCGGAAATTGGGCCTCCAAAGCGGGGGTTTCCCGCCCCCTGGCCCGATTTGGCAGCCCTACCAACACAGTAGATGTGACTGCCCAGAACTGATGCTTGGTTAAGGGGTTCCCGTTCTGCTGATGAAAAAGCACACCTACTTCCAACCCCTAATGGCCAAATAGGCCGCCTATGCTGAAACGGGGCACAACTCTCTTTCGGAACACACCTCGAGCGTGAGTAAGGACCCCTGCCTCCACTGGTCAGTCTTGGAGTGCCTCACGGTAAGATAGGCTTTGTCCACTTCCACGCGAACATGCCCCGACCTGTCCAGCTTTGACTGAGCAACCAACTCACTTATGCAAAAGGCTCCAAAAAAGGCAACTAGGGCCGCTGCATGAAAAAGGCAGGCCTCATAATTGAATGCACAAACCTCACCTCAAGTAGTCTGCAGACCCCTCAACACTGTGGAGGAAATGGGAAGCCTGCCATCTGTACGCGACCCAACTTCACGGGTCCACCCCTCAAGCATTCTATGAATTTTGAAATTGCCCGTGGCTTCAACATCCTGCGGGCCTTGCTGGCATAAGCCAACACAGAAAGCAGGCCTTTGATTGAGCTAACTGCCATTCCCTTACCTTTCACGGCCACACAAAAATGCAGCAAGTGATCCACTGGTATTGGCCAACAATTACCATACCCTACCTTGTGCCTTCACTCATTAAACTGGAGGACCGCATGGTCATATGCCTGTTTCATGCTGGGAGCAATGGCTAGGCCCATAGACCTGTTCACCTCTGCCTTCCAACCAGCCAGAGCTCCTGAGGCATTTGCACCAGCTTCACTTTTGGCTTCTGGGGCCATCTGATGGGACCTTTTCATCTGTCAATCCCTGGCACATGCTTGGCGAGGAACAATATGTTAAGCCGAAGGCAGCAAAGAGTGAAGGCCCGAATCAAACACATTACCTTTGGCGATTTAGACGTGAGGGAATTTGGCGATTTAGACGTGAGGGAATTGATAACCTGCACCATAGCCAGGTTATCACACCAAAAGTGGACTGTATGATTGGCCACATCATGGCCTCACAGCTGGATGAACCGCCACCAAGATTGGAAAAAATTGAAGGAAAGTTAAGTCCTTGGTTATCCCAGCCCATTCCTCAGCACACCAACGTCAGGCTCGGGATGGTTGACCATATGTATCTGTTGTATTGCTGATTGAGATTCCCTGATGCATCTTTCTCTGCTCCAACCTAGCTTACCCTTTCCCCTCTGTAGAGTATAATTTAGAAGTCTTATTATCTACCCTCGCCTGCCACCGCATTCCAAAGGGGAGGTGAGTGAGAGCGAGAGCGAGAGTGTATCTGTAGTAGACTGCTCGCTGTTGTCATTCTTCTATGGAGCCCCAACATGGTTTCATACAGGAAGATGTCCTCGGAGAAACGTCTTTGATTAGCTAGAAGTGGCCCCTAATTGGTTGGAGCAGATTGCTGACGTGTATGAATGGAATGTGTGATTGTAATTATGTGCACCTTTCCCGCTTTTCCACCCCAGTTCTGACAAAAGAAGTCATTCCCTAAACATCTCATATCTTCTAATAAAACTTTCAACCAAGAAAGTGTGTGCAAAGAGTGATTTGATTGGGACTCTGACAACCAATGCCCCTGAAAATACACACCAAAACCCAATGACCCAGCAGCATCAGAATGGATCTGCAGCTCAGCCTCCAACTTCAAGTCCTCTCTCCAAAGAGATACCCCATTGAAGGACTCCAAAAATTCCAGCCACAACTCCAGATTCGCCCTAACACTAGCTGTGACCCTGGCTTCATGGTGGGAGAGGCGCAGCCCACCCATGGCATCACACAGCCTGCGCAAGAAAGCCCGACCAGGCACCACAACTTTGGCCTACCAGCTGCTGAAATTCATGCAAGGTAGCTTTCTTCTTGCCTTTAAACTCAGCTACTCTCCTGCGCAGGTCCACCAGCCTACTGGCTGGCAATCTAGACTCCTGCGACATAGTATCTAGCTCTACTCCTAAAAATGTCAGGACCTATGCAGGACCTTCAGTCTTTTCATGAGCCAAGGGCACCCCCAGTTCTTCAGCCAACTCCAAAAAAACCCTGCAAAAGCTGCTGGCATTGACCAGAGCCTACAGGGGCCACAAACAGAAAATCATCCAGGTAATGAGCTACAGTATTCAGCCCTGTGCGGGCACAGAGGGCCCATTCGAAAAAGGAGCTAAAGCACTCAAAAGCGGCACAGGACACTGAGCAACCCAGAGGTAATGCCTGATCCATATAAAACTGGTCCTCAAAAGAAAAACCTAGCAACTCAAAGTCATCACCAGGGTGCACAGGGAGAAGGCGAAAGGTGGACTTAATGTCACATTTGGCCATCTCCACACCCCGACCATAGCAGCGTACAACCTGAACTGCCTGATCAAAAGAAGTGTACCCAACTGAACAAAGGGCATCAGGAATAGAGTGATTAACCGACATTCCCCAGGAATAAGAAAGGTGATGAATCAGCTGGTATTCACTGGGAGCCTTCTTGGGCACATTCCCTAATGTGGAAACACAAAGGTTAGGGACTAGAGGAACTGGGAATGGACCCAAAATCCTCCCCTCTTCCTTCTCCTTCTCGATTTTGTGCCTAACAGCATCCTCCATGCCCTTGATTGAATACAAATTGTGGGCCATAAATGGGACCCTGGGGGCCTGACAGGGAATATGAAAACTGAACTGGAAACCCTTAAGTTTTATTTATTTATTTATTTAATTTATACCCCACCCTCCCCACAAAATAAACCTGCCTTCCTGGGATACTTCCTCAACCAGTCCTCAAGCACTTTCAACTTTATGGGACTCGGCCCCTTTTCTAGCAGCCTAACCAGGGCCCCCTCCTTCTGGCTTCCTGCAGCTCTTCCTTGGCTTGCCATGGAAGCATACCAAAAATGGGTGTGGTCTGCCACACAATGGGCACTCATGCCAGTACTGACAGGCCTTTCTGTTACACACTCCCTGTAACCCAAACTCCCAACAGAGCTGGCGGGGTTGAACCACCTGCCCCGCATTACCATGAGCGCTAGGAGTATAAGTAAGGCGATGGACGAGGTGGCCACTGTGTGAATGATCACCCAGGTTGGGCCTAGAAGATGAAATAGCCTGAAGCCAAAGGTGAGGGTGCACCTGATCCCACCACAGTGAGGGATTCATGGCCACCCTTATCGTGAACTCTTTGTCGTACTGTAACCAGGCAGGGCCGTTAAAGCCTGTGTAACCTTTATAAATAATGTCGAAGCATTGAAACAACGATGCAGCCCTCCAGGGCTGAGCCTTGGCCAGCACACCCACGTAAACCAAGAAACCAGCCACCCAGTTGTTCCAGGTCTGATCCACCATGATCTTTTAAAGTTTCTCCTTGTCCTTATCGTCCATATCATCCTTATCCTTCTTCTCCAACTCACGGTAAAGCAAGGAAAAGACGTCAACAAATTCTCCTTTACAAATTTTGTCCCTTGTAGCTGGCAATAAGTGATCACCCAAAGGAAGCGCAGTATCACCAAAAGGGAGTGCTGACACAGGCACTGCATTGTAGGCAGCAGTCCACAGGGATGGAGGGGCCCACCAAGGCCCAGGCCCAGCCAGTGGCTGCTCATGCCAGCTCCCCCAAGTGCCTATTGGCATATTATGCATGGGCAGGAGTGCCCACTGCTGTCTCCGGCCCTGAGTGTATGCGGAGGGGCATTGACTTACACTTACAGACCCCGGTGCCGATTGGCTGCCCCACGGCCCCCAAGGCCAAGAAGCTCCCACTTGAGGAGCAGCATCTGACTTACCTAAAGCCCCAGATGTGCCCTCCGGGCAGGGCCCAGGCTCCACCACACCTTGCTGTTGATTTCCCATCCAAGAGAAACACCCAGCAGACAGGTCATTTGGGGTGGTTGCACTGCCTCCCTTCCCTGAAGAAGAAGCCCTGTTCTCAAGAAAAGACAAGTGAGTGAGCACTTCAGCCTGAAAACACTTGTTTGCAGCTAACCGAGTTTCCTTCCTCCCTGCCTGCACATCCACAGGAGGAGGGTGAGGTATGGGAACCCCTGAAGCCTGCTCCAAAGCCTGCAATCTATCCAAGATTGCCTCCTGGGCCACATACCCATCCTTGTCATTGGATGAAGAAGGTGCAAGAGCTAGGCTCTTAGGCGGGGCCTTAGGAGCTGGCTGCTTCACGTCCTGAGCCCTTCTTAGGGGCCATGCCTATTCCTTGTAGACCAAATGCAGGCCCTGGCTGCTAACAAAATGGCTGCTAACAAAAATGGCTGACCTAGCAGATTACAAAATGGCCACCAAGGCTGCCCTGGCTGAGTACAAAATGGCCAACCAGGCCAAATGCAAAATGGCCACCCTGGCTGAGTGCAAAATGGCAGACAGGTAGACCATAATATGGGTGCCCTGCTTAGACCAACCCCAACTACCCAAAATGGCCTACAATTGAAAAATTGCCTGTGGCCCAGCACTCCAGAAAAGAAAGGGGGGTGGCCTAGAATGGAAGGAAACCCTGGTCGCCCACCACCCTTCCACCTATTGGGTGGGGGGGGAAACCCAGCACAAGGGCTGACTGGCTCAGGAGCCCTCCAGCAAAAACCCCATGGCCCCCACCAGGCAAACCCCCAGAAGCTACTGTGCAGATCCAGCTGCTGGCCACCAACTACACTGGACGGCTGCTACTGCAAGGCCCTGCCGCTGCTGCCTATAGCACCACTGAAATGCTAGCAGCTGTCCAGGCCTCTTGCCACCCGAGCCCATTGCTGTAGCCGCTCGTCACCACTTGGACCCCTCGCCACCCCACATCCTTTCACCGCTGCTCAGCTGCCTAATCTGTCGCCTGCTGTCCTCTTGCTGCCAAGCCACACGCTGCTGCCAAGACCCACACTGCTGCCGAGTCCCACGCCACTTGCTCCTCGCTAGGCCCAACCCGGCCAAAGTGAGGAGCTCCACGATGTGGCCCTTGCCTGTTGAGAGGAAGGTCAAAGATTGAAGATTGGGAGGTGGGCGGGCTCAGCAAACCTTTGACCCCGCCCCCTTCAGAAGCCCCAGATGGGCCTTTTTCAAAGCAACGAGCCTCCCATCCTGCAGGGCAGTAAAAATTGCACCCTGGCCACACAGCCTCGACCAGCGACCAGGTGAGCCGGATTGGCATGTTGGTGAGGAATATTTTCATTATGGCTGGTTTCCAAAATGATAATGTGTTGTTTCTGTCTTGGTTTTTTTCCCCACCTCTGTTTATTTTCAAAAGAAATGCTTATTTACTCACAACAGTCATTAATATGTGATGCTGTAATTCTTGGTCCCTTGTTGAGACACATGAAAAGGTGTGGACTAAAAGGACCTTGATGGTTCTTAAGTTTTTCAACTTTATGGAAGAACTAGGAAAAAGGCTCGTTGTGGAAATAAATACAACGACCTCTAGAAAGAGGCTCTGGGCGGGTGCCCCGGCCTTGGACACTCAGTGTCAATTTGCTGTGGCGACCTCAGCAGGGTATAATGACACTGAGTCCACCATTTTCTCCAGAGGAACTGATCTCTGCTACCTAAAGAACAGTTGTAATGTTGAGTGATCTCCAGTCCTCACCTGGAGATTGGCAACGATAGCTCCCCAGAAGGGAATAGTTGGTTTGGAAGGTGGAGTCTATGGCTTTGTACCTGTCCGAGGTCCCATGCCTCCTGAAACTTCACCCTCTCCAGGCTCCATCCCTCACATCTCCAGGAATTTTCCACCTGGAGTTGGCAACCTTATCTCCTTCCCAGCCAATCATCAACCTACCTTTATTTCCCCCTCACTCTTCAGCTTTCCACCCCACACACAACTGCAGCCTCTCCCATGCTCTGAAGCCCTGACTGCTACGTCACATTGGCTGTCATGGGGGCCACCTCAGCAGCATATAAGGATACAGCCCACCATTTTCTCCAGGGAAACTGATCTCTGCCATCTGGAAAGGAGTTGTAATTCTGAGTGATCTCCAGACCTCACCTGGAGATTGGACACATTTTTCCTCAGAAGAGCAAACTGTTTAGAATGTTAGAAGCAAAAGCCAATCAATTCACATATGCAAACAACCTCTGTGTTCTGAGGCAAAGGCCAATGAGGCTGCATATGCAAATAACCTCTGTGTTCTGACTGGCTATGGGGGGGAGAGGAACAGCAAAATGTTTAGAATGTTGGAGGCAGGACTCAGGCAAAGCACCCAGTGGATAGGGAGACTCTCTGAATGACAAATCAGAGAGCGAACTGATTTTGGAGCGTGTGTAATGTTCTAGAGAAGTGCCACCACCATTCGGCTTTTATTTATAAGGGAGATTTCCACATTGAATTGCCTATTGATGAACCCCCATTATTCCCCATTGCAGCGAAATCGGTAATGGTGGGCAAATTTATCTTACAGACAAGTGCCCACTGTATTCCCTTGATACCCTGGAATGTGGGGATGATATATTTTCCATACACAAACTATGACTTCACGCCAAGCAACATTTCTATTTCTTCAAAAATGTTCCATTTTCTCCAAATGACCCAATGACAGCAAGTCTTAAAGTATTCGTTACATTCTTTGAAATGAGCATAGTACCCAGAACCTTTGCTTTGTCACAATCATGAGACAATTACTAACAGCAGCCTCTGATTTTTTTCTCCTTTATTTCTTCTCAACATTTTCCTTTATAAAGCACACTGACTGATTCCATGGCCGGATGTTACGGACATTCAAATTGGTCTTCTGTCTTTCAGATAGATTGACTACTCACACACAGTTTAAGATTTGTCAGATTTTGTTGAAGTGAACTTCTGAAGGAGAAAATTTCTCTATTAATCCATTTTCATGTCACTATAATCACCTACTTTTTTCTAAGTTTTGAATGAGACATGCCCATCATGTTCCCTCCTTTAGAAATTTTAAATAGGATTTTTGTCTAAGGGGCTATTTTAGCTTATTTTTTAAAAGGGTGATAGAAACATCTCTGACAGACAAAAAGATATGGAGTCCATTTAATTCCATAGTCCTCAACAGTAGCCCATAAAATCAGTTTAGAAAACATTCAGGCATAGATGCAAATTTGGTCTAAAAGATCTGTATTGCAAATTAATTTTCAATGGCTGAAGTGTCTTTCTTCCACAGCATTTACACTTATAACTGAGACAGGAGCTGTGGCTCAGTTGTAGAGCATATCCTGTGTATGAGCAGATCCATGGCTCAGTCATTGGTATCTCCAATCATAGGATCATGGGTATCGAATGTCAGTAAAAACTTACCTGAGGCCTTGGGGAGCCACTGATTGAATCAGCATCATTGACTGAGCTTAAGCCTTTTTTGAGAGAGTTACTACCTGGTTGGATCAGGGGAATGCTATGGACTTGTTTATCTTGAGTTCAGTAAGGCTTTTGATAAGGCTCCACAAAATATTTTCGTTAACGAGTTGGTAAAATGTGTTTTGGATCCTACTATTGCTAGGTGGATTTTGTAACTGGTTGGATTTGTAACTGGATTTGTAACTGGCTGAAAGAGAGCACTCAAAAAGTGCTTGTAAACGGTTCCTCATCCTTTAGGAGAAGAGTGACAAGTGAAGTGCTTCGGGGACTTGTCTTGGGCCCTGTGTTGCTAAAGATCTTTATAAATGACTTGTGTTGTTCTACATCTTTATAAACACCTTGGATAAAGGAATAGGGGGGATGCTCATTAAATTTTCAGATGATTCTAAATTGGGAGCGGTAGCAAATACAGTAGAAGTCAGAACAAAATACAGGATGATAGGCTGGAAAACTGGGCTTAAACTAACAATAAGTTTCAACAGGGATAAATGTAAAGTTCTGCATTTAAGTAGGAAAAATCAAATACATAATCATAGGATGTGGGAGATTTGTCTTGGCAGTAGTACTTGTGCAAAAGATCTAGGAGTCTTAGTAGCAGTGAGCATGAGTCAGCAATGTGAAGCAATAGCTAAAAAGGCAAATATGATACTGGGTGCATCAACAGCGATATAGTGTCTTCACTCTGCTCTGGCTAGACCTCACTTAGAGTATTGTGTTCAGTTTGGGGCACCACAGTTTAAGAAGGATGCTGACAATCTGAAACACGTCTAGAGGAGGGCATTGAAGGTGGTGAGGGGTCTGGAGACCAAGTCCTATGAGGAAAGGCTGAAGGAGTTGCATATGTTAAGCCTGAAGAGGAGATGACTGAGAGGTGATATGATAGCCATCTTCAAGTATTTGAAGGGCTGTCATATAGAGAATGGAGCAGAGTTGTTTTTCTGTTGCCCCAGAAGGTCAGACGAGAACCAATGGATTGAAATTAACTACTCATAATTCTCCCACCTGATTGTTCAACTGAGCACAGGTTCCCATGATTAACCTAGGCTGGAAAACTGGGCTAAAACTAACAATAAATTTCAACACGGATAAATGTAAAGTTCTGCATTTAAGTAGGAAAAATGAAATACATAATCATAGGATGTGGGAGACTTGTCTTGGCAGTAGTACTTGTGCAAAAGATCTAGGAGTCTTAGTAGACCATGCAGTGAGCATGAGTCAGCAATAGCTAAAAAGGCAAATATGATACAGGGTGCATCAACAGCGGTATAGTGTCTTCACTCTGCTCTGGCTAGACCTCACTTAGAGTATTGTGTTCAGTTTGGGGCACCACAGTTTAAGAAGGATGCTGACAATCTGAAACACGTCTAGAGGAGGGCATTGAAGGTGGTGAGGGGTCTGGAGACCAAGTCCTATGAGGAAAGGCTGAAGGAGTTGCATATGTTAAGCCTGAAGAGGAGATGACTGAGAGGTGATATGATAGCCATCTTCAAGTATTTGAAGGGCTGTCATATAGAGAATGGAGCAGAGTTGTTTTTCTGTTGCCCCAGAAGGTCAGACGAGAACCAATGGATTGAAATTAACTACTCATAATTCTCCCCTCCCACCTGATTGTACAAGTGAGCACAGGTTCCCATGATTAACCAACTACCGCATTCTTGAGTCCAGCCTTGAAAGAGATAAGGATGGTAGCCACAGGGACATTGAGATCATGAACACCTGTGAGCTGGACTAGGCCATCTAATATTCATGTTAACCCGTGAGGGGAGATTAGGGTGTTTGGCTTCACAGCTTCCATTTGATCTTTGTCAAAGGGAAAGTGGGAAAATTCTCTGTCTTTTTAAAGATGGAACTTGTTAATGTCATCCTAGAACCATGAATGGAAATAATGTTCTCAGATGGCTTGCAAAACTATGAGCCATTTCACATTACCCTTTTTAAACTGTTATTGTCCCATCATGGAATAAACTGGTACAGGGACAGCTGTTTCACACAGCCTTTCCCTTCCAGTAAGGAGCCATCACTGAAGTGTTGTGTCATTTCAAACTGCGCCGCTTTCTTTTCCCACCATTTCCCCCCACGCGCATGATCTCCCTGAGAGGGTTTTTTTTAACAAAACATTCTATTGGAAGCGCTGTGGCGCTGAAGCAGGACTACAAATCAGTGCCAAAGCAATCCCATTGAGATACCTGGACTCCATTTAGATACACTGACATTCGCTACTGCTGTCACCTGGAAACAAGGAGCTCACTGGATACAGAGTTCAAGCGTGGGGGGACAGGGACCGGACAGTTTTGAAATCCAGGAAGCTTTCCTTCCTTCCTTAATTTCCACAAACCATGGACTGTGTGTGCTTGTGTGTGTGTGCCTGAGTCTACACTTTCTCTAAAGCAAACTTTTTAAAAATTGACCAGACATCTGTCTCATCATTCACTTATGTCCCTGATCTCCGGCTTAAACACGCTGTCCAATCAGCTACTTGTTCCAAGTGACAGCAGTGGTGAATGTCATTGTATATAAATGGAGTCCAGGTATCTCAATGGGGTTACCATGGCACTGATTTGTACTCCTGCTTCAGTGCCATACCGCTCCCAATAGAATGTTCACAAAAAAAGAGAGAAGATGATCGTGCGCGGGGAGGAAAAGGGCGCAAAAAGAACTGTCATCATAGGAAGCGCTGTGGGGCATTTTATACAGCACCCCATAGTGCTTCAGAAGCTGTAGGAAGGATTGAAGATGGGAGGAAAGCAGTTTGAGGGAGGAGAAAGGGTGTGCCAGGAAAGATGGAGACCATCACGGACCTCAATTGAAGGCCTGGCAGAACATTTCTGCCTTACAGGCCCTGCAGAACTTCATAAGGTCCTGCAAGGCATGGATGTTATTTGGCAAAGAGTTCTACCAGGTCAGGGCCAGGGTCGAAAAGGCACTGGCTCTGGTTGAGGACAGCTGCATGTCTTTTGGGCCAGGGATCACCAGTATGTTCTTATCTACAGATTATAATGATCTTCAGGGGGTATACCAGGAGAGGCAGTCCCATAGATACATAGGTCTCAGACCATTTAGGGCCTTAAAGGATAATACCAAAACCTTGAACCTGATCTGGTACTCCATCTGGAGCCAGTGCAGCTGGCGGAATACTGGTTGGGTGTGTGCTGTCCACGGAGTTCCGGTGAGGACCCATGCCACTGCATTCTAGACCAGTTGCAGTTTCCAGATCACTCAGTTGCAGTTTCCAGGGCAGACGCAAGAGTAGCCCTGCTTAGAGTGAGTTACAGTAGTCTAGCCTGGAGGTGACCATTGCATGGATTACTGTGGCTAGGTCAGAGCAAGACAGGAATGGGGCCAGTTGCCTGACATGGTGCAGCTGGAAGAATGCCAGCCTGGCAACATTTGTGATCTGGGCTTTCCTTGATCAGGGGGCATCCAGAACCACACCCAGGCTCTTGACAGTCAGTGCCGGTGTTAGAGGTATGCTGTCAAGAGGGAGTTGGCACACCAATCCTGAGTCCCCCCCTACTCAGCCACAGAACTTCCATCTTAGATGGATTCAGTCTCAGCCAGCTCTGTTTCAACCATCCCATCGCAACCTCCCATCCCTCAGCCAAATTTCCTGGGGTGGCGTCCAGCCGGCCACCCATCAACAGATATAGCTGACATCCCAGCCTGGAACTACACACCAGCTAGGTGAGGGAACACATATAGTTGTTAAACAACATTGGAGAGAGGATTGCCCCCTGAGGGACCCCACACACCAAAGGGTATCCAGGTGATACCCTATCTCCGAGTGCTAAAAAGAGACTCAGCAGATGGCAAACTGTGACTGCCTGACCTACCTATGATGACCCTGAAATTGTGCAACAGAGGTTGCAGATGGTGGTATGGTCTGTGACTGAGAAAAGGATGTCACATGCACATACTCACACAAGGCCTCCCTGCTGCACCTTGAACAGGTAAGTTTGGTGAAACTGTGCACTGGCAATGAGCCAATTTCTAATTGGGCCAACCTTGAATGGAAGGAAGGAAGGATCAATTAAAATGGCTTAAGACCCATGTTCTAGAAAGTTCTCAGTGCTAAAATAATGAGTTGGATCCTGACACATCAAAAATAAGAGCTAAATAAATTCATTTCACCAATAACTTCATCTATGGGGCGGGTACTTAAAAAGAATAAAAATACATGTTGAAGCAGCACAAACACTGAATTTATTTTTGTACAAAAATAGGAAAAGGAGAACTAAGCAATATTAGGCATCTGCTTATGCTACTATACAGCAAAGCTCTTTTAGTTAAATATACATTTATTAAATTATGTGACTACATGTTTTAATTATATAATTGCATGTATTCAAACCAATTCCATAATAAGCACACATACTGTAATTAAAGCGCATAATGATGGCAAACAAATTATTCTGTGTTGAATTTTTTCCCACATGCAGAAAGTTAATCTTTAAAAATTACACAGCCCCAAAATGACTCTGAGATATACTAAAAGGAAAGGGCTCCCTTCTGAAGTAAGACGCAAACCATTCATTATCTTTTTGCAATGAAAACCGTGAAACAACAAGATATCATCATCTTCATTTGTAAATTCCCTCACTCTGGAATGAAGAAGGGGTGTGGGCGCATGGACTCACACACGTGTGTGTGTGAGAGTGTGTGAGAAAGAGAGAGAGAGAGAGGGAGGGAGGGAGAGCACATGTCTGTGTCTTATATGTTTCAGAGAGAAGCCGTGTTGGTCTGCTTCTCCAGAATGGAGTCCAGTAGCTCCTTAGAGACCAAGAGGCTTATATACATATGTTAGTTTGTATTACTATATCCCAGTTGCATTGTGTGGGTTTTGTGGGCGGGAGGGGGGAGGTGAGTGGCTTTGAACATGGAGAGAAGTGCTTTTTTTTACTTGTTGATTCACTGCTTTCTTATTGCCATTATCTGAGACTGAAAGTCTTGGCAGCTCAAATGGCACAGCCTGACAGTTGCTACAATATCCACTGTAATACAAATCAACGTGCAAGCAGTTCTGAAGGTTCCTCTATGCAAATATTTCTAAGGGGAGGGAGGGTGGGAAGGTTAAACATTTTAATCTTCTCTACACATAACTGCTATTCCTAAGAGTTGCATTTTCTTTCTAATTGATGAAATTTTATATGAATTCAATTTCTTAGCTGTTAGTTAGTTAGTTAGTTAGTTAGTTAGTTAGTTAGTTAGTTAGTTAGTTAGTTAGTTCGATTTGTATCCCACCCTCCCTGCCGAGGCAGACTCAGGGCAGTTTACAGTAAAAATTTAAAATGCATGAAAACATCAATGTATTAACACAATGCCGAATCATAAAACTATGTACATATTCTAACAAGTAACACATGGCAAATAAATGCGAATAACATGCTAGTGGCGGTAGCATTGTCTCCTAATCCCTGTAGACCAGAGGCTGTAGCTGTTGGCATCACAGGCTGTTGCTGCTAACATAGAGGGCCTTGCCTCAGTTCAGTTGATAGCGGCTCCTAATCGAAGGCCTGGTGGAATAGCTCTGTTTTGCAGGCCCTGCAGAACTGTAAGAGGTCCCTTAGGGCCCTAGTGTCTTCCGGGAGTTTATTCCACCAGTATGGAGCCGCAACTGAGAAGTCCCGGACCCTGGTAGAGGCCAGTCTGGCATCTTTTGGTCCAGGGGGGTCAAACACTTTTGAGACCACAATCTCAGTGCTCTCTGGGAAACATATGGGGAAAGGTGGTCCCTCAGGTAGGAAGGCCCCAGACTATATAGGGCTTTAAAGGTCAAAACCAGCACCTTGAAGCAAATCCAGTATGCTATCAGCAGCCAGTGCAATGCCTTCAGCACAGGCTAGATGTGCTGGGTGGCTCAGGCTGAGTCGGCTGAAGCTGAACCCGGCAAAGATGGAGGTCCTGTGCCTCGGTCGGGGTGGCATGGGATTGGGGCTCCCACTCCTGGCCTTCGATGGGGCACCTTTGGTGCCAGCTTCGGAGGTTAGGAGTTTGGGAGTGCTCCTGGACCCCACCTTAACTATGGAGGCCCAGGTGGCGGCCACTGCCAAAACAGCCTTTTATCATCTATGGCTGGTGCGGCAGTTGGCCCCCTTCCTTAGCCGCGACGATCTGGCCACAGTGATCCATGTGATGGTTACCTCAAGGCTAGACTACTGTAACGCTCTCTACATGGGGCTGCCTTTGTCACAAATTTGGAGGCTGCAGCTGGTGCAGAATGCGGCAGCCAGGCTGGTAGTGGGGACCCCTAAATGGGATCACATCCAGCCTGTGCTGAAAGTGGTGCACTGGCTGCCTATAGCGTTCCAGATTTGTTTCAAAGTGCTGGTGCTTACCTTTAAAGCCCTACATGGCCAGGGTCCGGCATACCTGAGGGACCGCCTTTCCCCATACAGGCCCCAAAGAGCACTTTGGTCGGGGTCACAACACCGCCTAGTGACCCCGGACCCTAAAGAGGCCAGGCTTGCTGCCACAAGGGCCAGGTCCTTTTCGGTGGTGGCTCCTACCTGGTGGAATGAGCTCCTGGAGGATATCAGGGCCCTGCAGACCTTTTACAATTCCACAGGGGCTGCAAGACGGAGCTCTTCCACCAGGCTTTTGAGTAGGAGCCGCTGCCACCGCTATTACCACCATCGTGCACTGCAGAGCAGTTCCGCCGGGGTGGGCTGATTAGCCACCTGGAACATCTTGGCCCATGGCATTCCCCCCTTTCTTCTGATCTCACTGTGATATACAATAATGAGTGAGTATTTTAATCGCCGATGTACCCTGTAAAATATGCATTTTGGTTTTAAGTGGTTAATCTGTGTAGTTTTATCGCACCTTGGGTGCCTTAATTGTTTTAATCCTGTTGTATTTTATTGCACAGTTGTGCCTATGTAAGCTGCCCTAAGCCTGCGCGCGGGGAGGGCAGGGTATAAATGAAATGAAATGAAATAAATAAATAAATAGGGAGACCCATCAGCAGCCTGGCTGCCGCATTTTGCATCAGCTGTAGCTTCCAGATTTGCGACAAGGGAAGCCCTATGTAGAGAGCATTACAGTAGTCCAATCTTGAACAAGTAATTCTAAAGAGAGAGTGGAGGATGGAGGGTGGGAATGTGACACTGTTTAACCTAGTTCTAGCCACAGTTGATGTGCTTAGGCTTTGCTTTTTCTCTCTAATTTATGAAACAGAAGAATTTAGGGTTAGGATCATCTTATTGGCTGATGAAATGTCAGATAATCTTAGGGAGAAAACTAATTCAGCATGTAATTTGATCTTCAGACTGCAAAAGGCATATCTGAGCACTCTTTTAGGCAGGGTTGAGTCAGCTGTTCCTGAATGTATTTTTAATCAGAGAGCTCCTAGCGGTGGGAGGTGGGGGTAGGGGAGTGAGATTGTTAGACTTTTTAAACAGCTGCCAACCACAGTTAATGAAACCAGGAATTATGAAATACAGGATGAATGTAGAAATGTAATGTCAGATAAACTAAGCAAAAGCTTGTTGATCTTTAAACTGCAACATCCCAATCCAGCATATATGGTTCAATGGTCTGGCATGCCTGCTCCAGGCAAATATGGCATCAATAGTCAAGAATTGAACCATGGCTAATAACTTTAAAATACTGTCCTTAAACTGTAGAGGACTAAACAATAAGATCAAGGTCAAAAGAGTGTCGGCAAGCCTTCTGAAACTAAGACCAGATCTGACCTTTCTGCAAGAAACACATCTTAAGGAGGCATCAACTACAGCCTTCAGATCAAAGTGGTTTCAACAACAGTACTATGCTCCAGGCAACTCAAAATCCAGAGGGATAGTGTCAGCTAGGCTGCCATAAGGTTTATGGGTTTCAGTTCGCTCGCTTGACCTGTGTACCAGCCAGGCCTGCATTCCATTCCCCTCGGCACCTCTACTCCTTATCACTGACCTTGTAGCTCGCTAATGTAGTGTCTTCCCATCTTTCAACCGTGGGACTAGTTTCGTTTCCTTGCCTACACACCAATGGTTCTTTCCGCCCACGGGAGAGTGCCTAATTGGCCCATTGATGGGGGAGAGGCCTTTTGAGTGTACTATATCTATACCTGTTTACTTAGTATTAGTTATTCCTAACAGTGAATATGTTTCTGCTACCATAGTTCTCACAATAAAGTAAAACCTTCTTGGAAGTTTGTGCTGAAGTGATTGACTGTGGGTCCTGATAGCAATACTGTTCTCTAGGAACATTAACTTTTTGCTGCAAGAATCCAAGGTAGATCTGCATGGATGATACTTGTTTTTTAAAGGCTTACTGGAGGGAAAGGAGTTTACAATAGTGTCTTTGTATGCACCCAACCAGGAACAGTTATCCTTTATACAAGAAGTTCTGGCAGAGTTGGATGCCTTTAAAGAAGGAGAAATGATTCTGGGGGGTGATTTTAATTCGATAAGTAATAATACATTAGACAGACCTCACTATAAGAGGTCTTCAAAGTGTAAATCAACAAAGCAGTCTGAGTTAGTTGGCCTACTGGTGTCCTATGCACTTCGTGATGTGGGGTGTGTTCAACATCCTCTAGAGAGAGGTTACACATATTTCTCTTCTAGACATCAGATCTACATGCATATTGATTATATCTTGATATCAAAGTCTTTGATAGGCCAGGTTTTGTCATACTCAATATGATCACCTCTATGGTCAGACCACGCATGGACATAAATTAATTTATGTCTAGTTGAGAAGACTGGGGGAAGAAAACCCTTTTGGTGACTTAATACATCAATTTTGTTATCTGATGCAGTTTGAGTGGATGTTGAAACAGACATTCAAAATTACTTCAAAGAAAATACATCTGATGGCATATCTATAACAACTACCTGGGATGCAATGAAGGTGGTAATCAATGGAAAATTCAAATCTATTTCATCTTTTTACAAGAGGGTTAGGGGTAACCTTGCTGATCAAACTTTATCTAGAATAAAATAGCTGGAAGAGAACATTAAAAAACTTGCAGTAAGAAAATATTCCAAAAGTTATTTGAACAGAGAAAGCTTCTAGAAACTCTAGAATCCTCTGAGGTCCAGAAGCACTTATTATTCTGAAAGCATAGATTTTGGCACTCGTCACCAAAATCATTGAAGCTATTGTCTTAGAAGATCAGGAAAGAAATGGTGTCTAGGCATGTTCATCTGATTAGGGATCCTAGGGGAAAGCTGCATATGAAGTCAAAGGATATTATGAAGACCTTTGTTAATTTTTATAAAAACTTGTATACCTTAGATAATCCAAAGGCAGATCTGATTCATAAATATCTAATAACTAATTATTTCTGTAATCAGAAAATTGCAGAAAGGCATAGTTCATTAATGGAGCAAAATGTTACAGTGCAGGAAATCACAGAGATCCCTGAAAAATAAGTCACCGGGAGGGATGGTCTGCCAGCTGAATACTACAAGCAATTCTCAGAACTACCGGTGGAACATTGGGAGTTGGCAATCACATCTTGGCACATGGGCAGCTTCCTAGATCATGGGCAGAGGTGGCCATTACCCTCATTCCAAAGCAGGATAGGGACTTAACCAAGTCAGTGTCCTATAGGCCAATTTCATTGCTTAATCCAGACATGATTCACTGCCCTCCTAGCAAAATGCCTAAATTCTTTCATAATAGATTATGTTCACATGGATCAGACAGGCTTCATGTCATTGAGAAGTTTAACTGATAATATCAGGAAAACACTTAACATCATCTCTCACTGTAAACAAATGAAAACTGAGGCTATCATTTTGTCATGAGACATTGAAAAAGCATTTGACAGGGTGGAAACATACTTGTGAGCTCTACTAAGGTCTATAGGGTTTGGGTGCAACTTTAGCAGAGCAATTGATGCATTATACTGCACAGTGCATCTATGAATTAATGGTTCTTATTTGGAAGAATTTGCAATTAATAGGGGGACATGATAGGTTTGTCCACTATCTCCTGTTATTTGCACTGGCAATAGAGTCTTTGGTCTGTGCTTTTCACTTCAACTTATTGATATTAGGGGTAAAAATTAAATATGAGTATAAAAGAACACTATTTGCAAATGATATGACTATATATTACTAATATGACACTGAGAGCTATTGAGAACACCTTTGGAAAATTTGGCAGGATCTCAAGTCTTGGTGTAAACAAAAATAAAACGGAGTTGTATTCAGTTTTTCTGACAAATCAACTGGGGGACCTGCTGAAGACAACTGTCTGGTTTAAATGGGACACTGGCACTTGGTGACATTTAGGCGTATATATTCCTTTGAACATGCAAGATCTTTTGAAAGTTAATCATTTCGCGCTAGAAAAGTCAGTAGCTTCTACATTACAATGGTGGAATAAGTTATTACTTATTCCCTATCCCCTTCCATGGCTTGCCCAAGCACCCCACGGCTGCATGGCATGCGGGCAAGCCTGCTCCTTGGATGGACGGGGAGGGGGTTTAAACCCCGTCCCCTTCCATGGCTTGCCTGCAAGCCCCACGGCTGCAGGGCTCCCGGGCAAGCCAACACTTAGATGGGCTGCTGGGTTTAGATTTGTAGTGTGACTATATACTAACCTCCCATACATTATTATCCCAGATTAAAGAAATCAAAATAATGCCAAGGCACTTAACAGATCACGCTTGGATCAAAGGAAGAATAGATCTCTAAAAAAAAAAGACACCAGAGTTCAATTGGTCAATGGACAGAAACATTTTATTAAATGCAAACGCCAAGGAGACAATAGAAAAAGACATAGAAAACTTCTTTGCAGACAACGCTTCGGATGAAATCTCCCCAGTTTTATTATGGGACACAATGAAGGAGGTAATGTGAGGCTCGATGATTGTGATTACATCTAAAATGAGAAAGGAGAAGAATCAATTAAAAAAGGAGGTGCTGGACAAGATTTCTTACTTAGAAGGAAAACATAAATTGACAGGAAGCAACAAGATACCAAAAACTCTTAGCAGAACGTAAGGTACTGGATAACCTAGAAATCACTCAAATCCAGAAAAATTTAATATATTTGAGACAGAAGGTTTGGCAACGCTCACCTAAAAATCTAAAAATACTGGCTTGGAGGGTGAAAAAGAAGCATAAATCAACCTTTATTGGGGCATTAAAGAACAAAACCGGCACCCTTGATTACTCGGCCCAGGAGATAGCAAGTATTTTTGCAGAATACTACTGTGTGATGCCAGCAATTATTTTTTTTTCTCCTGCCACCACTTGAGTAGCAGCAGGCAACAAAGGGTGGTAGTGGGAGGCCTCCCCCATAGTGGGAGGTGTTTTGTTATTAGTTTCAGGTGGGTAGCCATGTTGGCCTGAATCAATTGAACAAAGTTTGAGTCCAGTGGCATCTTTAAGAGCAACAGAGTTTAATTCTGGGTATAACCTTTTGTGTGCATGCACAGTTTATCAGATACACGTATCTGATGAATTGTGCATGCACATGAAAGCTTATACCCAGAATTAAACTTTGTTGGTCTTAAAGGTGCCACTGGACTCAAACTGTGTTTTGTTATTATTATTGATAATAAAAGCTTTTGTGCCAGAAATTGTTCTGTTACATGATAATCCTGCAGGTTTGATTTTCATCCAGTAGAGGGAATCAAATACCTTTAGTTGGGGGAGAGGAAGTGTATATGTATTGGATCTAGTTCACTCTGATGAGATTCCAGTCCTTATAATTGCTATGAAGACTTCATGCATTACATGTTTCCTATAAGAATGTTACATCTTGGTAGAAAATAAAAAATGTATACTATAATGTCTGATGTTTACGATGATTTCCCCACCTTGAGTTCAGGTATTGGACAGCTGATGACTGCAGTAGTATATATTTTAGTATGGAGTTTATATCTCTTTAGGGAGACATGTGATGTAGGAAATTGATCCATAATCTTTAGAGAATAAAGTTTTAGAAAATGAATTTTAGTTAGTGGACTCATGACTTAAAGCACGTATGCATTTGTTTTAGACTGTTTTGATTCTGACATGTTAACACAATACAGAATGGGGGAAAGGTGTGGGGAATGGCACCATGCTGTGCTCTGTTAGCTTAATTATTTATTGGACAGTGGTGACTGGTGCTCCACCCATTAGCTGTCTTCTGTGACTTAAATAATTGTGTAGAAGGCTGCGGTCAGGCGTGCGTTTAGATTCGATATAGCTGCAGATGCCTGACGGATCTAAAGTGCATGTTCAGATAGCAACATCTGTGAAAGGTTCTACAGTCAGCAGCAACCTGCTCTGCCTCGCCATGGAAACGGAGTTAAAAGACACCAGGGAAAGTCCGGTCCTAAGGCTCGCTGATGGGCCACAGATGGATTTTTCACTGTCTGATCACTCAAGCATGCTCTCAAACGGTTAGGATGGCCTGCTCATTCCATGCCGACTCAGCACAATTTTTTTTTGTTCGCTTGGTGATATGCACATAACCACATAATCGTATTCATCTCTAGGCTAGATTTGAAAATGAGCAGGAAAGGGAGTGATCTTTGTCAGGCAACCGCGGCTCACTATGAACCAAAGAGATCAAAGTGCTCCGCAGAAGGATGGGTGAGCTGTCAAAGCGGAGACTTGACTCAAGGCAGCAAAAAAGCACATGCACAAAAAACCTGCATGGAGACATCTCTGCATGGGGGTTCGATTCCTTGGTTATGCACATGTGTAAAAGGCAGCAAAACCCCCACACAAACAAACCCTTGCCCGACCGTGCCATCTGATCGTTCAGTGGCAGGCTGAGCCCCCAGCAAAACAGATTAAGCTGGGATGTCTGGTCAAATGTCCCCATGTCAAATAACAATGGATGAAATTAGAAGTGGCATGTCTATAAAACGATCATAATAACAGAAAACCAAACCAAATTAAAACATCAACTTCGATGGGAAGAAGAGTTGAACGTACAGTGGCAAGACTCAGATTGGAACATAATTTGGTCATCACCTGCAAATAACTCACCAGTACACAACATCCGCTTACAAACCTTCAAATTGATGTCGAGATGGTACTTAACTCCACAACACCTACACAAAATAAATATAAACAATGATCCCAGATGCTGGAAGAAGTGCGGACAAGAAGGCACGTACCTCCATTTCTGGTGGGACTGCCAACAAATTAAACATTTCTGGAAAAACGTAACAGCCCGAATTAAGGAGATAACATCTCAGGAAATTGTGTTTAAACCGGAAGTTATACTCCTACATAGATAGGATGATTCAATAGTAGACAACACTAGGGAGACTATCTCGACACTACTTGCGACAGCCAAATTGACAATAGCAGCAGGATGGAAATCACCCTCCCCACCCTCTTTGGCAGTGTGGCATGATAAATTATGGCAACAGTTCGTTATGGCCAAAATAGCGGACTCAATACAAAGAACACAACAGACAAGCATAGCTCCACGTATGAGATTTATTAAAACTTGGTCACCGATACTAAATTATATGTCAAGGGAAGGAATACTCCCGACTAACACCGCATATCATAAGTGGTTACACCTGTGAGATATACTAAGTAATCAGATATGCTAATAGGTTCAGACTCTGCACTTACACTCAGAGTAACAACTACATCATTTATCAATACCAATATACCGAGGGGAACATATTATCACTTAATAACCAAAAGTAGTACTGTACTGAGTAATGTAAAACAAAATATGTGTTATTTGTATATGTACTTTTCTTATAATAATAATAAAAATATATTTACCAAAAAAAAAGACAAAGAGGTAAACTCATCCAATTCAACTGAACTATTAGTGTACCTGTCCTAAAATATTCTTGCTTGGCTGGTATCCCTACATTTTTTCAGTAGAGCCACAGAAGCCTTCTTTCTATATTTAAGTGAAATGTGAACCTTTCAGCTGTGGGAATATTTGTGCCATTTGCTCCAACCTTCATCTTTTACAAAATGTCAACGGAGCTTTTGTAATAGGAACAGCAGACAATATCCCTGCCTCTACAGGAGTCTCTCCAGCCAAATCACTTGCTAATGACGCCTGTCTGACTTATACATACAAGGTCACTGAAATACCTTGTTTGTAAAATTTATTCTGCCCAGAGGGCATTTTGCTCCCTGGAACAACCCTTTGGAGTTGTCAGAACAGCAACCTCATGATAGAGACATAGATGCAGGGGGCGGGGGTTGAGTAGTGGGGGGGTGATTTAAGTAAAATTGATCCTGGGGTTGCCAGCCTCCTGGGGGGGATTGTTGTCCTCCTGTAATTGTGACTGATCTCCAGGTTACAGAGATCCTTTCCCCTGAAGTAAATGGCAGTTTCAGAGGGTGGGCTCTATGGCATACCCCACTAAGGTCCCTTCCCCCCCAAATCTCCAGGAATTTCCCAGCCCAGAGTTGGCAATCCTAATCCTGCAGTATATCTATGTTTGTTGTGCTCAGCAACAAGGCTTACATGTAAAAGCTTTTTAATTATTTTCCGTTTTATCACCTGCTTACATTCCTCCTTGCTTTTGCTTTAGCAGGAACCTGCAATTTTACCTTGAATGTCAACCTGAGAAACTAGAGGGGTGCCATGTTTGCTGTTTTCCTTTGTCTAACTAGCGCTCAGAAATATGAACACTCCGATTAGGCTTTATAGTCTGTGGTAAGCTTTATCACACACACAAGTGAACATTTTATGTTCCCCTAATCAAGTGGTGGGTACACCGGGAGCTCAGGTATGGTTGGGAGCTATGCAGATCTGGGTCCTGTCAGAGCCTGGGTAGGAGCCTTATGTACATTGCCTGGAGTTTCAAGATAGACTAAATGAAGGATATAAATTTAATTTGTGTGCCGCAGCAGGACTAGCACGACCCGCACGGAACTCTCGACGAACCCCAGGCAACAAAGCTCCAGGGGTAGAGGGTTCGGAGGGCGACAGAGGCAGCAACTACCGAGCTATTGGAGGAAGCCCAGAAGACCCGGGAGACCTCAACCCCCTCCCTCAGCAACAACGGAGACCCCGAGGAAGGAGGAGCCAGGAAGAGACGGGGCCGGAGGAATGGTCCAACATGGACTCCTTTCTTCAGCAGCCGATACAAGGGGGACAGGCCCAATCTAGAGGGAGGGACAGGTGGAGAGTCCCAGCCTTACCCCACAGAGAGTGTTTGGAGACGCCGAGACAGCGGGCGTCAGTCCCCGCGTCCTCACCGAAAGTGGGCACTCCCCTGGACGCCCAAGCTCAGGACAGGAAACACGGGGAGATAGAGGGAGGTGGGACTAAAGGAGAAAACACCATAGGAAAGAGAGAAACGGTGATGGGCAAGTGGAAGTGGCAATAGGATCGTTGATAACAGAAAGGGGTGTGTCACTAAAGGGGGGGAAGGAAGGATATAAGGAGGGAAGTGGAAGAGTGCCGGGGAGGATCTCAGAGGCAGCTGTCGAGATTGACAAGAGAGAAGAGAGAGTGGCTGTCGACCCGAGGAAGGTGACTCGGGGAGTGACGCAACTCCCCATCCCTTCCACGTCTGAGGCACTTGCTTCCCTCCTACATCCTCCGTCAACACGGCAAGCGGGTTCACAAGGCCTGGGGGCACCCCAGAGCCCGACAAATAGATAAAATGTGAACACATCCAGAAGTTAGTGCGAGATAAATGACTCATAGCAGTAAATTGAGAGATAACATTTGCAGACATCTCTTTGTATGTAATATTCATTACATCAACCAACACTCATGTATACTCATGTATCAACCTACTACATTCCCTATTCATCTCTCTCCCCACATTTACACAGACTGTAAGTAAAGGTAAAGGTCTCCCTTGCTCGAACGCCAGTCAAATCCGACTCTAGGGTTGCGGTGCTCATCTCCGTTTCAAAGCCAAAGAGCCAGCGCTGTCCGAAGACATTTCCGTGGTCATGTGGCCAGCATGACTAAACACCAAGGCGCACGGAACGCTGTTACCTTCCCACCGAAGTGGTACCTATTTATCTACTTGCAATTTCTTGCTTTTGAACTGCTAGGTTGGCAGGAACACAGACTGTACATACTATAAATTTTCCCCAAACCCTTTCACATACCATGCACTATCCAAGTGCCAATCCTGCGTAAAGGAACACATATAGTATTTAAAATGGACAGAAAAGAACAGGAGAGGCTAATTCCAAAATGGAAAAATAGAGATATCACATGCACAACATGTCCTCCTCTATACACAAAGGTACGTCTCCTTAACATGAATTACCTATTTATCTACTTGCAATGTCTTGCTTTCGAACTGCTAGGTTGGCAGGAGCTGGAACTAGAGACAGGAGCTCACCCTGTCTTGCGGCACCCGGGTCTTGAACCGCTGAACTACTGACCTTCCACAGCCTGCAGTTCAGCGTCTTAACCACTTGAGCCACCGCATGAATTACCTAGTAGTAAATTGGCCAACGTTGCCTCATTAGCTAGGTCAATTATATCAGGGCAGTTATAGTGATGCAAATGGGATTGTGCATCTATAATGGAACAGACATCAGATATGTGAATTTCAGGCTGATGGTTGCTCCATAGTAATAGATTTTTACTGTCAACAACATATTTATAGATGGAACTTATTATTTACTACATCAAATGAGACCAAAGCTCATCAAATGAAATCTATATCCATCAGCGTGTAATACCTAAATCAGCTCAGAAAGGAAATAGGTCTGTGACTTTCCACCAGATGTTTTGCTTTTCCAGGTTTCCCTCCTCAAGAGGCTAATCTTGAACAGAATCAGTGACAGAATTAACAAACATATGCCTATAGAGAAAGCAGGATTTAGACCCCACCATAGCTGTGAAGACAGAGTTCTCAGCTTAACAACTTTCATTGAGGTAGGGTATCAGAAGTGTCTTAAGACATCAGCAGTTTTCATTGATCTGACTGCCACTTATGACACAGTGTGGAGGGATAGTCTGCTGTGCACGTTTTTACAAGTTTTCCCCTGCAGAACATTACTTTGTCTCCTAAATAACACGCTGAGTGTCAGGGGCTGGGGCGCAGGCAGAGGGAGTCTGAGTTCAGTCCGAGGTCAAAGCCAAGCAGGAGTAGAACAGGAGCTGATAGCGAAAGTCCAACACACAAACCAGGAGCAGAGTCGTTCAGAGCCAAGGTCAGAAAGCCGAGAGTTCAGAGCAGGGGTGGAGTCCAGAAACTAGGACGAGGTGGGTGCAAGAGTATCGCGAGATCGACTAGTTGCTTCCACAAAGAAGCTGGCCTAAGGCGGGGAGCTAAATACCCTTGTGCTGCTATTTCCAATTAGTGCTCAGTTTGAAACTCAGGGCTGAAGGACCGTCTGCCCCACAAGCGAGCTTCCCACCACTGAGATGCCAAATCCTGGCAGAGTCGGTCCCTTAAGCAAGCAACCCGCAGAGGTGAGTCGGGGGGGCTGTCTGCTGGTAGTTGTTCCTCGTTAGCTGTTACTGATGCAGGCGGCGATGGCAAACTATCAGTTTCTGGCGCTTCAGAAGGGCCAGGTGTGGGTTCTGCTGAAGCCATCAGCTCCCCCTCACCACAGTCCATGACACTGAGCAATAGAACTTTCCAAATAATTATGGGTCAGTCAATCAGCAAGCAGAAGAAACTAAATAATGGTGTATCTCAGGGCTCAGTCCTCACTCCAGTTCTTTTCAATCTATACATCTCTGATGTTCCTGAGATGATATCCAGGAAAGTCTGCAGTAATGCACAAATCAATTGAAAGGACTGAAGAAATACTGACTAGGGACCTCAACATTTTGTCTGACTACTACCATAAATGGCAGTTTATTCCGAGTCCAGGAAAAACAGACTGCTCCTGTTTCCATCTCAAAAACAATCTTGCCAACCATGAACTGAATGTCTACCTTAATGGCACCCAACTTACACACAACTGTACATCTAAGTACCTTGGCATTATCCTAGACAGGACCTTGAGCTATAAACACCATCTTACCAATATAGCAGCAAAAATACACACACAAAACAACATTCTCTCAAAATTATGTGGTACAACTTGGGGTGCATCTGCTACAACACTTAGATGCTCAGCTATGGGGTTGGTGTATAGCACTGTGGAATATGGTGATTCAGTGTGGCTCAACAGCCCCCATGTCTACAAACTTGATGTCCAACTCAATACAACAGTGAGAACCATCAGCAGATGTATTAAACCCACTTCAACTTATTGGCCACCCATGTTGTGCCACATCACTCCCCTGCATCTCCAAAGACAAGATGCTCTTCTCCCTGTGAATATAGAAAGGTAATTGAAAATGGAGAGTTGCTCATCCACAAAGACATGGCTCACATGGGCCTATCCAGACTAAGATCCTGACACCCAGCAATAAGATCTGCACAAGTCCTGCATGGATGGATTCAGTTCCGCCCAATATCCATAACCTGGTAAACGCCAACAAGAGGCCCACAGGATTTGACTTGCCACGTAAAGTATGGAAGATGGCTAATAGAACACCGACAGGCTTTGGCAGCTGTGCAGACCTGTTATGTAAACGGAGCAAAATACCAGGACCTGAATGCAATTGTGGTATAGCCCGCCATACTATTTTCCATCTGTCACAGGAATGTGAGCATCCTGCTTTCCAGGGAGATGTGATAGGGTTCTTTGAACTCTCCCCAGCTGTGATTGAATATATTGAAAATTTAGTTATTAGTATTTTGAGGATTGCCCAAGTGGTCTGCATACCCACTGTATCAACTTGGTTCTGTATTTTATATTATTATATGCTTCCTGTGTGTAACTATGCCATACGATAAATAATAAATAAATCATAAATACATAATACCTAAATCAGCAACTAAAAGAAAGAATACTGCTTACAAAGGTAGTGCACTGAATAAGATACCTAACCCTGCCTCCCCATGGTAGAACTCAGAGTCTAGAACAGACTTTCCCAAACTTTGCCACCCTTGACAATTTTGGGAGTAGATGGCAAGACATAGGAAGAACTCCATAGTAAAGGGGTCCAGGGGTTCATAGTAAAGGGGTTCTTGACCACCAAAAGGGTGGGGTTCATATTAAAGGGGTTCATAGTAAAGGGGTCCAGGGGTTCATAGTAAAGGGGTTCTTGACCACCAAAACGATTATTATTACAGAGTTTTAACCATTAAGAGTTGAAGTCCACCATTTTTAGATTTTGGCTCAAAACTGTCTGCTTTTGAAGTAATCAGTATTCTGAAATGCCTGTATGCCAACCTGGCTGTGGTGTTATTTTTCTTTAATTTCTTGCACAAAAATATTGATTTTGATCCTGAGGCTCCTTCTGCTATCAGACACACTTTCCTTAACATAAGAGCTGTATCCTGACATAAGATGCTTGGAAGAGTGTGTGGTCAGGGTAAGCCAAGGTTCTTTTTGCCAAAGTGCCTCCTCTAGCAGAACAAATCTGCTGGATCCAATCCCATTTTTTTTCTCTAACAGTTTGCATCATGATACCAAGAGCAGTTATGGTTTGGCCAGTTGACTGTGGTGTCTTCTTTCTCTTTTCCAGCATGAGGGCACAGAGACTTTTCCCATAAACATCATTAAACAAGAGTATCTGTTTCGTCTGAAGGACATAACATGTTTTATATAAGGATCAGGAGCTTTAACCCCAAATGTGATTTCATTGTAGGTATGTCTTTAAATGCAATTTCAATTAAAATAGTTCTTAGATAATGACTAAAATGCACAGTATTAAGTTACCAGTGGCCATCCCCCAAACAGTGCAATTTATTAACCATTTCTTCAAGATTATCCAATTATGTGAGCAGTTTTGTTCACTATCAACAACTTGATTACTATAGTTTCTCCTGTAATGCTATTCTCGTGGAATGATCAGCCTCACAAATGTTCACTGCAGGGATATATAGACAATAGTAACTGACCTGCAGAAACACAGCACTTCAGACCGGGTGAAACCCACATGGCTTGACTATGTCTTCGCCATGATTTAAGAGTGAGATTACAGGGGGGGAAACAAGGCCTGCCGTTGAACATTCAAATTTCTACTGACTCTCAAGAGACTTTAGCAAGACAACATTTGAACCTAGCTGGACAACAGAGATCCCCCTGATACCTTCCAGCACTCATAAGAAGAACCCTGCTGGATCAGACCAGTGGTCCATCAGCATCCTATCTCACACAGTGGCTAACCAATTCCTTTGGAGGGCCAACAACATGGCGTAGAGGCTGAGTCATTCCCCTGATGTTGACTCCTGGCACTGGCATTCAGAGGTTGACTGCCTCCGAATGTGGAGGTTCTGCCCCCGAATGTCGCCACTTATAGGCCTGTCCTCCATGAATCTAATCCTCTTTTGAGGCTGTCTATTCCTGTAACCATAACTACGTCCTCTGGCAGTGAATTCCATATTTTAATCACTCTTTGTGTAAAGAAGAATTTCCTTTTGCCAGTCCTGAACCTACTGCACAGCAGCTTCCTTGGATGCCCTTGAGTTCTAGTATTTCAAGAGAGGGAGAGAAATCTCTCTTTGTCATCTCTCTCCATCCCATGCATAATTTTATCAGCCTTTGTCACGTCCCCCTTACTCGTCTCTCTTCTAAACTGAAAAGTCCCAGACTCTTCAGCCTTTCCTCTTGGGAAGGTGCTCCAGCCTCGTAATCATCTTGGTTGCCCTCTTTTGTACTTTTTCTGCCTGTCCAGGACTGTACACAGTATTCCAAATGAAGCTGTGCCATAGATTTATAGAGGGGCTTTTTAACAAATTGTAACTCACATTTCCTAGAGGTCCAAGTTCCCAAGGCATAATGGGATGCAGTGGCACCTTTAAGAAAATTCAGAGTGCAGAAAACTACTACTAAGTAACAAGTTGCTGTTCTGCACCCCTGTTCTTTCTCTTGCAGCATCATTTCAAGCCACCTCAAGAAAGTGCCTTGGGCAAATTCAGCTGCCATGTTCCTCAGCAATTTCTTACTTTGCTGGTAGTGATCCTGGGATGGTGTGGAGTCCTTCACACCTAAGCGAATGTGAAGAAGAGCAGGCTTCTGTTGTGTTGCTCTATGTGCTTCTGCTGGTAGGGGGGACATGCTGCGCCCTCCAGCTGGAGCAATAATTTCACCAAAGAAGAAAAATTATGTCCTCCCTCCAGCCATCCAGGCTTCTTTCCAGTTCACATGTTCATTTTACAATTCACATGTTCATACATATGAAAATCCTCATACGTCCAGCAACATCATTTTGGTTCACAAAAAAAGCCAACATAGGTCCTGGTCACACAGGCCGAATATCGCAGGGGGGGAGGCGTGGCTAATTGCCCCGGCGCAGTTTGATGTGCGATTACACGATCAGACGGCCAGCGGCACACCACAGGTCCTTCCCTCAGCGACAGCGGGTAAACGAGGGACCGGAGGGGAATGCTGCGCGCTGGCGCGATCACACCACAGGCATCTGGAGGCAGCCCATGGCAAACGTTTACTAGTACCTTGGAGGTACTAGTTTTTTAAGGTGCATTGTCGGCGGTAAGCCACCAGTGTGCTCCACTTCCCAGATGTTGGGGTGTGATCGCGCCCGGATAATCCGTCCATCACCCGTGCCTCTCCCGCAGCAACTTTGCCGTGTGACCGGGGCCACTGTCTTCTTTGGCTTCATCTTTGCTGTGGGTATAGAGTCCAGACACCATTCTACATAAGAATCACAGGAGTTAAGCTGTCCCTGAAAAATAAATATCACACCCAAAATATGCTGGTTGTATACTAAGATCCAAGTGGGTAGCCATGTTGGTCTGAAGCATTAGAACAAAATTTAAGTCCCATGGCACCTTTAAGACCAACAAAGTTTTATTCAAGTTATGAGCATTCATGCGCATACACACTTCCTCAGTATCTGAAAGCTCATACCTTGAATAAAACTTTGTTAGTTTTAAAGGTGCCACTGGATGTATACTACCACATAGTACAAAAAAAATTATGAAGACACTGGGAGAGGTTATCAGGAGGTGTGTGCTGGAAGCAATGTCACCAACATGCAGATGACACCCATCTCTACCTTTCTTGTCCACCTAATTCCAAGGATGCTGTTAATGTTCTGAACTGATGCTTGGAGTCAGCAATGGGCTGGATGAGAGTGAACAAAATGAAACGTAATCCTGACAAGACAGAGGTTATCTGGGTTAGTAGAAAGGCATACCAGAGACTCCAGATCTCCCCTGTCTGGGATGGGGTTATAATCCCCTTGAAAAGCCAGGTTCACAGTTTGGGAGTGCGGAAAAGCAGGTGGCTGCTGTGGCTTGGAGTGGATTATCCAACCTCCAGCCAGTGCATCAGCTGCAGGGCTTTTTTTGTAGAAAAAGCTCAGTAGGAACACATTAGCATAACAGGCCACACCCAACAGCAGAAACTCATTAACATATTATGCCACACCCCTGACAGCACAGCCCATTAGCATATTAGGCCACACCCCATGTTACCAGAAGTCTGCCCATCCAGCCACACCCACCTTTTGCTTCTTATTCTGTTTACCTTGTTTGTTGTCAAAACCCAGGGCTTTTTTTTTGTAGCAGGAACTCCTTTGCATGTTAGGCCACATATCCCTAATGTAGCCAATCCTAATGAGTTTCTGCTATTGGGTGTGGCCTATTATGCTAATGAGTTCCTGCTGGGTGTGGCCAACTCAGGAGCCAGCCGGAACTCCGTTCCTGTGCGTTCCTGCCCCAAAATAGCCCTGATCAGCTGCATTTCTTCCTGAGTCAGTCAGATCTAGTGATAGGGATCTATGCCTTAGTTACATTGAGACTGGACTATTGCAATGTGCTTTACTTGGGGCTACCCTTCCCTACGGCTTCAATCAATGCCAACAGCAATTTTGGAGGGCCACTTTAATCAAACTCCATTGGCCCATCGTCTGTGTATTTGTGGCACCCATGTACTCGAGGACTTACCTCATTATATCCTCTTTTGTCCACTGTACTCCAGTCTGAGGGCTAAATTTTTAGCAGGTATTTTATCTGGTCTTAATGTATACCCAGTTGAGGATCAAATCTCATTTTTGTTATCTGACATTGATGCATATGTTTCTTACCAAGTTTCATTATTTGCCCTTGCTGCAAAGAATATACATTCCAAGGTGGCAGCGGGAAGGGGGATTATCTAGGTTACTGAAATTAGTCACATTTTGTTACTGACTTTCAGTACTCTATTATATTCTGATATTAGCCTATGCCTTGTTTATAATCCGTATTTTTATTGTTGAGCATTTTGCAACCTTGTAACGGCCAATGGCTAATTACAATAAATTGAACTAGAACTACTTGGGGCTACCCTTGAAGAGTGTTTGGAGGCAGCAGCTAGTGCAGAATGCTGCAGCTGGACTGTTGATCAGGGCCAGCTAATGTGAGCATATGTCTCCAATACTACAGCAATTACACTGGCTATCAATCCACTCCTGAGCCCAATTCAAGGTGTTGGTTTTGTCCTTTGAAGCCCTACGTGGCTTGGGACCAGGGTTTCTGAAGGACCACTTTCTCTCGTATGTTCCTGCCCAGGAATTAACATCATAGGAGATGCTCTCCTGACTGACCCACCAATTAGAGATGCTCATTTGGTGGATACCTAGGAGAGGGGCTTTTCTGTGGCAACCCTACAACTATGAAACAACCTCCCCTGGAGAGGTACACTTGGCCCCCTCACTGTCAATCTTCTGGATGCAGTTGGAGACAGTTTTATTTGGGACTACAGATTGATTTAGCTTTTATTATTGACAGTCCTAATTTGAGTTTTTAAATCTGTGACTTACATGGCTTAAATGTTTTATTGTGTTTTTCATAATATTTTGTTTATATTGTTAGCTGTCTTGAGTTCCGTATGGGAGAACGGTGGCTAATGTTTTAAAATCTAAAAATACATAAATAAAAGACTAATGTTTACTTCAGTATCAGCTTTTCATGAGTCACAGCTCACTTGAGGTTGTACCCCAGCTCTGCCATTCCAAATTACTAAACTGCTGCTGCTGCTCCTCCTCCTCCTCTTTCTCCTTCTTCTCATGTAGGCAGGAGGGCGGGATAAAGGTTGAACAAATAAATAAATAAATAAGCTCTTGCAGAACAATCTGGTATGAGAGCCCCCCCCTCCACCCAGAGGTATCAAAAGCTCAAGAAACAGTCAGCCATTTAAGTAACATTAAGACTTGTTCATCAGATCTTTGACTCCACTCAGATGACACTTAATTAGCAATAAATCTATTCATACCCTATGTACACACACACAGAAAATACACACAAGAAGCATTGAAAACGTGATCCAAAAAGGTGAGATTCTGAAAGTACCAGCTTTTATTCCAAACCATGAAATGAAAAATTCTTATGCATGAAAAGGTAAAAGAAGATACAGCTGAAGGGAGAGAGATCTGCTAAAGGTGGCAAAATCGCACAGGATCTGAATAGCGTGTCTCCAGAATAAGAGGAGAAAAGGGACAAGAGTTCTGTTTCCTGTGGCTTGCCCTGCCTTCTGTTCTCCCACTGCAAATTGTACAAAACTCTTTGTTCTTACAAAGAGAGGGCATAATCTGAAACAAAGGATTTATGAACATCTATTGTCTTGCAATTTTATAAATAAGTTCTCCCACAAGAGGGGATTTGATGCTACACTAACAAATGCAAATATTTTCCAACATAATTTCTCATCCATGTTAGCAGCAGCAAAATTTGTTCCTTGAATTTGTCTGTAAAGTTCAAACCCTGGTGAATTTTTTTTAATGGAGGTCATTAGTCTTCCTCTCCTATCTTTAGGATTTCTTTCCAGCTGATCTGCAAGTGATCAATACGCTACCATACTGAGCTACAATCAGTGTTCCGTCTCCTCTCTGCTTCTGCAAAAAAAAAAAAAAGACCTCTCTCACACTCCTTAAATTTTTTATTACAAAGATCAATAATATCAGAGTTCTATTTCTGTCTGCCTTCCACTCTCTAGAGCCTCTGGGCTCTGCTAGTCTCTTAGCAATAGTAATATTAAGGGGGTGATTCTCATCCCCTTCCTTCCCCAGGGTATTATAATTACCTCCTATGAGATTATAAACCTAGCCCTTTCCGTCCATTCTGTACCCGTCTCTGAGTTTACCCAATGTATGTATGCGTATGTATATGTGTGTGTGTGTCTGTGTATATATATATGTATGTATACATGTGTGTGTGTGTGTCCGTGTATATATATGTATGTATATGTGTGTGTGTGTGTATGCCATAAATGCTCTATTAGTTTTATAGATTAATAATCCTAAGAAGTTTTTATTTTGAGAAAGATCTGAATCCAGTTAGATGATTATTTTTACTATCCTTAATTTAGCATTTTGTCTCATTAGTCTTTGTTAGAATGACTTTTAGAAAAGACCGTATCAGTTTAAATTCAGCTACACTGGTAAAATACACCTTATGTCATCCAGGAAGTTTCAGTTTTTCTTGATCTCTCACTGCCTGGGTCTGTAAATCTCTCCTAAATCCCTAGAATCCTGGGTAACAAAAATTTGTGTGACCATGTTTCTATTCTTCTCTAATACAAGTTCTTACTATTTTTCTTTTTTTAAAAAAACTAGGGGTTTGGGAAATTTTACAAACAACCACTTAGATATGGATTTCATTATATTTATAGACTGATCCATCCAGTGAGTGCAACATCAAGTGACATTGATGGGTGTAAAAAGCTACCAAACGGAGAACTTTCCCCTCATATCAAAAATAATGCTTTTCAAAGTGGTTCACACAACCAGTTGCAAATCACCAGGTAAAAGTACTGAATGGCATCTATAAATCCATCACCCAACACTTAAAACGAATAAATTATATGATGTCTTCACATGTCCAAAAGATTAATCTGAGGATAACAGGATACTTAAAGTCTTCTGCATGAGCCTATTGCAGACCCAGAGTCAAGGGAGGGGGAGGAAGGAAGTACAACAACAACAACCAGTTTGAGGGGAAAATTCAGCCACAGCTTTATGGAATACAACCACAGGAGCAATGGTGCAGCATGGGGATGGTTCCTGCATCAGGAAACCCACCTGCCACATGATGTACTCTGCCCCCCCCCCAGCCTGCCTGCTGGGAGAGGAACCATGCAGTGGCAAGCCCTGGGATCCACATGGGTGCCAGCTGCTGTGTGGTTCCCTTGCCACTTGGTGGTGAGGGCCAGCCAACAGGCCCAGAGCTGGGCATCCCACTGAATGGCTCTACCCCCAAGACCCCTTAAGGGAGTACCAAAAATGGGGGAGGCAGCCGCAAAGGCACAGCCTCCCCCCCCAAAAAAGGATCCACCCCAATGCCCAAACCACCACAAGAGCAGTGTGACTCCCCCCCCCACTCCACCCAATGCTCCCACACCTGTAGCCAACAAAGCAACCCACTGCACACACTGTGCAGCCATGTGTCCATATCCCACTCTGAGAGGTGGACCCCACCCACCCTGAAGAAGGCTGATTGCCTGAAAGTAATGTCCAACCCTCCCTGTATGATCATTTGCTGCCAAGTGTCCACAGGGCCTCCGGGAAGTGGTCCAGGTGGTAGTTCATGATGGGGGCCAGTGCCCAGAACTTCTCTTCTAGAAACCAAGACAAAGAATCCTTAATGTTGTTATTAGTACCTGTAATATACCAGGCTGAGAAGGAGATGTTAGCCACGAGACAGGTCAAGACAAATCTGCAAACCAAGGGCATGACCTTCTTAGAGCATGATGACTGGCAATTAATCACTCTGACCACAGCCTGGTTATCATACCAAAATAGGACATGCCTGTTCCGGAAGATGCCCCGCCAAATAAGAACTGCCACCAAAATTGGGGGGGGAAACTCATAAAATGTAAGGTTGCTGAGAATGCTGGTTCCAGTCCAGTGTGGGGGCCAACACTGTGCACACCAGCAACCTGCAAAGTAAATACCAAACCCCAAACTGCCAACTGCATCCATGTGAATCTACAAGGAATCACCTGGGGTTAAAGGAGTATGCCAGATGGAAACCCCATTGAAGCCTGCCAGGAAGCTGAGCCATGTGTGTCTGGAATGTGGACAAGCATGCAGTGCAGGCGGGGATCCCTGCAGGGCCTATGAATAAAATATCATCCAGGAGTGGGTGATGTGTACGCAGTTAGTGCAGTCCCTGACCACCCATTTCAGAAAGGTGATGAACATCTCAAAGGCAGTGCAGACCACAGAGCAGCCCGTGGGCATGGCCTTGTCAATGTACCAGCAGCCGTCATACTTGAAGCCCAGTAGGTAGAAGTGAACGGGCAATGAGCAGAAGGCAGACTGTATGTTGCACTTGGTCAGGAGTGTGCCAGGGCCGCAGGATTTTACTATGCAAAGCATGTGGTCAAAGGAGGTCTACTGCCTCGAGCAAAATTCAAGGGCGATTGCATCATTAACAGAAGACCCTTTTGGATAAGACAGGTGTTATATTAGCCTGAATTTGCCCAGGGTATTCTTGGAAACCCTAAGATTAGGAAAGGGGGGGGTAAAAGGGAGGGCAGCCCTGCCCACTGCCCACTTGTTATTGACCTTCTGAGCAACAACAGCAGGCACGTCTCCAGCAGACTTCAGGTTTCCACATTCCATGGGGATGCAGGAGACAGAGAAAGGGATATGAAAACCTGTGCTGAAGCCCTCGTGAAGGTATCTGGTGGTGGTCCCATTGGTATAATTCACTAATAATGGAATGAGCACCTGGTGGTGAATGGGCATCCAGGCCAGGTGCAGGTCCAACCCCTGAGGGATAGTGGACGTACACAGATGTGCCAGTGGCTGTGGCAGTGCCCAACTCTCCATCCTTTCTGCTGACAGGGTTGGGTTGGGCCCCACAAAAGAGCTGCAGTGTGCCCAAGCCCCACAGGCAAGAGAGCCTGGGGAAATGGCTGAGGCAGACATCACGATTATGACAAGATTTGCACATGACATGTTGACACTTGCCCTGGTTATATCCTGCCCTTCTCAGTTGTGGCCCTTGCCCTCTGGAATGCACCCTTGGATGACACCTGTGCCCTGCCGGACTTGCTTAGTTTTTGCAGGGCATGCAAAGCTGAATTATTTAGGTTGGCCTTGCAGGGTAATCATGTGTCTGGGCTGTTTTAGTAGTGGTATGGTGATAGCCACATATTTTAATGTTTTAATGTTAATATTTTATATTTCTTATTTGTTTTATGTTGGTTTTTTTACTTTATTGGTTTTAATGTTGTAAGTCACCACAAGACCCTTCAGGTAAGTGGCGACTAAAAAAAATCTGTGGCGGCTCTTTCTCCTCCTGGAAGATCAAGAAGCCCAGCTATGACTGGAAAGCATTCTCATTTCCCTTTGCTTCCCCCACTGGGTCTCTTGCCAGATCCGGCTGCTCAGGTAGGGATTCTGTCAGCATAGGGCCTGATTCTTCAGATTCCTCCTCATCCGAAGAGGTGGCAGCTAGCTAGCCCATGACAGAAACCCTCTTAAGAGGTATACAGAGAGGAAAACTGTAAGAAACCCGCATCCAAAAACAACGAATATACAATGGCCCAGGTGTCTCCCCACTTCCTCCTTTTGTGTATGCATGTGTTATTTATAATTGTATTTATATGTTTACTATTTTTACTCAAAAATTATATATATACTGTGGCTATGCTGCCAGTTAATTGAATTGGTGAAGGCACAAACTGAAAATAGGAGAGGAGGCCAAATAGATTTGGAGACACTGAGATCTTTGGTTGTTGGAGGGGGTTTCCCTTAATTTATTTCTCTCCGTTATTTATTTATTTATTTATTTAATTTTCATTCTATATGGTTCAAAGAGAAGAAGTAGCCACAGCCTCTATGGCACTGCTCCTAGTCCCCTAGGCTACAGTTCTGCAGTGGTCCTTGATACAGAAAAATGGGCCAGAGAGCGCTGGCCACAGGCATCATCTACCAGGTGGATTGTCCTGTTATATAAAATTTAATAAAAACAATTTTTTAAAAAAAATCTACCAGGTGGAAAACAGGGGTTACTCCCTCCCTCCCTCCCTCCTCCCTAGGAGGAAATTATGGGGAGGGCAAGCAATGATACCCTCCCTCTTCCCTGACTAACCACGGTCCCCCAGCTGGGATCCTACAGAGTGCTGCCAGCCCGACTGGAGACCACAATGAACCCTGGGCCCCACCACTGCAGAAGCTTTATTCCGCCAATGAGCTGCACCGCGGGAAGGTGGTTGGCACCACTGTGTGGTTACTGCTGATGGAGGCTGAGGCTCCCAGGCCCTGTAAGGCACCAAGGGGGGCTGCCAGTGCATGCCATCACCTCCAGGCCTCAAAGTGCAGCCACAGCTCTTTCACCTAGCTATGCCACTGCAGCCTTGTTAAGAAAAAAGGGGGTGCCAATGCATGGAGCAGCCTCCTGCCTCACAGGAGCTATGTCCTTTCTGATACTGCTGATGCCCAAACTCCAGAGCAAGTGATGAATCACTCCCTCATCATGCTGAAAAAGCACTGAAGAGCTGGAGTCTGATCTAGGAACATTTGGTCCACTGGGAGCCAGGAGCTGGGAACTGTTCATTATGAGAGCCAGAACCAACTGAGAGGAGAAGACCTGGTGGCAGTCCAGCTAAATAGGGAAGGTGTGGACCAGAGTGAAGACTCTGAACTTCAGGTCTGCCTGGAGCTCTGCCCCTTCCTGGTCAGACTGGGAAGGGATTGGCCAGCTGAGGGTTGCTCAGGGACCATGCCCCCCAATTTCCATGAGGCCAGCTGCTGACTGGTTTTCCCCCACTCGCTCCTGAGGGCCCCCATTAAGTCAGGGTCGTTGCTTGAGTGAGGCCTTGTTTCATCATGTGCCAGCAGTATCAGAAGATCAAGAGATGGTAATATATGACGGGTCTTTCTGATAGCGGCACTAGGGAACTCCCTACCCTATGAGACACATTTGGAGCCTTCCTTTCTGACGTTCAGAAAGCCGAATAAAATAATTTTCATCATGCCTTTGGGTTAGCTGATTGATGTTTAGTTGCTGGACAGGACTGAGGTAGATTTTATTCCTTCTCCTGGTTCTTCTTTTCATTGCTAGATGCTTCATTGTGGTTACATTTGAAATCGATATGTATCATAAAAATGAGATTTTAGTATAAGTTGCTTTGAGTGTGCCTCCCCTACCAAAAAGCAAGATACAGATATTTTAGTTAATAAATATAAATGCTGAACTTGATGAAAAAGAGACTGTGGTCATTAAGTTCCTTTTGTTCCAAATTCAGAATTTGAACCAAACTAACCATGACACAGGGACTGGTGATACATTTTTCTTTTCTGTGTTACATCACTTGGTACAATGTCACTGATACCACATGATGGATTGTCCTGCCCACAATCCATGTCAATGGTATTGACAAAGAATGGAAGCTTAGAAGACAGGTAAATTATCCTGGGACTAATCTCTATGAAACTTCTAGGTCAGCTTTAAGTGACGATGTAAAAGCAATTTTGTGTGTATAAATGGACAGCAGCCATCCAGGAAACAGCACATAATGAATAATTTATAATACCATTGTAAACATCTTGGGATTCCTTGCACTGTGAATAAGGAAGTAACAGTTTCCAGAATTCCACTCCTAGCTTATTTCCAGTCTGTCACTAATATTTAGCATCATCATCAACTTGTTAACACACCAGTCTAAAGGCAATATTTAAAATTATCAGATTAAGCCATAATCTAATATGGAGGTTGAAGTCAACCATCTTCACACAGACATTGCTTCTAAAGAAAAGATGAAGCTAGTGTCCAAAAAGTACAGATTTGTTTGCCACTATAAAGAAGAGAGGCATATCTGATTAATTACTGGAAGGGGCCCTGCTCTGAAGTAAACAGAGAAAATTGTTTCATAAATCAATTTTAGAGTAACCCTTTAAACAAAAGAATCCGCCATACATTGAGGCAATTATTTGCCTTTTGCGATGAAGGATGAGGAAACTTAGTATTCAAAGGAAAGTGAGAGGAGAGTTGTTCATTGTTTTCAACATTCAATGTGACAATCCATTATTGGAAAAGTTATAAACTTTGAGATTAAACTATTGTTCTTGGCAATTTCAGAGTTATACCAGTACATACCCACTAACTCTGAACTTACTTTGACTGGTAAAGGTCACAGTCAGTCTACCATGCAGCTGCTGCTTTAGCTATCAATTTATTCCAACCTCCTAAATACAAAAGTATGAAAAGATGCCCTCTCTTTTCCTCCTAGAGACTTTTCTAGAATGTGTCTAGAAAGATCCATCAAGATGCACTAGCTAAATGGGTGGGGAGATACAAGGGGAGGCTTTGGCCTCTTTGTCATGGCATTCTGGGAGCATCTGAGAGGCCATCATGTGAAACTAGGTGGACCACTGAAGTGATCCAGCATGGCTGCTCTTATATTCTGTTGAACTAGTGACTTCAATGACCTTATCTGGTTCTTCCACATCTATTATATCCTGTCAATTACACAAGTTCCAATGAGGCATAGAAGTTAGCCAGCAGTGTTTCTAACCTGGAAAGGCTGAATAAATTAAATTTCTTGCTTTGATTTAACTTATCATGTTAGTCTATCTTTTTTTTGCTTTTGTTTGTTACTGACAGGTATAGAAGTTAGCCAGCAGTGTTTCCAACCTGGATAGGCTGAATAAATTAAATTTCTTGCCAAGGCTTATCCTTTTATTTAACATGTTAGTCTATCTTTTTTTTTTTTGCTTTTGTTTGTTACTGACAGGGTATACCCTTCCATTTTAAAAAAATGAAAGAAATTCCTTTATGATGATGTCCTGACTCTTTCATTCCCTTCTGATGTACTGAAGCTACCATAATGTACCCTTTTTACATGATGAATATTTCTACTGAATACAGATGCTCATGGTGTAGCATTTGGATTTCCTCATGACCTGAACAAGTGTTACTTCTTTTCCATGATAAAGGATAGCTAGTCCTCTGCTCTGTCTTTCTGAAGATTACCACTAGGCCTACAGTTTCATTTGTGCATCCCTGGATCCAAAATTAAAGTGATAGGGAAAGAAAGGGGCAGCATTCTACGGTTCCACACACAAATTCCAAATCTATGCCTGCTTTTGTATTTGTTTTTAAAATATGTTACTCTGTGGCATTTATGTAATGTTATATCATACATATATTATTTTTAAGTCCATGCTGGTCAAAGGAGCTAAAAGAGTAAAAATTGATAACATGCTTCATCAAACCTTAATGGATTTGGTTTTCCTGGGTTTATCTGCCCAAAACACATCACTTAGAAGGTTTTTTGCATTCCTTTTCCAACACTGGTACAGGATTCACTGTCCATAGCTCACTGATGTAAGCAAAAACAATCTCCTCGGCACACATGCTCTGGAGCTACCCATTCTAAACTTTGCAAAAGATGCATTATACATGTCTTGATCTTTGCATTGCTGTCATTTTATTGTATTTTAAGTGATTTCTTTCTTGGTTATATTCTAGCATCCCAGCATTTGCTAAAGTTCAAATCATGGCTTGTTAGAAGTGAAACCCCTTCCCACACAGTCCCCAAGAGTCTTCCTTTTAAGGAGTCTGACTAGCTCTCTGCTTTTAAAACTCATGGCATGGGGGAGAGGGAAGGAAGATGTGGGAAAGAACCCACTGCATGAACAAAGTTCCATTCATACTGCTGTGGCTCAGACCCTTTGTAACATCATAGATCTCAAGATACCATCACACAAACAATTTGTTGAGGGCAGGGAAATCTCTGAACTTACTATTTAGAGGTTTGTAGTAAGAATCTAGATTTTTCTCACTATAGGAGAAGAGCTTCAAACCACAGTCTCTGTGCCTTTACAAACAACAAAACAGAATAAGAAAAGCATCTGTATCTTTAAAGCATATCTGGCATTAATTTTAAACGGCATGAGATATTTTAGATTCAGGTGGCTCTGTTGGTTATTCAGTCACGAATCAATAAGTCAGGAAACCATCTGATCCAGTCTGGCCATTACTCTAAAAGACTGAAACACTATCTGCATTGGTATCATTCTTTTCCTCCTGTAAATTTATCCTTCCTCTGCTACAGCATACTTTGGAAAACTGCACAGTGAAGAGCGCTTGAAACCGCTACCCATTCAGGCTGGAGACCACACATTGTAATGCACGTCCTCAGCTCTCTGCAGGGCTCTGCAGACTGCAAATCTGTCAGGGCACATTTAGCAGAGAAACTGTGTACCTTTGAGCTCTCGGCTGTGCGGAACTATCCACAACATGATGCAATACGATGTATCATTGTGTGTCAAATTATCCTAGCAGTCCAGCCCCTCTCCCCCCATTTATCTCCTGATATATAATCCTACAGCAAGGAGTGAGATCAGCAGTATGCTGCACATTTATATTTTCAACCGCTATAATTCTTGGCACACCTAAGTACTTGAAGAGAAAACATTTCTCTCATATTACCCCAAAACAAGGGTACACAATATATTTTCCATGAAACACAAGCAATCAATTTCAGTCCTGTTACCGCCCATTCTCTCCCCCAGCTATTCTAATGGTGAGGACGTGGAGAATGGCCAGAAAACAGAGAGACTGAGTGTTTGTCTAGACAGGTTTATACCATCCTCATAGGAGTGTTACCCACTGGCCTGCAGGGGGGAAATTGTCCTGTCCCTTGAATAGAGGCTTATGTGTGGAAATGGGCAGCTGAAGTTTTTCATGGCATGCAGCTAAATAACATCACCAGGTAACTAACATCTCATTAAAACTCTATTAAAGGGAAGGTTGCCACTAGGGTAGGGATAACGCGAGCAAGCTAAGCAGAAGTTTAACCACCAAACTCAGCATTAGCAGAAAACACAGTATGGAGAGTTACCATAAGATTAATCTTAAGAACATTAGAAGGACCTTGCTGGACCAGGCCAGTGATCCATCTAATACAGCATCCTGTACTGGTTTGTCTTGTGCTGCCTGATTATTGCCTTCTATATTTTGTAATTTGCCTTGAGTCTCAGTGAAGAAAGTGGGCTATTGATGAAATAAATAACTAAATAACCAGTTCTACAGAAGTGCAGACCACAGGAACATAATCATACCAAGAAGGGGAGCGGTAGCACAGAGGATTTATCCTCTGGTTAACATCTGAACTGAACAGAGCTGCTGTCAGTTCTAGCCCGCGCTGGTGTGAGCTACCAGCCTTGTCCCCAACTCGCCGTCCACCCAGCGGTTGGAAAGCTTCAGCAAGAGGATAAAATGGATACCACTCCTTAGAGATGGTGGGCACACTAAACCCCCGTGGGGGAGGTGTTAGCCGCGAATGGAAGGTCCAGCTCGGAAGCTCGGAAGCCTGGGGGAAAAGACCTCTTTGGCATTAAGAAGCCTGTGATGGGCCAATCCGGCCAGGCGGTGGCAGTGCGGCACTACGACTCAAAGCAGTCCTGGAAGAACTGACGTCATCTAGCCAAGCCGAAAGTGAATGCCGTCCAGAACATGCCTGAAGCTTACAGCTGAACAAAATCCCCGCCGGCTGCAAAAGTGTGTGATTTAAAGAATTATATGTTGTCCTCCCTTACCCTATGAATCATTGTTAGTCCCGCATGAAAACTTGAGTAAGACTAGAGGGGGGGGACCCGACCAGAGGGGGAGGAGTAACCCTACCCTAGACAAAATAGTGAGAAAACTAATGAAACTTTAAAACTAAGCCAAAATACTGAAAGGAGAATGTTACTTTACCTACGCTGAGTGCAGAGAGCTACATTTTAAAGCATAGAGAAGAATCCCAAAACTTCTAAGAACTTTCATCTTTAACATAAACAATGTCTCACCGAGGGGGGGAAATGGTGTTCAGAGGAAAACCGTCTACAGGAACTGCCAGTTTAACATCACCAGACACCAGACCGGAACCAGCTATAGATATAGCCAACACAATTTCTGAACCACTGCGCCCTCTGCTGGACCAGATGACTAACCTCAATAAGAACTTTGATGCTCTACAGAAATAACTTAAAGAGACTAAGTTAAAATCAGAGAAGACAGCTAAAAAGCTGGAAAAGGTTGACTATAAGACAGAAGCACTGGACCAAAGAATGGAAGCAGCAAATAAAGAAAGAGCATCCGAAAAACAACAATTACTACAGCTACAAGTGGAAAGATCATCATACATCTTAAGATTCCAAGGCCTGCCAGGAAAAGAAAGAGGAAAATCTGAAAGAGATCTTAAGTGAAGCTTTGGCCCCCCTGGCAAAATGTAAACCTGAAGTACTACAAGCAGTTTATCGAACGTATCCAGAATTTATTAAGAAAAACAACCTGTAAAATTTTCTAAAAGATCGACAAGAGACTTGATACTCAAAGCAACTAATAGGATTCAATTCCCATTAATAATTCAAGAAGAAGAAATAAAAATATTAAAAGATGTTCCATTTGAGATACGGAAGAAGAGGAAGCAATACAGAAATGTCACATCATTTTTACAGGGAAATTCAATCCCTTACCGATGGATTATTCCAGAAGGACTTATTTTCAACTTTAAAGGGAAAAAAGAAAACATTGATTCTCTCACCAAGGCTGAACTATTTCTGAAGCAGCACCAAAGCCCAGCGAATGAAGAAGGAAAAGCAGACACAACATTACAGAAGAAAAAAGTGATCAAGGAGAGATAAGCAGTGGCAGCTCCTCCTCCTCTTCTACATCAATGGGTGAGATTTTCGACTCTGACTCTGAATCTGAACTGGGGCACATATCATATAAGGTCAAACTCCCCTGGAAGAAGAAGAAGAAACGTTAAGGGGGGGGAAGCAACTAAATGAAGATCTGAGAATCTCCTTTGTATTTTTAACGTAATAATGCACATTTATGCTATTTTATTATAGTCTACTCTTTCTATATACCTTTTCTTTACAAAGCTAACTAACATTATGTCAGCTTAATTATTAGGGAAATATCAAAAATTGAAATTAGACCATCAGTGATCCTTGCCTACTCTGTATTTTAGGTTGTAGTATGTAGAATGTAGAGATAAAAGCAACAAAAAATTTTTTTTTTAATGAATTAGAAATGATGAGTTGCTCTTTGCCCTCCAAACTAGGATTTCAAACAATAGCTCAATCGTGGGGGTGGAGGCAAGACAGTACAAACATAGTGTATAGGAGAATAAAAAGGCAAGAGAATAAAAACATGTTTTGCCAGAAACAATAGGAGGATGGTGACAAATACCCCAGACTTCTTCCCATAATGAAAATATATGGTTTGTCCTTACATATGATTCTAGACAGTGAAGTTGCTATTTTATACTGACTGCCAAAAAATGTAGTAAAATCAAAGAAGGGTCAGCAAAATCATACCAAATGAAGCACAGTTGTGGTCTAGGGGACCATATGCTTCCTTCATGGAAATCTATGGGCATAGGTTAGTCCCACCATACTTATTCTACTGATTTCTGTGGTGCTCAATAGTACATCAAATGATGATGAGAACAAGAAGAGCCAGTGTGGTGTAGTGGTTAGAATGTTGAACTAGGAACTGGGACAGATCCAAGGTTGAATCCCTCCTCTACCTAACCTACATCACATGGTTGTTGTTGTGAATGTAGAATGGTGAGGAGAATGATGTTATACGCCACTTTGGATCCTTACTGGGAAGAGAAACTACATAAAAAATAAACCCTCACTGCATTCAGTTCAGACACACCTATGCCTTTTTAGGGTTGTGCTTTGAAGAAAAAATGCAACAATTTTTGCTGAACACTTGAAGAAGCTGGCTGTGTGTGATGCTGATTGGCTAGATCCATGTGGTGCAAACAGTAAAATTCTCCCTTCCCATACCAGCGATGCACCTTAAAAAGCCACTAATGAACATATAATACACAAACATCCATGTTGCATTTAAAAAAAAAATCCACTGGGCAGACGTGCAGAGTTGATCCAGTGTTCATTTCACTGTGTTTACACCTGTCATTTCAGTTGTGAAGCCACCCAGGAGGAAGTTGAATCCATGCTATAGAAAGGTGAATTATGGGTTTATGTCATGTCTGTCTTCATACCAGCTTTTCTTGGAAGAGGGTGTGGCCTCAAGGCTGTGATCCACACCCACTTGGGGCTCCTGCAACCCCATCATGGGAGGCTTTAGCAAGCTGGGTCAGGGTTGACTCTCCAAGCTCCGCGTACTACAAGAAGTATTCACACAGAGGTGGTGGTAGCTTGCTAATGACACTTGATTAAGGCACTTCCAGCCAAGGTTGTCAGGACAGTTGTGCCACTCCCTTTCCCTAGCCACCCATTCAGCCCTGCCTTCTACATGCCAACTGTCACACCCTCAAACCTTGTGCTCCCCTGTTGTCCTCATGCCCTGCGTCACCCTACTCCTCCCACCCTACTCCTCCCACAGCTTAGGGCCCACAGCTTCTAAGTCAGCCTGGAGTCCTCACCATCCCTAAGCCTGCCAGCTCCTTCAGCCTAGGGGCATGCTTTCCCCAGACAGTGCAGCACCTGCACCTAGCAACCAGCCTCTCCTCAGCCAGTGCCCTTCTGGCAGACCCTGGTTGTTGGACTAGCCAACTCTTGGTGCCCTCCACTGCCTCTTAAAGGGCCCCAATCCCTTATCCGCCCCTCTGCCATAGAGGGTTATTCTCAATCACCCTCCTTTTTGCCCAAGTGCCCCCTTATCCATTGACCCGAAAATGTCCTATTTTATATTATCAGCTTCCCCTAAAACCAACCAAAGTACTGTATTCTTCTTTAGAGGGGAAAATGTTTTTCTTAAGAGTGACTCAACTTTATTGGAATAACAAATAATAATTTGTGACTGAACATCAGATCAGTCAGATGAGATGTGCTGGTCGAAAATGTATGTAAAACTATAACTCTCACTAAGATAGATGGATGCATACCTTGATTGGAGGGACTGGCAAGGCTCCAACTTTACTTTGCCGTTGCTTGTTTACAGCCCCTTCTGTGAACTAATGTCTTTGAAATGGTCACTCTGCTTGATCCATTTATAAAAGTCTATCCCCATTTCAAAAGCTCCAGCAGGGAACAACCAAATTCTATAGAGATCAGGTGAAATGAATCTAGGAAGACTGAAAATACTTTTTGGTTCTGCTCTGTTACTTTTTTACTGGAGGATCACTGCAGAGAGGTGAATCGTTGCCTTCCACATTGTGCTTCCTGTCTTGAGGATATTTTCCCACATACTCCCCCACCCCTCCAAACCACCCCTGCTTCCTTTGTCACCTGATATCAGAGTCTGTGTTCTTTCTTTGGCCATTCTGACATTAAATGATGTGGTAGTAGCGGGGTGGTGGTGAAAATCAGTTACATGGGAGATACAAGGTTTACACAGCATAATTAGGAATATTGATTAGGTAACAAGAAAATAGGATGACATAGAAAGCTTAAGTAGTATACAGTTCAAACCAAAAGAGAAAGACGAAAAAAGGGAAATCTGAATAACACATTTCTAATAAAATGGCCAAGAAGGCTGAAATAAAATATTCCTTTTAAGCAAATGAAACAGTGGGTGTCTTAAGGGCAGTGAAGCTGCAAAGCTCCATCATAAAGAAACTGCAAAAAAAGTTTTCTTCCAACTTTGTCAAGCCTGGAAGATGGCTTCCTACCTTTTCAGCCAATCTAGCCATCTGGATCTATGCCATGATGACATCAAGATTAGGCTGTAGTAATACACTCTACATAGGTCTGCCCTTGAAGGAGACTCCAGTTGGTACAGAATGCTGCAGCTTGATTATTATTGGGAACTAGATGGGCATGCATATTACATCCATTTTGCAATCACTCTGCTGCCTACCTCTCAGGTTCAGTTTAAGGTTCTGAGAATCATGTACAAAGCCCTGCATTGCCTTGGGCCCTTGTATCTGCACGAATGCTGCTGCTCCTTTGTTACACCACAACAGTTCTGCTCATCAGTTCAGGGCCTTCTCAAGTGCCACTCTGCAAACTGGTAAGATCAACAACCACCTGTTCATGCGCTTTCTCTGTTGTGACTCCCACCTTGTAGAATGGCCTGCCTGAAGAGGTCAGAAGGGCCCCCATATTCCTGTCATTGTGCACAGTATATAAAATAGAGTTGTTCAGGAGAGCTTTTCTATAGAGGTAACGGGGCTATACTGCATCAAAATAGTTCAGGAAGGGCCTTTATAAAGGGAAAGGGATTATGCCACTATGTATAGGGTGTATTATCAATTAGCTGCATGAATTACCCTGTTGTCGTTTCATTGTTTTCTACTGATATAATGCCATTTTTCAATATATCTATACCCTGTATCATGCCTACTATACTATGCTCATTTAGATTTTGGTAATCCTGGTCCTAGTACATGGCTCATTCTGTGTCTCCTCATTTTGATTGTACTGACATACACTGTGCTTATAAGAAGTATCTTCATATGGACTGTTATTGATGGATACTGTGCAATCCACTTTGATTCTCAGTGAGAAAGGTGGACTATAAATACAGTACATTAATTAAGTCCCACTGATCTAAGTGGTTCACTTCTAAATAAACATGAATAGAGTTTATGTGCTTACTGGAGATCTAGTGTAGCATGTAGAATAGTGTTTGGATTTGGGAGGTCAGGGAGCTACAAGAAGGGAACCAATTAAGATCACCTTTCATCTTTGGAACAGCGTTTAGATCCAAGCCATTAAAGACTTGGTTAGTGGGGCTATGCACAACAGTGGCTCTTGCAAATACATGAAGAACTGGTTTTCCCCTGAAGTTGATTCCAGATTGTACATAGGGATAAAGTACAGACCAAGTATGCTTGCCAGCAGCTTCATCAGTCAAGATATGCATGCCTGGGCCTGCCTACACCTTGTATTTTTAGGTACTTTTTCGAATTCTCTCATAACAGCAGGAAAACCACAGGATAGATTCTGTAGCATATGGTATACATGTGTCCTTTCCTGATCTCCAGCGCCCCTTTGCAAATGAGATCTTGCATAATAGGGAATTTTGTGTCCCCATGGCCTACTATTTAAATGAATAGCCACATTTAAACTACTCCTGAGGAAGAACCAATTTCAGAAGAGTCATTCAGGAATTCACTGCAAATGAATTGTTGTCTCTCCAAAGACTCTTTCCTTCATGCAGTGCTATCGAGCTTGGTTTTTGACATTAAAACTGAATAATGATAATATTTTATATAGGCTTTATATAGTTTTCTTCCTTTTTCTTTGTTTTGCTATCTCTCTATTATTTGTCATTCTTTCCTTTAATAAAAACTTTAACTGAAAAAAACTGAATAATGAAGGATCTGCAGTTGGTGAACTAGAGTGAAATCACTAATACAAGAAGTCTGAAACACCCTTCCCAAACTATTGTTGTCTGTATGCTTCTTTGCAAGAAGTCATAATGACAGTTGGTTTATGTAGACTAATAGAGTGAAATGAAATCTTACTTTAGAGACAGGACTTAAATAAGACTTATTCCAAGCAACTGTGCTTGTCAAAGCCACGTGAGAAAGGGTCACTGTCCACCCCTCTCTTTTCTCTGTACTTTGGATTTAACCGGACAAGATGGTATGTTGGATCTCCTAGTTGGTTTTTAAAATGGAAATGCCACTTGGGGAGAGGAAAGTAACTTTATCCCTTCACCTTTGCACAGTGTTGCCTCTGTAAATTGCCCTCAGCATCAGCCTTGAAATGAAGAAGGGGGAAATGCAAGAGACATTTGATGAAGTGAGCCCTGACTCATGGAAGCACATATTGAAATAAATGTGGTTATTCTTTAAGGAGCCAATAGACTTCTGGAGAGCCAGTTTGGTATAGCGGTTAAGAGTGGTGGACTCTAATCTGAGAGAGCCAGGTTTGATTCCCCACTCCTCCGCATGTAGCTGCTGGTGTGACCTTGGGTCAGTCATAAGTTCTTTCATAGCTGTTCTCTCAAGGGCAGTTCCCGAGAGAGTTCTCTCAGCCCCACCTACCTCACAGGGTGTCTGTTGAGGGGAAGGGAAGAAATAGGAGATTGTAAGACTCCTTTAGGTAGAGAAGGGCGGGGTATAAATCTTCTTCTTTATTTTGCTGCAACAGACTAACATGGCTACCCCTCTGCAAGAGATAACCCTGCTCACTGCTACAGCTTAGCCTTACCAACAGGAAGATCCTAGATCCATGACCAGCTTTGAGCAAACTCTGAAGTTTTCAGCACCATCTTGATTAAAATGAACAGGAGTCAGAGAAACAACAGCTGTCTTTCTTCTAACGTAGGGAAGCAGGCTTTTTATTTTTAAAGGAGTCATTTGACTGACCTTTCTTGTCTCCTTAATGTCACACAAGTCAGTGAACTGAAGAATAAAGTTCAGCTAAATCCAGAACTGTGCAGTGAGAGCCCTGTGCAC
>NW_015175360.1:1517372-1521163 GCF_001447785.1 Gekko japonicus | reverse complement strand
GAACGGCTTCAGAGCTTTCTGAAGTTTCTTCTTGCAAAACATTCTGCTCAGATGTGCCTCCAATTCAAATGAGCCACATTTTTTAAAAACATCAACATCCAGATTGTGCTTTCCCCTTCCTTGCAACTATCAAATACTTTTTGTGCTTGACTTTGAGGCAACAGAACCGTATCCAGCCTAAGAATGCTCATGTGCTTCTTTCTGACTCCCACCATAGACAAGAAAGAGAACCACTTTGAAGATCTCCTTAAATCACTGTTCAGCTTCTCCGTATGGCATTCAGGGTAACTATGCCAATCTACACTTCCTTCCTTTACTTCCATTATACAGCAGGCCTAGCTCCAAAGAAATATTGGCCAGGTATACAGAGGGTGTGCAGACTAATTTCCAGCGATCATTGTTCTCCTCATTCCTTATAATATATAATTTCCCTGTTGTCCTCCTGTCATTAGTAGACCAATTTTTCTGAAGCTTTCAAAGCAGTGCAAGACATACCAAAGCCTCCCTACAAACTGTTAAGAGATTGTTCTAGGTATTAATTTGCACATGAGAGTGGACTTTCATTGAATAGTTATAGAGGTTTATGCATGTTCTCTGGAGAGGCATTGTCCAAACAGACATTGTTCAAATAAAAAATAAATACACTATATATTCTTAAAGTTAGAAGAGGGCTTATAAGATGTTACCATCTTGTCTGCTTGTGTTTTTTTATGCCACTTGTGTTTTTAATTGTAAGCCATCTCAAGGAGGACTCTGGAAAGATGGCGTAGAATAGAAGTATTCTAAATAAACAAATAAATAAGAGACGGCTGAGCGTTGTGCTCCAATCTGATCAGGAGTGGTATGGAGAAGACAGGGAAACAAGCTTCTGAACCAGGACCACATGGGTGCTGGAAATAACACTTTGATGAGGCTTCATTAAAGGAGAGCTGATGGAAAAGAGGTATCATTGTCCAAGTTTCAGCATTTGCCATGGCGGTCGCTTTCCCGTGGTTCGAAGGGGGCACCACTCGCATTGGGCTCCCAGCCATGGGGTGCTAGAGAGCCCTTCCCCCGGTGACCCTGCCAGTGAAGGGGGGCTACTCTATGCCCCAAAGGTCCCACTGCGGAGCATCCTGAATGGGAACTAGAAATCGCACACAAGAGCAAGTGTTTGGTGGCCAAGAGAATTGAAAACAAAAGCGGACTTATTGTTGAAATGTGAGTTAATGTCTAAGCAAGAAACACCAAAGAACTAGCCAAAAACCTCCTCTTTGAAAGCGAGGGGGGGAGGGAACTCTCCCCCACTAAAAAAAACTAAGTGAACTTTGAGTTACTATGAAAAGGGGGGTGGGCTAACGAAGCAAGACGGATTGAAATAAAGAGCATTTAAGAACTTAACAGGCAAATTTAAGAGTACCAGAGACTGCGATAACTTTTATAAAAAGTAAACAATTCCCAAACATGGTGCCCACAAGGAAGGATGAGAAAGACAAGCAAGTGAAACCTAAGCTTCTTGCTGAAATTGCCAGCCCAGCGAGTTCTGTGCTTAGACAGGACACAACTACAGAGCTGCAAAAGATGTTGACTGAAGCTTTGCGCCCTCTGCTGGAACAAGTCACAAGTTCGACACACAGCAAACCCAACTAACTGAGATAGCTTAAAAAAACCAGATAAAACTGAGCAAGAACTGAAAGAAGTAGATGCTAACACCAAGAAGCTTAAAAAACAACTGCAGGTGATGGAGAAAAAGAGACAAACAGAGGAGTCTCATTTGTTACAGCTACAAATTGAAAGAGCAAGCTATGTTCTAAGATTTCAAGGTGTTCTGGAAGGGAAGGGGGAGAATCTGAAGCAGATTATGAGTGAGGCTTTAGGCCCTATGGCAGATATAAAAGCGGACATACTTCAAAGCGAAATTGATACGATCTATAGGTAGTATTCAGATTTTACAAGAAAGAATAACCTGCCAGGGGAAGTTATTATAAAACTCTCCAGAAGACAAGTGAGAGATCAAATTCTCAAAGCGACAAATGGAACCACCTTGAAAGTCAAGGACAAAGAAATAAAAGTATTGAAGGACATCCCATTTGAAATAAGGAGGAAAAGAATAAAATACAGAGACTTGGTTTTATTTCTACAGAAGAACAACATCCCCTACAGATGGCTTCTACCCAAAGGCACAATCTTCAAATTTATGGACAAGAAAGAAAAAATTAACTCATCTTCAGATGAGAAGTCAGACTCTAAACTGGGGCAGCAGCCCCAAAAACAAGCTGCCACTTGAGAAAGAAGAAGTATAAAAAATGAGATGTTATTGCACTCTGAAATCTCTTACAATATTTTGTTATAAGTAATTCTTTTATTACTCTTTAAGAAGTCAGATATGGTGGTGTTTAAATTTTTACTTAAGTATTAATAGATTATCAGATGACCACATTAAATGAATTGGAATCGATTGTTGAGTTAAAAGCTAACTTGGTAAGCAGTATGTATGACCACCATCTCTTGGGTTTTTAGGGGGTTTTCTTTACTTTCTCCTATGGTTTGTAGATTCTCCCTAATTTCGTTGTAGTTTATAGAAAATGCAATACAAAATCCCCTATGGGGGTCATAAAAGAAAAAGAAAAAGAGGTGTCATTAAGATAAGCAATATAAATATAAGATGTTAACCAATGCCCAGCCCACTATGTCCTGAAAATATCCGCAACTAGTGTTCAGGACCTCAGATTTCCAGAGGCAGGTGCCTTACTATTACTGAGGATCAGAGCTACTATCTTCATAACATCGGGGGAGAAATTACTGCCCTGAAATACACATTGTATATGCAGTTTGTTAAGGCAGAGGACTGTGAAGTTAAAATGACGACTCTAAGTGATTTCTATTCTCATTATTGTTGCGTCCCAAAATGTTTATTCCATTTCACAGAGAGGAATTTTAACAGCTCCACTGTCTCAAAGCTGTTGTCTGAGTGTGTCTTCATTGTCAGCTAACACGTTCTCAGAAGACCGCAAAAAATACTCTTCAGTCCTGGAAACAAGACTCGGCTTTTTCCTGGTTTAGGTCATGGGAGTGTCAGTTCAATTTTAACTGATATATAACACTCTGCAGTTGAGGAAATAGCCAATTTGCATACTCTCCTCCCAGTTCCCTTGACCCTTGCAGTAGCTCAAGTACTTTATTTTTAATGGTACATAGATCAAAAGTAACTATTATTATTTAGAATAGCAATTGCTTCCTTTTTATGCTGACAGCAGTTTCAAGCAGCCCTCTCCCCTTGCTGTTCTTTAATATTCAAACAGTGACAAACCGTGGGACGATTCACTTTCTTCCCAGTCTATGCTGCTCAGATCTGGGGGAAACAAAGCCAAATAAGGAAGGTTAAGGCCCTCAAATTATGTCCTGCTTGAGAGCTTTTCTGAGGCATCTGGTTGGGCCATTGCTGGAGGTGGAGCTTTGGCCTTACCCAGCCGCATATCTCTCATGCTGTAGCGCAAGGGGTCCCTAGTCCTGTTGAGCCTGATGGTACTCTTGAATTTTGAGAACAGAAAGTAGAAGAAGAAGAAGAAGAAGAAGAAGAAGAAGAAGAAGAAGAAGAAGAAGAAGAAGAAGAAGAAGAAGAAGAAGAAGAAGAAGAAGAAGAAGAGGAGATTGGATTTATACCCCGCCCTTCACTACCCAAAGGAGTCTCAGAGCGGCTTACAATCTCCTTTCCCTTCCCCTCCCCACAACAGACACCCTGTGAGGTAGGCAGGGCTGAGAGACCTCTTGACAGAAACTGCTCTTTTTCAAGGACAGCTGTGCCAGAGCTT
>NW_015175360.1:1513449-1517355 GCF_001447785.1 Gekko japonicus | reverse complement strand
TAGCAGGTGCAAGTGGAAGAGTTGGGAATCAAACCCGGTTCTCCCAGATTAGTGTCCGCGCACTTAACCACTACACCAAACTGGCTCTCTGTGGATATGACAGACCCCTACTTTTTTTTCTCTCTGTGAGGCAAATTTTCCCACCGAAACACTGTTCCCCACTCTGACTGAACAACCTCTTAGTAGTGTATTTGAATTATAGAATTATAACTTTCTGTGTCCCCCACTCTGTGACAGAGAAGTTATTTGGCTTTTGCCCAGGCCAGAGATTTTTTGTAACTCAGCAGGAGCCCTCTTATAAATCCCTTTTCGAAAAGGCACTTGAGACAAAGTAAAGTTCAAACATAAAGGTTGATTTTATTGAACAGGTGCAGTCGAGTTAGGAATAGGGCAGGGGATGAGAAGTTGAGGTAAATTTGGTTGTTTATACAAATTATAATATTTTGAACAGGTAACAGAGTATAGTTAAAGCTTATATTCTTAGAGACTCTGTTCTTAATTGAGAGAGGTTTGTTTGCCTTGGAGATTTCTTTCAGCAACAATGTGTTTTAATAAAGTTTCATAAAACTATTTTAGTTTCCTCGAAGTTAGTACTTTTTTCCTGTATTTAAATAGTTCCCTTGTCAGTTTATAACTCTCCCTTTTATACTCTTGAGGAGTCTAAGACTGTTTCCCTTTTCACACAAACCTTCTGAGTTGAACCCTCTGAATAACTGGGTAAGAAACATCCCCTTTCTAGGAATGATAATCCTTTTCTGTTTGGTTGAACTGGCAGTTTTCAACCTGCTGTCCAGCCTCTTCTGTCAAACCTAAACCCCTGTTGTGGAAACTGTGAATAAATGGAATTCAGCTAGGGCTGACACTTAAACTTTAAGTTCTATTTCCTGAACTTTTCCTCAAATGTGTTGGTACACAGTAAGGGCAAGGAGTTGTGTCCCTTCACTTCCCGAGTGACTTGTCTGTTTCCCTCAGACCGACACACAAACTCCTCCTAACTGGCAGCTGCCAAGCCAAAGTCCAAATGACGACTGACTTCCTCTGACAAGACTGAATAGACTTTAGAAAGCTCTCCTTAGCTGGCACTGACCAAACAGAAGGGGGGTGCATGCAGGCATCAGCCTGTCAATCAAACTGTGCTTTACAGTGAGGCATTAACCCTTAATCTCCCAGCTCTCTGAATTTGATGCACTAAGCATCCTGGTTTTGGAAATCAGTTTGGCACAGCAGGATTTCTCCCATCCTCACCTGGCAAATGGCAACCCTAAACAGGGGGCCACAGGAACCACAAAATATCTGCCACGGAGGCTGGGGACAGTCACAAAATGTTTGAAGGTTCCAAGCCAATCATTCTCCTATGATGGAGACAATTGTTTCTGAATGGGTGCTCCCTGTAAACAAAAAAGTTGAAACCTGCATCAACAAGGAGGAGGAAACCTAGGACTGGCTCTTTGTTTGGGGAAGAAATGCTTTGGGGAATATGAAAGTAGCAGCAGGAAATACACTGGTGGTTGCTGTGCTACCCACAGGCACAACATTGATGATCGCTGCCCTAACACAAGACTAGAACAATATCTGTGAGTATTAATCAGACCAGGAAAATGTAATACAAAATGAATTACTTACATTGGCTTCTCATCCAGTTGTTATCATAAGGCTGATTTCTTTTTGTTCAATGTTCCATCTTATCCTGTCCTAGGTTGTTTAAACTAGGTCCTGAATTTCCCCCATCCTTACAGTGCTCTATCTTACACAGACTGGCCAGAGGTGTTTTAATACTTGTCCAAGTGTGTTTTCAGACCCTCCCCTCCACCTTCATCAATCTTGGAAACAAGACTCTGCCTTTTCATAGATAAGATTATGGGTGTGTCAGTTCAGTTTCAACTGTTATATACAATCTGTGGTTGGAGAAATATTATTTTGTAATTTCCTCCATTCTTTTTAAGTGAAAACCAAAAGCAGCAAGCACCAGGGTGATTCTTATCAATCAGTTCTCTGGGAGCATCCCTCATTTCGGCAGTCATTGGCCTTCCCTTGTCCAAAGGCCACTTGAGCAACAGATACATCTTGTTTCAGTCACATGAGATGTGTGTGTGTGTGTGTTTGTGTGTGTTAAATGCCATCAGTTTCTCATTTAGGGCAACTCTGTGAATGAATGACCTCCAAAATGTGCTATCATTAACAGCATTGCACAGGTCTTGCAAACAGAGAGCCCTGGCTTCCTTTATTGAGTCAATCCAGCTCATGTTGGGTCTTTCTCTTTTCCTTCTGCCTTCAACTTTTGAACTTTTCCTAGTATTATTGTCTTTAGGGATGGGCATGAACCAAACCACATGGTTTGCAAACCGAAGTTCGTGATGGGCCTATTGTCACAAACTTCCATGAACATTTAAATCAGTTTGTGGCAGTTCATATATAGAGCAGAAAGCAGGGGTTTAAATGGACTCCAAGTCCCTTTAAAACCCTGCTTTCTTTTCCCGAGAAAGCAGCAAAAACAGCTGAGTTGTGGTGAGGCACTCCCAGCCACTCAGCTGTTTCAGGCTGTCTTATGCAGTCCCTTTAAACTTTAGAGAGACCACAGAAGACAGCCCAAAAAAACAGCTGAGTAGCAAGGAGGCGCTTCAAGCAGCTTGGTTGTTTTTCAGGCTGTCTTTTGCAGTCTCTTTAAAGTTTAAAGACACTGCACAAGACAGCCTGAGACAGCTGAGCAGCTGGGAGCACCTCCCTGCCACTCAACTTGGGGGGGCTGTCTTCTTTAAAGTTTAAAGGGACTACACAAGACAGCCTGAAACAGCTGAGCTCGGCTGTTTTAGGGTTTTCTGCAAACCCTGTTTAAGGGCACTGTGGTCCCTTTCAACGGGGTTTGCAGGGCCATGAACCAAGAACTGGTTCAGTTCATGAATTAATCTCCTGGTTTGGTTTGTGGTTTGTGCCAAAGTGGAAGAACCATGAACTGACACAAACCTCATTTTTCCAGTTCATGCCTATCCCTAATTATCTTTTCTAGAGAGTCTTTTCTTCTTATAATGTGATGAAAGTACAATAACTTCAGTTTGGTCATTTTAGTTTCTAAGGAGAGTTCAAGCTTGATGTGATCTAGAACCCACTAACTTGCCTTTTGGACAGTCCATGGTATCTGTAAAACTCTCTTCCAACACTTCATTTGATATGAATCAACTTTATTCCTGTCAGCTTTCTTCATTGTCTTACTTTTACACCCATCTATAGTAACGGAGAATAATATGGTATGGCATTCTTCCTTGGTGATACCCCTGGTTTCAACCTATAGTTCTTCTGGTTCCCAGTCAGTTGAAGTTAGTAATGCAAATCTGTTCTTTACATGGTGTTCAAATGCGTCAGGAATGTTGTTTACATTGTATTTTGGCACTATAATTTTTCTGTGTGTGTTTTCTTCATCTTCATTCTAATCTCTCCTTATACATAATCCTGTTTTGGGGAGGCAAGATTCCATGCACTCCCTCAGCTATTGGCCTGTCAGTCGCCACTCAAGAGTACTCACGTGCCATTGGTCAGGTGCTGGGTCTGCTCCTCTTCCCTGCCCATTCCCCCTTCAGCCACTTAAGATTCCATGCACTCCCTCAGCTATTGGCCTGTCAGTCGCCACTCAAGAGTACTCACGTGCCATTGGTCAGGTGCTGGGTCTGCTCCTCTTCCCTGCCCATTCCCCCTTCAGCCACTCTGCCCTGTCAGAATTACTTGTAAACGGCTTTCTCTCTTGATGAAGATGCTTCTCCTGCTTGCCTCCTGTGTGGGACTTAACTTTTCCCTCAGTGGCTGTTGTAACGAAATGGCAGTTAGCTGTGTTTGTAAGATGGCTGCCGTCTGTGTGGTTGTTTGTTTAAAATGTTCCCCCATAAGGTTTAACTGGGCTGTAGTTCCAGAGAGGGG
>NW_015175360.1:1511472-1511631 GCF_001447785.1 Gekko japonicus | reverse complement strand
ATGTCCCCGAATATTTTTTTTATTTATTTATTTAACTTTCGATTTACTATACCGCCCACACCCCTAGGGGTCTCTGGGCGGTTTACACTGTAGTGGTTCTAATAACCCGTCTATCCCTAACTTGGGCCACACATATGATAGGGGAGGGAAGCCTACCAG
>NW_015175360.1:1495858-1511309 GCF_001447785.1 Gekko japonicus | reverse complement strand
CTGTCCGATCAGGCTCCGCCTCGTCCTGGTGCCGCGCGTCATCGGACACCCCCAGTCTCTCGCCTTCCGCTGTTGCTGGCTGCAGGATGGTCCCGTCACCACCAGGGATCGCTCGGTTCGTGCTGCAGTCTCGTCGTCGCCAGGGATTGCTCGGCCGCCATATGTTCCATTGCCGCCATTACCACCGGTAATTCCGCTTCCATCTGCACCGACAGCGCCACCTCCACGCTCCACACTTCTCATTAGAGGTGGGTGCCCCTACCCTTCTAAGGGTAGGTACCCATTCGCCTACTCGCATAGCTGTTAACAGCTTTCGGCCCGCTGGGTTGGCGGGAGCTGGGACTAAGGGCCGGGAGCTCACTCCGGCCGCGGTGGGGATTCGAACAGCCACTATGGCTGTTCGCTATAGATGTTACTGCAGGCATTGTATAACCTGCGCCACCGCTCCCAATAAAATCAACTGTTTGGTTGCCTGAAACCTGCGTTCTCCATGAACAAGTTGCTGTCTTCAGATAGTGCTGTGAGTTGCTCTCCTGCTTTGTGCTCCTAGTCCAAATTTCCCAGCAATATTTGTTTCTACTTTGTTTCCCACTTTCACATTCCAGTCACCTATGATTATCAGCACATTCATTCATTCATTCATACCCTGCTTTTCCCCCAATGGCGACCCAAAGCGGCTTACGTCATTTTCTTTCCCTCCATTTTATCGTCACAATAATCCTGTGAGGTAGGTCACCCACTAAGCTTCCATGGAACAAGTGGGGATTTGCACCTGTGTTGTCTAGATTCTAGTCTGGCACTCTTAACCAATACACTGGCTCTCTTCATCTTGCTTACATGTGCGATCAATTTCTTCCTGGACACTTGCATAAAAGCTTTCCATTTCTTCCTCTTCAGCTTCTGTAGCTGAGGCATAAACTTGAATGACATTTATGTTGATAGGCTTTCAATGAAGTATGATTGATATTACTTGGTCAGATTTTGCATTATCGCATCTGATTGCTTGCACTACATCTCACCTCACTATTAGAGTAACTTCATTTCTTCTATGTTTGTCATTTCCTGATGTCCCAATCCAGTTCACTTTAGTTCACTCACTCTGAGGATTGCAATGTAAAAACACTCCATTTCTCATTGTACAATTTTGAGCTTACCTTGATTCTTACGTCTCATGTTCCATGTTCCTATTATACGTGTCAAACAACTTTGGACTTTTCTTTGGCATCCATTCACATCAACAACTGAACTTCCTTTCAGCTTTCATCCAGTTGCCTCATTAAGAACAGCGCTACTCATTCTTATCTTCTGCTATTCCCCAGTAGCTGATTGAGTGCTATCTGACCTGGGGGTCCTGTTTTCCAGCACTATATCTTTTTTTCATTTTGGATTGTCTCATCATAGGGTTTTCAAGGTATGAGATGATCACAAGTGGTTTACCATTGCCTTCTTCTGCACAGTACTAACCAGGGTTAGCTGAAGTGTCACTGCCATTGTCTGTCATAGATTCATCATAGATACCTGTCAGGAAATAGACCTTGCCAAACATCTGGATCAATTTCTTTTAAACTTGCCTTCTTGTGTCAGTCTAATCTTAAGAAATGAGATGAAGCCTTGACAAAGGCAGTTCTTTTCTTTATATTAAGCCACTGTACTCTACCATATTTGTCTATACAATCTCCAGGACTAGCATCAAGCCAAGGCAGAGAAGGAACTGATCAATTAACATTTGCATTTACAAAGAGGCAGTTCCAAACCAGTTTGGCTCTCTTTGATGGGATCTTGTTTTAAAGTCTGTCTCTATGTAATTTCTTTTGGCCTTCTGTTTCCAGCTTTAAGTACAAATGCATCTGCCTAATGGATACACAATTCATGCCTCATATAAAGTGAACTCTAATTTATGAAGGATGATGCTGGAATAAACCAGTTGTCATTGATGTGGGGTCTATCCTGTGGGATTCCACAGGGTGCAATTCTATCCCCCGTGCTTTTTAGTCTCTAAGTAAAGCACTTAAGAAAAATCATTCATGATTTGAGGGTAGATTGTCATCAATAGGCTGATGATACTTAGTTCTGTTGATGTGGTAGGGGTCCTGAATGGCTGCCTGGCCACAGTGATTAATGGGCTAAAAGCGAGAAAATGAACCTGGAAAAGACAGAAGTAATGCTGGTTGGGAAGGTGGATACTTTGAGGGACATTGTTCTCCCTACTTTTGATAAGTTCAACGGTCCTTTGTTGATTATGTTAAAATCTTTGGGGTCATACTGGATCCAACTTTATTACTGGAGAAGCAATGCAACAGAAAAATGGCCTTCTACCAACTCAGTTTAGCCTGTAAGATGGCCCCTTTCCTTCATATGCCTTACCTGGCCACCTGGATCCATGGCCACAGTAACATTGAGATTAGACGACTGTTATGCACCATACATTGGTCTCCCCTCAAAATCAACTCAGAAACCCCAGCTAGTCCAGAATGCTGCAGTTTGGCTATTAACAGGGACTAGACAGAGCATGCATATTACTCCCATTCAACAGATGCTCCTTTGGCTGCCCGTCTGTTGCTGGGTATTTGCTATCACATACAAAGTGATACTGCAGTGATCAGGAGCTGGATATTAACTATGCGAAGACAAAGGTGATGGCCTTTGGCAGGAGACCCAAATTAAGAAAGTGGAGTGTAAACGGCCAGAATCTTGAACAGGTAGCTAGCTTTCGCTACCTAGGCATGATCATCCAAGCCTCTGGATCTAAGACTGCCCATAGCCAGGCAGCAGCATGCTCGGGTGAAAAATCCTCTCACGGTATACTTAAGTTTTTCAGATCCCAAGGGGGATACTTTGTACCAGCAGCTATAAAACTTTTTAAGGCTAAAACACTTGCCCAGATGCTTTATGGTACGCTGCTTGGAGCGCCTTCCTCTAGCTATGCCCCCTTGGAGCTAGTTCAATCGAAGTTTTTAAGAGCAGTGCTTCAAGTTCCTAGATGCGTATCTAATGCAATGGTAAGGCTAGAGACGGGCATGCTGAAGGTCGAAGCCATGATTGCCTTACACTCCATCTTCTATTGGTTGAAGATAAATTTAAATCCGTGTGGACTAGTGCCTCTGATTCTGACTGATTCCTTTGAATCTGAATGGCTGGTCGCTGTTAAGCGAAAAATTTCACTCTTGGGGTATTCTCCTCAAGCGCTTTTGAAAATGGGTGGTGACCGAGCTAAGTTAGAAATTAAGCAGAGGATCAAGGACACCGAACGCCAACTAGATCTACAGGTGTCTCCAACTTTTATAGCGCCAACTAGTAATAAATACATTGTTGCACAGGCCCCATATTTAGCTGTTCTGGAGTCCCGTAAACTCAGAAGGGCTTACACTTTGGCTAGATGCTCTGCCTTACCTTCTGCAGTTCTTGAGGGCAAATTTAAAAAATTACCCCGAACAGAGAGGTTATGTATGTGCGCGTTGGGGGAGATCGAATCTCAGGAGCATGTATTCTTAAGGTGCCCATTATTTGAAGAGGCACGCACAAAACTCATTGAGCCTTTTTTGGCAGGCACGTCTGATCAGGATAAGATGGAAAACTTGTTTTTTAACCTTGAACATACAGCGCTCCATCAGATTGCAAAATTTTGCTCCTTGGTTATAAAAGCTCATCAGTGCCCTGGTTGTCACTTCGGTTAGGACTGTTTGATTTTAACTTTTACTCTTTCCAAGTCATCTTAGTTCCTTTCCTTTTATCGTGTTTTATTGTAATCTTAAGTCTGGTTTTAGCGACCAAAATGATTGTATAATGTTATTTTTTAGTACCTTGTTGCACTTTGGAAATTTTACTATTAGGCCATTGTAGTTTATTTGTATTTCTATGGTTTTATTTTGCTGGCTGGGTGCCGTAACAATAAAATTCATTCATTCATTCTTTTAGGAAGTTCTTCCTAACGTTTAGCCAAAAACTCTTTTGATATAATTTCAACCCATTGGTTCTGGTCCAATCTTCTGGGACAAAAGAAAACAACCCCGTACCATCCTCTATATGACAGCCCTTCAAGTACTTGAAGATGGTTATCATATCACCTCTCAGTCATCTCCTCTCCAGGCTAAACATACCCAACTCCTTCAACCTTTCCTCATAGGACTTGGTCTCCAGACCCCTCACCATCTTCATTGCCCTGCTCTGGACATGCTCCAGCTTGTCTATATCCCTCTTACATTGTGGTGCCCAAAACTGAACACAATGCTTTAGGTGAGGTCTAACCAGAGCAGAGTAAAGTGATACCATCACTTCGTGTGATCTGGACACTATACTTCTGTTGATACAGCCCAAAATTGCATTTGCCTTTTTAGCAACCACACCACACTGCTGACTCATGTTCAGTGTATGGTCTACTAAGACTCCTAGATCCTTTTCACACATACTACTGCCAAGACAAGTCTCCCCCAACCTATAATTATGCATTTGATTTTTCCTACTTAAATGCAGAACTTTACATTTATACCCATTGAAATTCATTTTATTTGTTTTAGCCCAGTTTTCCAGCCTGTCAAGATCATCCTGTATCCTGACTCTGTCTTCTACCATATTTGCTACCCCTCCTAATTTAGTATGGCCTTCCCAAGAGTGCCAAGAAAGCTTCCAGTCTCCTGGCCTTCTGCAAACTATGCAAAACTGAACTATTCAAGAGGGCATTTCTGCACAGGTAATACAGTTGTACTTTACAAAATGGTTCACAAACTTACTTGGATAAATTATTGGGATTGTGGTCTATACTGCTGTGTATAACATACTGTATGATTCTGTTATGTAATTTCTGTACCATATAATGTGTCATCATGTGAATATTTATGCTTCAGTTCTTCCTGGTGGTTCCAGACTTCTAAAATCTTAATGCATTTGTTATGGAATGTCCTATTGTGTTGATTGTACTGACTCACTATGAAGAATTTCACATTACCCCTTTTAACCCGTTTTGAAGCCGTTTTTGATCCGTCGTGGAGTAAACCAGTATAGGGCTGTCATTTCACACATGGCTTTCTCCTTCCGGTAAAGGGCTGGATCTGAAGCGGTTTGCCATTTCAGACTGCACTGCTTTTTCCCTGCCATTTTTCACCCACACGGGCAATCTCCGGCTTTTTTTTTAATGTTCGCTATAGAGCGCTATAGCGCTATAACACAACACTCCAGGCATTCCAATGCAGTTGATGTAATGCTGTTTTTGTTATACTGTTATAACGCTATAAAGCGGGCAAAAAAGGCGGGAAAAGGTGCATCGGAACTGGGAGAGGAAACTGAAGACTACTTGGAAGTGGTTGACAGGTAAAATGCTTCAGCCCCATTTCCTAAACAGGACAGAAGCGTTTGTGTGTGAAATTACAAATATATTCCGGTAAAGAACCAGTTCTAAAATGGTTCTGTCTGAAATGACAGACCAGAAACCGTTTGGGAACCGTTCCTCTTCCTGATTATATCATCTGTCTGAAATTCCTCCTGTGTAATTCTCCTTGAGTCCCTGTAAGAAAGACAGACTATAAAAATGTTAATAAATGAATAACGATGTCACTGGACTCCTGTTTTAATATCCGTACTTGATTTTTCTGCCTGTGGAGCTAACAGCTGCTTGGCTGGAAGAAATCTAGATCAGGAAAATGGTGTGGGAAGAAAGGGCTCAGTACCAATTCCCTAAGTGCCACTTTCCACATCAAATTAGCATCCTAAAATAGCTTTTGAAGGTTTAAAAACAATTACAGAGACTTCTGATAATTGATGAGGACCATCCCATTTAATTTGTATAGAAAAGGGTAGCTATGTCAGGGCTAAGCATGGCTTCCTGTGTGCCAACCAGTCCATTTTGCTAGCTTTTTTTGCATATTCATGGGTTCTTGTCAGCTTGTGATGTCATATGTTTGGTTAGTCTTTAAGTTTCCACTGAGCTTCTGTTTTATTTTTTCAACAACTAGGGGTCCTTTTGAATTTGCAGTTATTACCAAAATGCCATAATTTGCATTTATTCTTAAAATGTTGCCTTTGCTTTTACAAAAAGACAACGCCCCTGCCTACAGTCACTTCCCAACATAAATATACCATCATCACAAATTTTCAAATGCTAACTATGTGCAACTTCTCAGTGCTCAGCTGATGAAAGTGGGAACTTGCAGAGCCACACACTGAAAGAAGTTGCATGTACCAGAAATCAAGAATTATTTCAAAATAAAAGCACATTTGCCCTTGTGATAACTATTAGTCAATCTGTTCGCGATAAACTACAGTAGAAAAACAGAGAGATCTCAGCAATCAAAAAACCAGGTGGAGGGGAAATGGCAAGTATCTTGTGCAGATATCAATATTAGAGAAGTTTTCCCTCCCTCAAATGGCAAAAGAGTGTGCTTACTAACAATTATGCTAAGGTGCAACCAGCCCAAAGCACGCAGAATGTGCACTTTTGATGCCCCTACTCATTATGTTTAAAAACAGTCTATCCTAAGAATTCAAGGAAATGAAAAGTCAACAACCATATGGCCAAAACAGACTATTCACGTCATACCACAAACAGGGCACAGGTTCACCTTGGAGTAACCTTGCAATTAAGCTCTACTGGAAGCAGTTATGCACTTGAGAACTGGGAAGAAATACAGCGACAAATGCAAAGCCCAGGAGCCCTCGGTGGACTAACAGTGTGTTTTAACCCCTTCGAAGACAAAACGAGGAAAGCCTGTGCATCTTGTTATAATGACTTTTTAAAAATACAGGTTTGGAGGGAGAAGGCACGGCGGGGAAGAGCTCACAGTATTATCACTGCCCCCTAAAGGGATGAAACAGAAAATAAAAAGGAGATTCTGAGATGCATACTGAATTCTTTCAGCCCACAATTCTACTGGGGGGGAAAGGCATCCCCAAAAAAATAACTAAATAACTGGAGAAGTAAATACGGCAATTAATGTGCTGTCTGCCTCTCCCATAAGGAAAGTATGATGGTGCTGGAGTCATTTTTCAGAGCTCATAGCAAACTACTTGAGGAAACTGGCAACGTGCTGTCAAATATTAATGCCCATACTGCGTACAGTCAGAAGAGTAATAAAGCTCCATGCCCCTGAGGAGGAAATAGATCCCTCCTAAGCAGAGTTGTGGGGAAACCAACTTGATGGGCAGGATACCTGTGTCATGCTTTGTCAAGGTGCAAGATGCTTTTCTGGAAAAGAAACCAGTTTCTGAGAAAAACCTCAGACTATAGAGATGTGTGTGCGCACTTTAGGGATAAGCCTATACGCCCATTCTTTAAAATTCTGTATGTTCTCACAGTCCTCATTTCCATTGCTTTCATTGATTACTCTTTTATACCATTTGCAGTACAATCCTATGTAGAATTCCTCCAGTCAAAGCCCACTGCAATCAATGGCCTTAGATGGGTGCAACATTGGGTAGGACTCAATCCCCTCCCCCCATACCATAGATGCAAAAATAACATTTAAAATATGTCAAATGTTAAAGATGTGGCATCCACAATGAGAGGCTACTGTGAAAATAACTAGATTCAAGTCCAGTAGCACCTTAGAGACTTAATAAGATATTTTGGCAATACGTTTCTGAGAGTAAAAACTCCCTTTGTCAGATTTTGCCTTATCTCATGATAACGTTGCAAGACCAACTGCTGTGAAAATAAGAATCATGTGTTTATTATTCACAAGGGAGTGTAATTAGTAGTGGTCCTAAGCAGCTAGGATTTGAGGCAAGTGCTGAAGATACTTTAGGGCTAGCAACTTCTATTCAGCTCTGATGACAAGGGGACCCAACAGATGTTGTTTATCTTGACTTCCAGAAAGCTTTTGATAAAGTCCCTCAACAAAGGCTCCTAAGTAAGTTCAATAGTCATGGGATAAAATGTCAAGTCCGCTTGTGGATCAAAAACTGGCTAATTAATAGGAAACAGGGAGTGAGTTTAACTGGGAAGTTTTCTCAGTGGAGGGTGGTAAGCAGTGGGGTACCACAAGGATCAGTACTCGGTCCAATGTTTTTTAACTTGTTTATTAATGATTTGGAGTTGGGAGTAAGCAGTGAAGTGGCTAAATTTGCAGATGACACAAAGTTGTTCAAGGTGGTGAGAACCAGGGAGGATTGTGAGGCACTCCAAAGGGATCTGTCGAGGATGGGCGAGTGGGCATCAACATGGCAAATGGGGTTCAATGTGGCCAAATGCAAAGTGATGCACATTGGAGCCAAAAATCCTAAATATAAATACACATTGATGGGGTCTAAACTGGCAGAGACTGACCAAGAGAGAGATCTTGGAGTCATAGTAGATAACTCAATGAAAATGTCGAGACAGTGTGCAACTGCAATAAAAAAGGGTAACGCTACACTGGGATTATTAGGAAGGGAATTGAAAACAAATCAGCCAGTATCATAATGCCCCTGTATAAATCAATGATGCAACCCCATTTGGAGTACTGTGTACAGTTCTGGTCACCACACCTCAAAAAGGGTATTATAGCATTGGAAAAAGTGCAGAAAAGGGCAACTAGAATGATAAAAGGGTTGGAACACTTTCCCTATGAAGAAAGGTTAAAACACATAAGAACATAAGAACATAAGAGATGCCAATGTTGGATCAGGCCAAAGGCCCATCCAGTCCAACACTCTGTATCCCACAGTGGCCAGAAATACCAGTGCCATCAGGAGGTCCACCAGTGGGGCCAGGACATTAGAAGCCCTCCCACTGTTGGTTGACCCCCCCAAGCACCAAGATGACAGAGCATCACTTGCCCCAGAGTCCCTATCTATACCTTGTGGCTAATAGCCACTGATGGACCTCTGCTCCATATGCTTATCTAATTCCCTTTTGAAGCCGTCCACTTGGGGCTCTTTAGCTTGGAGAAACAACGGCTGAGGGGTGACATGATCGAGGTTTATAAGATTATGCATGGGATAAAGCAGGTCAAGAAAGAAGTACTTTTCACCCTTTCTCACAATACAAGAACTCATGGGCACTCAATGAAATTGCTGAGCGGTCGGGTTAGAACAGATAAAACGAAGTACTTCTTCACCCAAAGAGTGATTAACACATGGAATTCACTGCCACAGAAGGTGGCGGCAGCTACAAGCATGGACAGCTTCAAGAGGGAATTGGACAAACATATGGAGCAGATGTCCATCAGTGGCTATTAGCCACAAGGTATAGATAGGAACTCTCAGTCTGCGGCAAGTGATTCTTGGTGCTTTGGTGCTTGGTATTCTTGGTGCTTGGGGGGGGCAACAGTGGGAGAGCTTCTAGCATCCTGGCCCCACTGCAGGACCTCCTGATGGCGCCTGGTATTTTTGGCCACTGTGTGACAGAGTGTTGGACTGGATGGGCCATTGGCCTGATCCAACATTGGCTTCTCTTATGTTCTTAACCAGACTGGTTTTTGTTTACCATAACAAGCACTTCAATGAGACAGCTACACCTGGAAGGTGCATTCTCCAAGGCATGGGAAATAATAATAACTGGACTTAGGGATAAATATTTAACTAGGCTTTTTGTAGTTGCTGTTAAGTAGCCAGAATGTATAGGTTACACAATCAAAACGTCTACTTTTACCTGATCATAGAATTTCCGCAATTCCCTCTGCAGCTATCACATGCCTGCTCCTGGGCTGCAGTTTTCTCTGAGAGCTCCTTTCCATTTCTCCTCCCTTTTTCTAGCCTCCTCCTCTTGTCCTCATCCTCTCAGGAAAGAAAGCATCTGTTTCTTAGGTTATAGTTGGAAATAGGGACTACTGGGAAATGTAGTCCTTAATCTTGGTGTTACTATTCCGAGATGTATGAAATCATGGCAAGGATACTCAAATCCAACCAGACAGCTTTCAAAATTCAGTCTCATCCTTGGTATATATTTTGAAGGCCTTCAACTAGGAATGTGCACTAAAGAGCGGTATTTTTCAGATCTGAATTTCGGACAGGGCCTAAATGCTGCTATTCAGGGGTATTCAGGTCCCTTGAGATTCAGGTTTTGAGATTTGGGTTCAGCTTTTAGGGGGATTCCAGAATTATTTGGGTTCTGTTATTCCTTATGAAATCTCAGTAGAACCAACTTCAGTAAGGGACACTTTAGGAAGCCAAACACAACCAATGTCAAAGCAGAGAATCTCAGCAAGTGTGTGGGATACTGTTGCAAACCCAACAAAACCAATTTCAAATTAGAGAATCCAAGACAACCCAGTGCCAATGTGGCAAGACCAACAGAACCAACTGTCCTTCCTTGTAAGTACTCCTGTTCCCTCCCACCCCTGTAAAGAAGAAACACAACAGCAATACAGTCTGGATGAGCTTCATTTTCGGTGTTTTTGAGGGATCTGCTAGTGCTTATTTTAAATTGAGAAACTTATCTATTTTCCCAACTTCTCTTGGTAGGAAATTATATTTGTGGGGGTTTCTCTTTATGAGAGTATCAAGAACACCATTTTTGGTACTGACTTTATGTATTTTATGTACAGAATTACTCCCCCTAACATCTAATCCCATTGCCCAGAAGAGCTTCCTCCCTCCCACCCATGCCCAAAACAGTTGTAAAACTGATGCAAACCAAGACTGGGAGCCAAATCCAAAATGTTTTCAGATATTCCCAAATATTTCTCAAGAATTTTTCAAGAATTGATATTTGGTATTCCTATGAATCCCTAGTATCACCTGGATACCCAAATATACCTGGAAAATACTGATAAGGTATTTTTCATATATATATATATTTGGATTCAAAGTATCTGGATGTACATCCATACCTTCAATCACATTGTCCCAATACATGGAGTAAAACAGAGTGAAGGAAGTGATTTACAAAAGGGGGGGGGGATTTTAGCAGGTGTGTCTTTTCTCCGGGAAAACTTCTGTAGGAGAAATTTAGGTTGCCCTTCTGGTGAGCCAAATTCAAGGTTTGCTGCTCTTTTGATTGTGTTTTGGAATCAGTGGCTGCTCCTTTCAATGTAATTCATGAACTTCCAATGTAATTCACGTACTGTACCTGTTACTTCAGGAAATCTTACATGGAGCTCCAAAGCAATCTCCCATTTGAGGTACTATCCAGAGTGAGACCTAGACTCCAATCCTAAGAATAGCCTACTGGGAGCAAGCCCTATAGAATAAAGTAGGATTTATTTATGAAAAGACATGCTTAGAATTGCCCCCTAATTCGCTTTTTCAATATAGCCATGCTCAGTGGCTGCAGATTATCCTCTGGCCTCTTCACTGAATGGCAGATTTGGGGTCAGGTGGGAACTGGAAAGTTACCCCGATATGTTCTTTTCTTTCTATATACTTTGCAACTTGCCTCACTTGGAAGGTGTCTGTCTGTCTGTCTTCCATACTCTCGTTGCCGCAGCCTACTTGCTCTTTCCTAGAGGCACTCTGTGGTTTGATTGGGAGTGGATATTTCTGCCTTTGGGCTAAAGGCAGTATAATCAGGGGTCATTTCCTGCAGGAGTGCACAGAAGCGGAGCTCCGGCAGTAAAGAGCCCAGGGGGCAGGCACATGCAACAAGCCCCACCCCCTGCTCCCAGCAGCCCTCAGTCAGAGCAAGAAGCAGCCAGGTAAGCTGCAAAGGGCCCCCCCAGCCCCCCAGTCCAAAACAGTCCAATGGCACCTTTAAGACCAAGTTTTATTCAGGTACAAGCTCTCCCTCCTCTGCGAGGACAAATCTGCACATTCCCCCCCCACCCTCCCAATAGCTAGCAATCCAAAACAGTCCAGTGGAGCCTGAGCGGTGGGTGTTGCCTTCTGACACACTTCCAGTGATGTCAGGGGGTGTGGCATATGCAAATAAGTTATGCTAATGAGTTATGCTAATGAGCTCCTGCACCTCTTTTTCTACGAAATGACCCCTGAGTGTAATATTACTGAATTCTTCTAAACTTGTAAATGATTTGATGAAGAGTTTTTGTTTTGCATCTTAAAATTCCAACTGTCTTCATCATGCTAGCAAATTGCAATGCTTTCTACTGGTTCAGAGCAGTTTAGCTGGCATTCACAATGCACTTGTCGATGCAGGATGTTTAAAGGCTCTTAACTGATGCACCAGCTCCTTCATGCACGGAGTGTGAATGTCAGTTATCTCTGATGCCAAGGGAAGACATTATGGTATACAAACACTGCATGCAAGGCAGCTCTCACACATAGGTCAAGAACCCTTAAAATGAAATACCTGGCCCCGGGTGGAACCCCGCATGGGGAAGTCCACTATGTGTTACCTAGATCTCATTTAAATCTTTGCAGCATTTCACCCCATTTTTCCTACCCTACACAAACACCCAGACTTAAGAATTGATGTACCAGCACAAGTAGGGAATAAGCTAAGTTGTTCTACCACATACATTTGTGTAACATAACAAAACATGATCCTATGCCCCCATGACATCACAGTAATGGTATGCCATTATGCATATTAAGGATGGGCTACACTAGACACCTTCAAGACAGTGAGCTTATTTTAAGGGATCAGAAAATCAGCATGCTTAGATGTTACGGTCATTTAAAAATGGATACTTAGAACATTTACTCCCTGATTAATGGGAAATGGGCTGGCCTTTCTCCACATAAAGCAGATTACCTGGACAACACTGAATCAGTTGCAATCACCATGGCTGATAAAAGGCCCGACAGCATACTGTGTTTTCCCTAGGTCATCCCTGGGTCCTCACAATGAATTGCATTTTCTGTGCTTGGTAGTTAATGTTGCATCCTTAATGCTAGGCATCAGAATAAGGAGTCAGCATAGTTTCAAAGAGGACTCCAGTTTAATATGTCAGATTCTTTCTCTGTGTGGAGCTGCAGTGGCAACAACTTCCTTTCTCCCTGCTCCTGCTACAACTAACTTTTGGAGTGGACTTGAATCAAGATGGGTAGCCATGTTAGTCTGTCTGTAGCAGTAGAAAAGAGCAAGAGTCCAGTAGCACCTTAAAGACTAACAAAATATGTGGCAGGGTATGAGCTTTGTGGGTCACTGCTCACATTTTTAGATGGAGTGGTCTTGGACGGGCTAAATCACTGGCTCGGAATAAAGGAACAGAGTTGTCAAAAGCACCACACTTAATCCCAGGTATGTGTGGACCCAATTCAGATCAGATCCATGGTGTGCAGGCTTCAGCCTCTCCCCAATGACTTTTTATCAACCTGAAATGGCCCTAAGAGGATGCTGGTTGCCCATTCGGGAAACCCAGGAGTACTCTATCAGTGTATGTGGAACCCCAAATGGGGCAAATAGTAATCTCCAGAACAGTTTCAGACCAGGAAAATATTGCAGGGGAGGAGGAGGCCGAAGCCCTCTGTCCCCACACACTGTGATCCCAATCCAAACTGAGCTTGCTTGCACATGCCTGGGATTAAGTCCCCATCACCGAAACTCACAATACATGTTTGAGCAGGAGGATGGGGGCAAGGGAGATAACGTGTACTTTGGTCAAAACAAATTAAAAAGTGTGATATTGGGGCTCTATAGTTTAGCTGCAAAAAGCTCATGTCATTGCCTGGATCAAAAATGCTCTCCTAAAGTGGCTTTAAAGTTCAGGCACAGTATGGGTACCTTTTTCCCTACTGGGACTTATTTTTAATGGGGAAACTGGTAGGGGAAATTTTGCAGGGTCACACAGAGATGAAGGGTAAACCTGTTGATGTGGGGAGGGGCTCCATGACCATTTTATGGAGACATATTGTGCCTTGGGGGATCCATTCTCAACATCACATCTACTTTTGCCCTAAAAAATAAATACTTCATACATCCATGTGCAGATGCTTTGCAGGGAGAAGGAACCATGAAAACCAATTACTCAGCTATTTATATCCCCTCTTTTCTCCCCAGCGTGGACTCAAAGCAGTTAATGACATTCTCCCCTCCTCCATTTTAGCCTCACAATAATCATGTGACATGAGTTCGGCTGCAACAGAGGCCCAAGGGCACTCCACACGAGCTTCCATGATAGATTGGGGGTTCCAACCTAAGTCTCCCAGATCCTACACTGACCACTATACCATGCAGAGTGTAACAGCCAGTTAGGGTTGCCAGTAAAGAAAAATGCCCTGTCCCTTTGACAGAGGCTTAATGTGTGGATATGGGCAGCTGAAACTTTTCATGGCATGGGAGAAAATGTCATCACCTGGTAAAGAACATCCTATTAAGCCTCTGCTACAGAGACAGGACTTCTTTCTCTCCAGGCAGTTTTAAACCCTACAGTCATCAAACTGTGGACCCATAGCCCAGTTCAGGAGAAATATATGGTGAGTTCAGCAAGATACGCTAAAGGTCAGTTCCTTGTTTCAGTGACGTCAGTTTACTGGTGCTCTTACTGGGCTCAACAAAAAGTTCCCAAGAAAGACAAGGTTTTTGTTTTGTTTTTTAAATATTGAGGCTCGGCCAACATGTTTGGGAGTCAAAACAATAATCAGGTATTCATGCTACCAGTGGTTACAATAGCCTCGTCTTTATATTTCCGCTAATGTCTGTTGTCTTATGGAGTTGTTTGACTATGATTTAATGATGTAAACCATCCAGTGAGTTAATGGAAAAATTGATTTCCAGATCAAACCACCTACTCAAAAGCACAGTACTACACCAACTTTATAGTTATAGTTATTAATGTCAATGTATACAGTTTATGAGGAAGTGTTTTTGCTCTTCAGGGTATCTCATCAGCTCTACTTCTTCAGTTTGAGGGACTTTCTCCTCATGAGTACCAAATACAGAAATCCCCTCTTCATTTGAGGCTTGCATAAGTTCACTTTGGGGGGATCATGTGCTTGAGGTAATGCATCTTTCAGAGCACTTTTTTGCTTCTACTTGTTTACGTTCCTTATTGCATGATCCCTAAATAAATGTCTTGTGAAAATACGATTGGAAAGCACCCTGCAATGATGTGCTAGAAAGCAGGCAGTCTTAGGAACGTAAACCACTGACAGTTCAAGACTGAATTTGCGTCAAGTTAACCCAGGTAAGGGGCTGTGGCTCAGTCGTAGAGCATCTGCTTGGCATGCAGGAGGCCCCAGGTTCAGGCACTGGCACGTCCAGTTAAAAGGATCAGGCAATAGGTGATATGAAAGACCCCTGCCTGAGACACTGGAGAGCCGCTGCTGGTCTGGATAGACAACAATGACCTTGATGGGTATGGGGAAGAAAACCCTGAAGGACAATTCTGTGACCTATATACTGCTGTTCCAGAAAAGACTGGTGTTCACTCCATTCACCATTGTGGAGTGGTATTCACTCCATTTGGTAATACACTGGCATTAGCAAAGGCAGAGAAGAGAAAGAAAAATTAGTAATTCACCAAAAAAGTTAATGGATTTAAAGTTCTGGGAGATATATAAAACTTAAACATATACTGACTTGGGATGTACATATATATATGTCCCAAATAAATATGTTTTATTTTTTTAAAAAACTATGACTGTAAATTTCAGTTTAAATTTTAAAGACTTTGAGACAAAGAAGGAGGATGAGTACCGGGGG
>NW_015175360.1:1479050-1495741 GCF_001447785.1 Gekko japonicus | reverse complement strand
GGTTAATGAATACGGTTTTGACTTCCACCCACCTTGGCAGCCTGCTGGGAAAAAATGAATCTCCTTCAGTCTTGTTAAGCAAGCAGCCATTCTAGAACTGATAAGGATGACATGTGATAGATGCCTGCCTGCTTCCTCTTATCTCTCCCGACTCTTTGAAAAGTTCCTTGGGCAAAAAGAAAGAAAGAAAGAAATAGGGAGGAAAAAATTTACCAAGGTATTGGGGGAGTAAGGTTCCCCCCCCCCTGTTAGATGAAAGCAAGGCAAGGGGTTGAATATTCTTTCAGAGTCCTGTCTGGCCTGGTCCTATCTTGTTTGGACCATTGGTGCCACTGGTTTGGAGTTAGTAGTGGATATAGTGATGACCCTGTGCACAGGTGGCTTTAAAGGTGGGTTAGAGAGATTCACGGAGGAGTGGTCTGTCAATAACTACTAGCCATAGTGACTAATGAGAACCTCCATATTCAGAGGTTTCAGTGCTAGCAGGTAACAGCCGTAGAAGGCCTTAGCCTCCAAACAGAAGAGAGCAATGAGGGCCCCGGTCACACAGGAGGATTTGCCCCGCAAGAGGGACAGATCGGGGGCGCATCAAGCACACCGCAACATCTGGGAAGCATCACGCACCCATCCCCGATCCGTCCCTTCGGCCCGAAAATGCACATTTAAAAGGTACTAGCAACAGAGCACTACCTTCCGGATGATGTGCGGCAACTCCAGGCGTCTGGTCGGGGAAGCGCTGGTAGCCCGTCGCAGCCAGCGCCGTTCCCCATCCCACGCATGCGCACAACTGTGCTACTGCCGGTTTGCTGCACAACATTTGATCAGCTGCCAGAGCATAGAGCCGTGGGGGCACGTCAGATTGCACTCCCGCGGTTCTTTTTGCTCCGGCTCTAATTTGCCTCCTTTTGGCAGTGGATCATCCCGCTCGTTTGACCGGGATCAAGGATGATCAGGGGCCTGGGGACCAAGCCCTACGAGAAAAGTAGGGTTGCCAAGTCTGGCCCACAAGCCGGCGGTGGACTTACAAGGAGGCTCGAAGAGAGGGGAGGGAAGAAGCGTGACGTTCCTATGCCCCCTCCAGGTGACGTACACGTCAGGGATGTCAGTGACGTGCCTACATCACCCGAAAGTGACATACACATATTGGTGACATCGTGGGGGCTACACTCTGTTTTGGGGGCAAAACTCTATGGTTTGAAGCTAATTCTACCATAGAGTTTTGTCCAGAGTGTCACCAGATGTTAGGCACTTTTATGTAGTGGCCCATCACTTGTGGCCCCTCATGGATCACTGCCTTGTCGTGGCGAGGGGGCTTGCGCAGTTCAATGAAGCTGTGGGCTATGCCGTGAAGGGCCACCCAAGACGGACAGGCCACAGCAGAGAACTCAGACCAAGCGTGATCCACCTGGAGAAGGAAATGGCAACCCACTCCAGTATTTTTGCCAAGAAAACCCCATGGACAGTATCAAAAGGCTAAAAGATATGACGCCGGAAGATGAGCCCCTCAGGTCGGAAGGTGTCCAATATGCTACTGAGGAAGAGCAGAGGACAAGTACAAGTAACCCCAGAAAGAGTGAAGCGGCTGGGCCAAAGCCGAAAGGACGCTCAGTTGTGGATGTGTCTGATGGTGAAAGGAAAGTCCGATGCTGCAAAGAACAATACTGCATAGGAACCTGGAATGTAAGATCTATGAATCAAGGTAAGCTTGACGTGGTCAAAAATGAGATGGCAAGACTGAACATCGATATCCTAGGAATCAGTGAACTAAAGTGGACAGGAATGGGCGAATTTAACTCAGAAGACCATTATATCTACTACTGTGGCCAGGAATCTCGTAGAAAAAATGGTGTGGCCTTTATAGTCAACAAGAGAGTGCAAAAGGCAGTACTGGGATACAATCTCAAAAATGACAGAATGATTTCTGTCCGATTCCAAGGCAAACCATTCAACATCACAGTAATTCAAGTGTATGCCCCAACCACTGATGCAGAAGAGGCTGAAGTGGACCGGTTCTATGAAGACCTACAACACCTCCTAGAACTAACACCAAAAAATGATGTCCTCATCATCATAGGGGACTGGAATGCTAAAGTAGGAAGTCAAAAGGTAACTGGAATAACAGACAAGTTTGGCCTTGGAAAGCAAAATGAAGCAGGGCAAAGGTTAACAGAGTTTTGTCAAGAGAACACACTGGTCATAGCGAACACCCTTTTCCAACAACCTAAGAGGCGACTCTACACATGGACATCACCAGATGGGCAACACCGAAATCAGATTGACTATATAATTTGCAGTCAAAGATGGAGAAGCTCTATCCAGTCAGTAAAAACAAGACCTGGAGCTGACTGTGGTTCAGATCATGAGCTACTCATTGCAAAATTCAGACTTAAACTGAAGAAAATTGGGAAAACCACGAGGCCATTCAGGTTTGACCTAGATCGCATCCCTGATGAATATACAGTAGAGGTGAAGAATAGATTCAAGGGTCTGGATTTGATAGATAGAGTGCCTGAAGAACTATGGACAGAGGTTCGTGACATCGTACAGGAGGCAGCAATCACCACCATCCCAAAGAAAAAGAAATGTAAGAAAGCAAAGTGGCTTTCTGATGAGGCTTTACAAATAGCAGAGGAAAGAAGGAAAGCGAAAGGCAAAGGCGAAAAGGAAAGATTTACCCAACTGAACGCAGATTTCCAGAGAACAGCAAGGAGAGATAAGGAGGCCTTCCTGAATGAACAGTGCAAAGTAATAGAAGAAAACAATAGAATGGGAAGGACTAGAGATCTCTTCAAGAAAGTTGGAGAAATCAAGGGAGCGTTCCATGCAAAGCTGGCCATGATAAAGGACAAAAACGGTAGGGACCTAACAGAAGCAGAAGAGATTAGGAAAAGATGGCAAGAATACACAGAAGAACTATACAAGAAAGACCTCGATGTCCTTGACAACCACGACGGTATAATCACTGACCTCGAGCCAGACGTCCTGGAATGTGAAGTTAAATGGGCCTTAGAAAGCATTGCTAACAACAAAGCTAGTGGAGGTGATGGTATTCCAGTTGAGCTATTCAAAGTCTTAGAAGATGATGCTGTTAAAGTTCTGCACTCCATTTGCCAGCAAATTTGGAAAACGCAACAGTGGCCACAGGATTGGAAAAGGTCAGTATACATTCCAATCCCAAAGAAGGGCAATGCCAAGGAATGTTCAAACTATCGCACAATTGCACTCATATCACACGCTAGCAAGGTCATGCTCAAGATCCTACAAGCTAGGCTTCAACAGTTCGTGGATAGAGAACTGCCAGAAGTACAAGCTGGGTTTCGAAGAGGTAGAGGAACTAGAGATCAAATTTCCAACATTCGCTGGATTATGGAGAAAGCAAGAGAGTACCAGAAAAATATCTACTTCTGCTTCATTGACTATGCTAAAGCTTTTGACTGTGTGGATCACAACAAACTATGGCAGGTCCTTAAAGAGATGGGAGTACCAGACCACCTCACATGTCTCTTGAGAAACCTGTATAAGGGTAAAGAGGCGACAGTTAGAACCGGATATGGAACAACTGATTGGTTCAGCATAGGAAAAGGAGTACGACAAGGATGTATATTGTCACCTTGCTTATTTAATATATATGCAGAGTACATCATGTGAAATGCTGGCCTGGATGAATCACAAGTGGGAATTAAGATTGCTGGGGAAAAGATCAACAACCTCAGATATGCAGACGATACCACTCTAATGGCAGAAAGTGAAGAGGACCTAAAGAGCCTCTTGTTCAGGTAAAAGAGGAGAGCACAAAAGTGGGCTTGAAGCTCAACATCAAGAAAACTAAGATCATGGCATCCGGCCCCATCACTCCTTCGCAAATAGAAGGGGAAGTCGTGGAAGTAGTGACAGACTTCATGTTCCTGGGATCCCAGATCACCGCAGACTGTGACAGCAGCCATGAAATTAAAAGACGCCTGCTCCTTGGGAGGAAAGCAATGGCGAACCTCAACAGCATGATAAAAAGTAGAGACATCACCCTGCCAACAAAAGTCCGCATGGTCAAAGCAATGGTATTCCCAGTAGTCATGTATGGCTGTGAGAGTTGGACTATAAGGAAGGCTGAGTGCCAAAGAATAGATTCTTTTGAATTATGGTGCTGGAGATGACTCTTGAGAGTCCCCTGGACTGCAAGGAGATCAAATCAGTCAATCCTAAAAGAAATCAATCCTGACTGGTCCTTGGAAGGCCAGATGTTGAAGCTGAAGCTCAAATACTTTGGCCACCAAATGAGAAGGGAGCACTCACTGGAGAAGACTCTGATGTTGGGAAAGATTGAAGGTCAAAGAAGACGGGGATGGCAAAGGATGAGATGGTTAGATAGTGTTATCGATGCAACGAACATGAAATTAAGCAACCTCCGGAGCATGACAGAAGACAGGAGGGCCTGTCGTGATGTGGTCCATGGGGTCATGAAGAGTCGGACTCAACTATGCGACTGAACAACAACAAAGGGGGTGCTACCTGGACACTGGCAAAGGCTCCAAATATTTGGCACATTTATCTTGCAGTATTGGACATGGTCTGAGTAATGAGGCATAACTACTCAGGTAAATATTCATCCCACATGGTTGGAGGCTGAGATTTATAACTACTGAACAACAACAAAGGGGGTGCTACCTGGACACTGGCAAAGGCTCCAAATATTTGGCACATTTATCTTGCAGTATTGGACATGGTCTGAGTAATGAGGCATAACTACTCAGGTAAATATTCATCCCACATGGTTGGAGGCTGAGATTTATAACTCTATCACCTTGGCCTGAATGTTTAAGGCTGCCAGTGTAGGACTGAAAGTCTGTACACAATGCTTGGTAAAATGTAGTTCCAATAGCCAGAGTACAGACTGATCAGGACTCTCAGTAGATTGACTATAGCTTTCATTAGTGGAAGCAGAACAATTAAAAAAAAATAAAACAGAGAAACGTGTTTAATAATGTAATAAAATGCTATTCCCTTTGGTAGACTTGATGCAGAACTTTAATGTGCAGAGTAAACGTCGTCTGTTTAAAAAAAAAAAATCTCAGAAGTTAATGGGGAAGTGTCCCTGCTACCCCAGGCTCAAGGAGCGGAACATCCCTATCTCAAGCAGTCCAAAATGGAGTCTAAGGAGGGTGGTTAAAAGGGGGGAAAGCATGGGGCTAAGCTGAGACATTTCCTTACCAGTGCCCTTTTAACATTGTACATGTTCCCCCCCTTTTCCATGCAAACTGTGCATTTAAGAGAATATCTAGGCGTCATTAGCGATGTTAGCCACAGCAGGGATACGTCTGAATGTGTTTCCCATTAGAGGTGCACTAAAGGTATTTGATCATTTGGGCAAGAGAAACAAAGACATCCAAGGATTCAAAATATTTTGAAGCCTGGCAGTACAACCCTTGGAGCTGGGAAGTTAGAGATGATCATGGCTACCACAGGATCAGAATATTTGCCTAGATGTGTCAAATACACTGAACTCTGCCTAAGTGTAAGACACATCCTTCTCATGCCTGTTATTTTAACATCAACTGCAGAGAGATGCATCAGAACCCAGCCTTAAATTTGTGTCTCTCCCCTCACCCCCCCCCAGGGCAGTTCTGAATTCATATTGGCCAGGACTCCTCCTGTACAACACAGCAAGCTGTTATTAAAATACTCACCTGGGAAATAACAGGGCCAATCCTAACCTACCTTTATTAAATTTAAAGAGGCTTCCAATAAATATATTTTTCTGTATGTCAGCAGATGGCACTCTTTATATTTACTATCTATATGCACATGTATGGAACAATCCTTTTTATTCAGAATGCCACCAAATCACACAGCATTAGGTCAGCCTTGAAGCATAGTAAGATTCTGAAACAATTTGGAGGCTACGTGGCTCACGAGGCAGAACGGGAGGCACAACAGGGGGGCTGTAAGTAAAATCGGGTTAGTCAGATGGAGGCTGGGAAGAAAGAATGCCACAGCCTCTCTCAGTGGCCCTTTCTGCACTGACCGCCTGCTCCGGAGAATCCGAGGAGTCAAGCCTTAAGAGTTGACTTCACAGTCGCACGCATTCCCTCTGCACTGGTTCTTTCCCCTCGAGTTTATTTATTTGTGTTTTCTGTATGCATTCTACATCTACAAGCAAAACCTGCATTATTATTTTTCTGGCTAACTGGCTGCTTTCTTCCAAAACGTTTAGCTGCAGACCCAACCCCTCCTCCCTCCATGATTCTGCAAAAAGAAAGGGAAGGGAGGGGAAAATCCCGGACCATACATGCAAGACTGACACATTTGGGAGCAGAGCATCCCCTGGTCCTTTATATTTACTGATTCTTTTTATGCTCTCTCTGGCTTTTTAAAAGTTTGCTTGAGCATGAGGACACATCCTCTTTTGTCTTTCGAGGAGGAGGGAAAGAAAACAGAATATGAAAGGAGGATCAACCTAAAGAGAGAGAGGCAGAAATGGGGGGAGGGCAGTGGGCAGCACTTAAATACCCGCAGAAACAATTCTACTTTAGAAAGTGTTCGCGATTTGAAAGTGGATGAGAACAAAGAATCACAGCAAAAGGAGTTTTGGTAACTGCAGGGCAACAGTGTTTTGGAAGCGGTCTGAATGCATATTCCTGTAAAACAAATGAAGAAACAAGAAAAAGCCCCAACACAAACCAGAATTGAAAGTGGGAAGGAATGCAGAATGGAAGAATAGGATGCGCTCCGAAACCAAGGCAAAATACGGGTGCAGAAAGAGCCAATGTAACTGCAGGAAGATGAGGTGGGGAACAAGCCTTCATCCTTTCTGTTTACAGCCTGCTCACAAACCATAAGACTTTAAGTCTTGCCCATCTCTGCTTTGGTGGCCCTGACTGGGCAGAAAGGCGGGGTATAAATATTGTAAATACATAAATGTAGAGGCAAGGTTGAGCAGTTCTGGAAAGTTGGATTTACACATGGGAAATCCATGCTCAAATCTCTACCCAGGGAACTTCTGTGTCATGCACTCACTTCATACACCCAACTTCCAATCTTAGCAGCTTCTGGTATCTGAAAAGGAGATATAAAATAGAAAAGCAGTCGGCAGGCGAAGTTTTCTAACCTTTCTGTTGTCCACCACTTTTCTTCGCTATCTCCCCTCCCCTACCTGCTTTCTTTCACCCGGGGCTCCAAACCAGGGTTTTCAAATGATTTGCAGAGAAAAAGTGACTCTGGGGAGGTGGCACATAAGACAAGGGTATAATACTACAATCCTAAACAGAGGATTAAGCCCATTGACTTTCAATGGATATAGAAGGGAGATACCAAGGCCTCCTTTTGAATTCTTCATTAGGGCACTTGCATAAATCCGGAAAATGCATTTTCCCCCACTCTCACTGTCCCTGTCATGAGCATTATTGAACTCGTGAGTATGGGCAATATTTAACACAGACAACTATTTACAATGCGAAGTATAAGTTGTTGCTATTGAGTTAATGTTTCTATGACCTTTATGGCTTTGTTCCGTGGAACCTCTCTTTGATTGTATATTTGATTGCATTGGTAGGATAAGTGGATTTCTGTAACTTTTGCTGTTTGTTGTTATACTTTATGGTTGAATACGAATAAAATGTTCTGGTTAAAAAAATTTTTTTAACACAGCTACCAATCACTTCAAAAATAGTGATAGCTCTTGCTTACCTGACTGTTTAATTTGAATATTTTTGATGGGCATGCATTTGTTGATACAAATACGTGTTTTCTTCCTCATGCACATGAGCATGATGCCAGCAGTCACACAGATGATTTGCTTGTCTGGATAATCTTTCAACTAAATCATGGGATTGACACAAACTCCAGTCTAATGCTTTGAGAACACACCTAGGTAATCATCATGAGGAGTACCATATTTCACATGTGCTTTATACATGAAACTGCCTTATACTGAGTCAGAGGCCAATAGTTTTATCAAGGACAGAATGGTCTGCTCTGACTGGCATTGGCTCTCCAGGGTCTCAGGTGGAGATCTTTCACCTTCCACACTATCTGATCCTTTTACCTAGAGATGCTGGGGCCTTACAGTTATACTGTCAGCATGTAAAGCAATTGCTCTACTACTAAGCCTTATTCAGAAAAGGGTTTATGAAATCAGGAGAATGATGCTATACTACCTGACTCATTTTTTTCCAAGTACATCTTCTGTATGCATCATTCACACAACAAAGAAAGACAAAATCTAGAGATGTTATGAGTTGCCAAAGATTCTAAGAGCTCACACTCTGGACAGTGAAGAAGGAGAGGGGGCAATTCTTACAGAGCCGTGTTGATTCCCTGCTCTGCAGAAAGGCTATGCCACCTGGAACTTTTCCAATGGACTTACATAAGGTAAAGAAATGGAGGCTGGCTAAAGGCCCCTGCCACACGGGGGGGAATAGCGCGGGCAAAGTGCGGCTTTCTAAGGCCGCACCAAAAGAGAGGCGTGGCGGCAGGATCACATAGATCCCCTGAGCCACCACGCACTTCCTCCCCGGCACGATCAGATGCCGGGGGGGGACGCCACTAAAGAAAGAGCGCGACAGCCGAACTGCGCATGGGTGCACATGCGCAGTTCTGCGGGGAGCCTGGATTGATCCGGACGATGGACGCGGTGGCGATCCCACGGCCGCACTTGCAGCGGTGCTTCAGGTAAGTCCTCCTATGTAGGAGGTTCTTTTTTTCAGCGGGTTTTCCGGGTTTAGGGACGGATCGGGGACGGGTGCGCGCCACTTCCCAGATGTTGCGGTGAGATCGCGCCCATTTGCTGCGCCCCCGATCCATCCCTCTCCTGGGCCAAAGTCTCCCATGTGACCTGGACCAAAGATGAGTTTACCGACAAGGTAAGATCTGGCACAGAGACCTCACATTCACAGCTTACATCCTGAGCTGCTATATTACCTCACCACGTAGCAGCCATATTTAGAATCTTTAACAGTAATCCAGTTGACGTTTTGGTATCCAAATGGAAAACAAAATTACATTCTGAGGCCAGTTAGATTGACAAGGCCTTGCCAACAATATGTTTCTTCCCCCGTAGAGCTGTTAAGCACAGCACTTTGAATACCACTAGGTCTCATCAGAAAAAGAACAAGAGTGCCTTTGAGTTGGTTTTTTTCTGACTTTTAAGAGGTACTGTTCTTCTAAATGTGTTTCTGTGATCCCAAATGTGAATGTACTGAAAGTTGCTGAGCTGCTCTGCTTAGCTGTCATCACAGCAGACTATAAAGTACTACAGTAAAATGGACACTTCGGTGTCTGACATCTGCCACACCGCTGTTAACTGCCATGCCAACAAAATGGTATTGTAGCATTAATTAATTTGGCCAGGGGCACACAGCAGAATACATACTTTGCTCACATTTAAACATCTGGGCTTAGGCCCTGCAAGGGTTACCTTAAGTGAGAACACCCAAAGAGATTTTAAGACATGTATCCTTGAATACCATGTGAAGTCGTGCTTCCTAGAGGAAACATACACAACAGTTGCTCCAGAAAGTGTACCCCCAGGGTTCTAACATAACATGAAAAGACCTGCTAAAGAAAGAAATACCACACATGCTTTAAAGAACATTCCTGAAAATGTTTCACATCAGCAGGTTTACCCTTCAGATTCCACAAGGCCATTCCTCTACGTGAAGTGTAGGTTAGAAAGATGGAATTTCTTTGAGAAATTCAGAGTTGGGTTGATGCTGAGGGTGGTGATCATTAACACACTTACAAGGGCTGGTTATAAAATGTTCAGAGTGTCCCTAGTTGTCAGATAGATGGTCAGGAGGTGCCTAGCAACCACTATGACAAAAGACCCACAGAAATGCAGTTCAGGTTTTGTGTGTGTGTGTGTGAAAAAGACCCTTAACGTTTGCTTGAGATTAAAGTCTTAATTTGCTAACTGTATGAAAAAAATACAACTCATAAATGTGATTACTTTATGGAAACATATGGAAAGACTTAGGAATGGCTAATACTGTTTAATAGTGATTTCCAAATGGAATGTTAGTATGCCATGAGAGAGGCTGAACTTAAGCCAGAATATTAGATGCATCTGCTACTCTATGCTCTTCAGAGAAGGGTTCACCATGCAGATTTGATGCCATCCATTTTTGACCCATATATGAGCACAAATATCAGTCTGAGGGAATAAATGACACACCATCATTCCTTGAAGTGGACAAGGCAATCATTTCCAAGTTTGGGGGTTGGGGTGTTCCAAAAGCATCACCATTGGCCAGAAAGCCTCAGCCATGGGCCCTAAGAGATTGAGTAAAGCAGAGGGTGCAATGCCAGGAAGCAGAACTAACTAGGCTTTCCCTCAACTACCTGCCTATTGTTTTGGAAGGTGACTGAGACAATAAATGTGGGTGTTTCCAGATAACCTTTTCCCCCCCCTAAATATTCTAGTGCTAGTAATTGGCCATTGTTTACAATCTAGGCCTTGCTCTGGTGATCCTAATCCTTTGCACCTCCCCTCCATGCAGCTGCAATCCCTTCACTCTATGGAGCTGGAGGCATCACAGTCCTGACTCTGTGCTCCCTTCAGTACTATGTAGAGCCAACTTTGTGTGTTTCCTTAACAGCAGCCCACCCTGTTTGTCTTGCTGCTGTTCATACTCTAGTAAGAGACTAGTTTCTTTATTTTCAAAAAGCCATGTGTGAAGGACGGCATTTCTCCACACACTCACACTGGAACATGGTACACGTGGATTTTTGAAAAGTTCTGGAAGCGATAGTGAAACTGACAATGCCCTCACTCACCCTCTCTGGATAAAAAGTGGAGGTGTAATTGACAAAGAGTTTCTCTAGGCACAGGGAACCAGAGCAAGTGGCTGAGAAGATAAAAACTGAACACCCAGCAAGCAAAGACAGACATAATTATTTATGGTCACCAGACAACCCAGAACACATAGGAGGCACATGGTATGCTGGAAAGCTTTCCATTGCAATTGTGCTGGAAGCTCTCAACACTGCCACAAACCAGCTTTTGAGAAAGCTTAACACTAGGGAAAATAGGGATTCACAAGAGCTTGTGAGAATCATTGTCCAGATTCTCTGAGATAAACAAACAGGTACATGATTCCAGTGCTGGAGAAAATGACCACTGTGGAAGCACCTATTATACCTTTTCAGAGGGTAGCCATGTTGGTCTGCAATAGAACCACTACATTCAAGTCCAGAAGATCTCCTGGGTATGAGCTCCCTTCCTCAGACAGGTCTCTGTTGTTGATCTCTGAGGTGCTACTGGACTCCAGTCTCCCTCTTCCTCAATATCCTTGGGAGTTTTAGAGCAAAACATGTTCCCAATTTTAACCCTTTAAAAACCTGTGGCCAGGTAGAAAGCATTTCAGAAACACGGTAGTAAACTGGAAATGTGATTTTTGTGCTCTTAGAAGTGTGTGCATGTGCATGCACAATGTAAGGTAATTACATCTAACATAACCCCTTAATATTAAAAAAAAATTCAGTATAAGTGTACTAACACAGGACTTAACAACACCATTGTTTACCTTGGGCTCAGCCTCAATGCTTTCCAATAAGGGCCACAGAACCAATATTTGACTTTAGAGCTCCTTATTCTCTTTTACAGGCTAAAACATATATCACTTGGTTGCAAAGCACTGTAAATTGCGCAAGACTAAATTATGAAAATCCGGTTCCATATGATTAGTGCAGCCCACTACCCATTAAAAAATAACACCCAAAAGGGCCAACTAGATTTCATCTCTTCATTTTCTCTGAAGCAGATTGAAGCCCTCCCCTGAATTTGTGAGAGTTCTTCGAAACAGTCATGAGGTGTAACCCCACCAAACCACTCTGCCTCCCACCATTAACCTCTCTTCAGACAGGTTAAGGTATACCAGTAGGTAAGGGCAGTCACAGTTCGTCATCTGTCTCATCCCCCTTTAGTAGGTAGAAAGCCCTGACCCCTTTCCAAATATTGGGTTTCCTCTCTCCTCTTTTCCAGAGGTGTTCTCATCTTTGTCTGCAGTAATTCTGATGAATCTAGCAGTTGCTTGACTACTAAGCCTGGCCTGCCAGGTATGGTTGCTGAGAAGTTCAGTCATTGCCCGGGTCCTTTCCTTCAACCTTGTGAGCAGGACACAAGTATAAGCAGTGAGAATGCACACAAGGAATCTATAACATCACCAGGTAAAATGTTTATATATAATATATTTATACCCTGCAGAGTTCTGCTTTTCACTCCCCTAGGAAGCAGAGAATGTGCTTAAATCTGCATGCCAGTAACATTGCCACGTCTAGCCTAGACAAAGTTTTAAACTAGCTCCCTTGTTCCCCTTGCCCCCAAATATCTTGATGAAGCTATGCCTCTTTCAGTACCACTTCTTGAGATGTTTTGTTCTCAGGCACAGAATACCAAAGTACACTATTTGAGTTTGTATCAAGACTGAAGGAAGTGTGCACCCATTAATCACAGCATTTTGCTTCAAAACACACACAGTGGCCTATCAAGGTCAGGATTGTCTGACTGGCCGCAGCTCTTCAGGGTCTCAGGTAGAAGTCTTCCACATCAAATGCTACCTGAACATTTTAACTGGAGCTGCCAGGGATTGAACCTGGGTACAGCATGCAAAGCAGGTGCTCTGCCACTGAGCCACAGCCCCTTTCTGGATGCTCACAAGCAGTGAGAACACTGACAAGGAATCAACAATGGCAGCAATGTATTCAGGGGAACTTGAGAGGTCACAACGGAGTTCTGCTTTCCACTCCCAAACAGGTAGCAGTATGAAAGAAGAATACAGCTAGTGGCTGTGTGCACGTAACTCCAGCTCCAGTGTCAGGCTTTTCAATTCAGGGCATAGAGAAACACCCTCTGCCTAAGAATTCACCCCAATGTCTGAATTATTTTGGCTGTTCTCTGTCCATGGACAGGAGCCCTGCTGAAGAATGATAGCTGGAAGAAGGGAGGAGGGTTGCAGAGATCAGCTAATTCCTAGCACAGAGCATTCAAGCTCTTAGTTATGCCAATGGCTTGCTACCTCACCCTAGCTAGAAAGTTACACTTAGAGCTATAAAGCTGAGAAGAGAGAAGTGATAGAAGGAAAGCTTTTTCTTTGGGACAGGAAGGTCATCCCAAAGGGGCAGGGAAAGAAAGATAGGTTATAAAAACTCAGGACACAAGGAGGAGAGGGCTTCTTCCATTTTGGGTAGTTCGTTGGACATGCACAAGTCACACTGGACTGAGCTTTCACCAAGGGACTCCATCTTCTCCATGAGGCAGGGGGTAATGGAAAGGAGTCCTAACCTGGAGATCTAAGGTATAATGAATTCTTATTGTAACTTCAAGTAAAGAATGCTTGTCCTAAAAGTCAACATCATTTTGGAAGTCCCTAGTAGAGGGACAGAAGACTTCATATTTTCACTTTTTCTTTGTTCCCTTGCTAAGCCCAAATCTTGAATGCCACATACGTATTCTTTCTATTAATCATTAAACTTTATTTATTTATTTACAAAATTTATGAGCTGCCTTTCTAGGGTTGCCAGCTATGGTTTGGGAAATACCTGGAGATTTGGGGGTGGAGCCTGGGGAGGGCAGGGGTGGGGCCTCAACAGAGTATAATGCCATTTGCTCCAGGAGAACTGATCTTGGTCACCGGGAGATCAACTATAATAGTGGGAGAACTCCAGGTGCTAGCTGGAGGTTGGCAACCCTTAGAAGAACCACCAAGGCAGCTAACAATTTAAACTATACATTATTAAAATCACATTTTAAAATCATTAAACTTTAAAAAACATACTTTGTGAAAACAATTAAAACAGAGTTAAAATATGTGCAAGACTTTAAAACAGCAATTAAAATACTGGTTAGGAAGGAGGACTCACTGAGGAAATTCTGAATAAAAAAGCCATCACCTGCTGGTGGAAGATGGCAACAGAAGATGACAGATGAATCCCGGGTAAAAGAATTCTAGAGTTTTGACAGCCCTTTCCCAGGTTGCCAGCCGCCTAATCTCAGAAGGCGAGGACAACCGAAGCAGGGACTCTGAAGATTACCATAGTGGTCAAGCAGGTTCATGAGGAGGTAAGCAGTTTTTTAAGTATGTTGGCTCCAAACCATATAGAGCTTTAAAGGTCAAGACTAGCGCCTTGAATTGTTCCATAAACAAAATGGGAGCAGTGAAGATGGTCCATGAATGATATAGTCCTTTCTACCCACACTAGTCAACATCTTGGATGCAGCACTGTGTACCAATTGAAATTTCTGAACACTTATCAAGGGCAGCCCCACATCCAGTGTATTGCAGTAATCTAATCTAGCCACAGTGGCTCAGAGGTTAAGATGCTGAGCTGCAGACCAGAAGGTCTATAGCTCGGCAGTTCGAGACCCCAGTGCCATGTGATGGAGTGAGCTCCCATCTCTGGCCCCAGCTCCTGCCAACCTAGCAGTTTGAAAGCAAGAAATTGCAAGTAGATAAATAGGTACCACTTCGGTGGGAAGGTAACAGTGTTCTGTGCACCTCGGTGTTTAGTCATGCCGGCCACATGACCACAGAGAAGTCTTCGGACAGTGCTGGCTCTTCAGCTTGGAAACAGAGATGAGCACCACCCCCTAGAGTTGGATTTGACTGGCTTTCGAGCAAGGGAAACCTATACCTTTACCTAATCTAGATGTAACCAGGGCACCACAATGGCCAGGTCTTTTCTGTTCAGGAAAGACCGCAGCTGGCTAACCAGTTAAAGCTGGTAAACTCCTGGCCACAGCTGCCACCTGCTTATCCAGCACTAGGTCAAGAGCACCCCCAAACTATACACCTGATCTTTAAAGAGGAGTTTAACCCCCATCTGGAATGGGTGATCCCTTAGATCCCTGGTCAGACCTTCCACCCACCAGTACCATTTCTGTCTTGTTGGGGCTAAGCTTCAGTTTATTAGCCTGCCTCCACTCAAAAACTGCCTCCCTGCACCGGTTTAGGGTTTCTATTGCCTCCCTGGGATCAGCTGGAAGCACAACATAGAGCTGGGTGTAATCCGCCACTGGGTGACAACCCAGCCCAAATCTCCAGATGACCTCTCTCAGCAGTTACCTATAGATTTTAAAGAGCATCAGAGAAAATATGGAACCTTTGAGGAGCCCATAGGCCAAAGGCCTATTTTGAACACTCTGAGTCTGCTCTCTGGAAACATAACATGCCTATTTGGTCTCGCTATCTAAAGTGAGGTACTGAGGAGGGACAGCAGAGAAGTTCTCCACAGTCAGACCATGATAGCTCTAAAGTACTGTTCTTCACATTTTAATCCATTCTTGGAGAGTCAACTAGTGGGACAATCTAGAGGGACTTAGCTTTTAGTATTAGCTTTTTCAGAGCAGGTTAAGAGCTTGGGTTGCTCATCATCCCTGCCTTGCTGTTTGAAAAGAAGGTTGGCGTGGTGGCCAGGAGCACCTTCTATCCGCTGCATCTGATTTGCCAACTCTCTCAGCTGCGGTCACACACGTCATTTAAAGCAGAGGGGAAGCAAGGCTATTTCCTCCGGAGGAATTTGACACGCAGTTGTGAGATCACACATCCCTTTGAAGCTGCGGGCTCAGCCCGTCACTGTGTGATCAGACGCAACCATGGGTGTCTTTTTTTTTTTTTGCCTTTGTTTCCCATGTGCTTAAATGAGGAATCACAGCCCTTGGAGTTTGCAATGATGTGCATACTGCAGAGGGGGGGAACCAATGGCACGGAGTCGGGATGGAATGATCAGACCATCCTGATGGCACGAGAGTGTGACTGAACGATCAGACAGGGGAAAGTCCATCTGTGGCCCGTTGTATCTGGTTAACACTGGACTTTCCCCGGTGTCTTTTTAACTCTGCTTCCGTGGCGGAACAGCATGGGTTGCCAACAACAGCAGAACACTTCCCAGATGTTGCTGCCTGATTGCTCCCTTTAGATCCGTCAGGCATTTGCAGCTATGTCAGATCTAAAGGTGCATGTGACTGCAGCCTCTCATTATCTAAACTCAGCTGATCTGGCCAAATTTATCCATGCTGCTGTAATTTAATGGCTGGGATTACTGCAACATGCTGTACATGGGGCTACCCTTCAGGACACCCCGGAAACTACAACTGATCCAGAATGTGGCAGCTGAACTATTGTCAGGAGCTAGCTACCAGGAACATGTGCTGCCATTTTGCAAGAGCTACATCAGTGGCCGGTCTGTTACCAGGTTCAATTCAAGGTGCTGTTTATAACTATTGAAGTCCTTCATGACCTAGGACCCACATATTTGAAGGACCACCTCCTTCCATGTGTCTCTGTGCGCCAAATACGCTCCTCAGTCAGCCATCTGTTTTCAATCCTGCCACTTAGGGTGGCCCGTCTGGCATCGACCAGGGCCTGGGCCTTCTCCATCATGGCTCCAGCTCTGTGGAATGGGCTCCCTGAAGAGGTGAAGGGGGGCCCTCCTTAGAGATCTTCAGGAGGCAGTGCAAGACCTGCCTGTTTGCCAGGCCATTTGAGGGGTTTGAACAATTCCACAGGGCCTGCAAGTCAGAGCTCTTCTGCGAAGCGTTTGAGCAAGAAGCCACATGAAATGCCCAATACCAATAAGGTATTTACCCTATAATCCACTCTTGGCCACCTGCTCTAATACGCCAAGGAGCCAAACACCAGCTGTTTACGTATTATGATTCTGTATATGTATTATGATTCTATTGTGACCATTCAGAACAGTTG
>NW_015175360.1:1455895-1477909 GCF_001447785.1 Gekko japonicus | reverse complement strand
AAAGAAGTTCACAACCTCTTGGTGTCGATAAATTGGAATGCCACAGATACAGTGTTTTGCACAGGGTTTTAATCAGTGAAAATGCTTGCTCAGAAGCACAGCAGCCAACCCAAGAGGCTTGCTAAGCCAAATATTCCCATCTAAACTTGAAAGTGCAAAGGCTTGGTGACAAAACCTAGCACTTGTCTAGGACGTTGTAGACCCACAGCTAAGACACTCTTCCTGACCCAGTCCAGCCCTTACTGTACTTTCATATCTGAACCAAACCAGCTAGCAGTGGATTTATTTTTGTTGCTATTTGCCCCTGGCTATGCTACAAATAATTCATTATTATGGTAGCGCCTGCCAGCTTAGTAGCACCTGAATAGTATAAATCCCAGCAACTCGCACTTAAAGCACATGACTAACTCCTGTTTCTTACATACAAAACACCAAATCACTATCTTGTATTGAAATGATCGTTCCGTTTAATCTAAACTTGTTAAAATTATTCTTCCGCTCCCTGCCACTCTCTTTTTCATGTGTTCTGTCACATAGCAGATTCCTTGCTATCCAGGGATTTTAAAAATGCAGTCTGCTCCAAGACATGATGCTCTAAAATGCTACCAGAAGATCCTCGATTTTATGCATCTTACTGATTTCCCACTGACATCCTTTAAGAGGTCCATAAAAACTCCTCAGTGATGATTCTTGTCAGGTTTCAATTTAGCTGATTTTAATTTAAACCGTAGCAACGAATTCTTTTGCAAAGGAAATAAGACCTTTGACCCTGTGTGTGTCTTTTAAATAATAATAATAAAAAGAATACCATGCTGGTAGGTTATATACATGTGAGCCTGTTTTTTCAAGGGGTGATAGAAAGTATGTGCAATAGCACACTTGTACCATTTTGTACACATTTTATTTAGAAAAATTCGATACTGCCTCTCCAGGAAGCTGGCACAAGGCAGCTTACAGGTAAAATATAATAGAATTTAGCCAACTATTATTGAACTAAGCATTAAAAAACCAAGTCAGGGTATAAGTACAGCGTAAAATGTCAAATGGCTTTTAAAAGTCTCATAAAACAGGCAAGGGCCAACTGTAAAACATTTTGAAAGAACAGCTCCTAGTTAAAAAGGCATGCTTTAGCCTGGTGCCTAAAAGAAAGCACAGTCAGTGCTAGGTAAGCCTCAAGGGGAAGGGCATTCCATAGATGAAGAGCTACCACTGAAAAGGCCCTGTCTCTGGTCGCCACCCACCTCATGTCTGCAGGTGGGGGGCACAGAAAGCAAGACTTGCAAGAAGGATGTTAATTGGTGGGCTGGACAGTAGGGGAGGGGCCTGACAGGTTAGAACCAGCACTTCAAACTGTACCCAGAAACCAATGGGCAGTCAGTTCAGACTTTTCAACAAAGGACTGATAGGATCCTTCTATACTACCACTGACAGTAGCCCAGCTGTTTCATCTTGGACCAGATGAAGTTTCTGAATCATTTTTAAAGGCAACTCCACATAGAGATGTTAACAGTAATCTAACCTGGATGTGATCAGAACATGGATCACTGTGGCCATATCATGCTTCTTGCGAAAGAACCATAGCTGGCATATCGGCTGAACTGCTACATACCACAGAGAGGAACTGTGCCTCCTACCTGGGTCAGGATCTAGGAGCCCCCCAAGCTCCAAACCTGCTCCTTCACATGGTTCCCCTAACAGCAGGATATTCCAGGAGCACCCATAACAGAGCCCATTTTTCTGAGAGGACAACCACTGGAGATCTAGAATGTATGTATGATACCTGTTCATACCATAGAGAGCATGGAGAATCAGGCCGGTCTGTAAAGCATCATAGGTTCTGCCAAAAGCAAACTCCTCCAATAACATGGCTCCTTGCAGAAAGCTAGCTATAAAAGCCGCTTTGTTTTTGCTGGTTATATTGCAATACTACTTATTCTTCCCCCTTGACCAGAGCACAGAGGTATGCAGTCCTAACACCGTCACCCTGCCTTTTCTTTTATCTGAATGCATGACTTCTCTGGCCTTAGGGTAACAGTGTAACATCATAGTGCCTGAGAATGTGACCTGGGTAATCCCTGGTTCAGATCTCAATAACTGGGTCTCAGGTGACTCCAGCTCCTCTTGCCCATTAAAATATGGGCATAATATTGACCTAAATTACATCCACAGACATTTTGGGAGTATTCAAAAGAGACGGTCATACACACACACACACAAAAGACAAGCGGTTTAGAGTCAAGCACGGGGGCGTTTGCGCATTGCTAACAGTGGCACAGGGCCAGCCTTACCATTAGGCAGATTGAAATGGTTTCTTTCAAGCAGCATATTCTCAGATGCCATGAAAGGGCAGCCAATTGTCAATTATTTGCTTCTAACCTGCAAGGAGAGTTTTATTTAGATTTGCTGCCTCAGGCACCAAAGGGTCCTGGGGTTGTCTCAGGGGATATTCGAGTCACAGGGAGGAGACACAGGCGCAGAAATGGTAATAACAGGAGGTGAGCCTAGGCATAAAGCGGGGGGGGGAGAGGGCACACAAAGAGTCAGAGAAGATGTGTATGGGGAGACTAGGGAGAAGCTTGGCAGCAGAAAATAGAAAAAGCAATAAGGCAGCCGCAGGATCTGCCTAACAGATGAGACCCTAACGCAGGAAGTCTAATGCAGGGTCTGCTCCTGCCGTTTCTGTCTATTTCCTGCTGGTCCACCTTTCCTGCAAATTAGGAAGGGACAGCAGGAGGTAGGGAAAGCATAGCAACAGCCCTAGCCGACAAAGCCGGGAAGTGACATAGATCTCCGGGCATCTGTCAGGAGGGCCTCTGCCATCGCTGACTTTGCTCTCTTTATAGTGCTTTGCTGTTTCACAGTATCAAGGTCTCCCTCCAAAAGCTAAGCCCAGGGTAAGAAGATTCCACGTGTTTTTCCCTGGGTCCCCCTGCTGCCCAGGAATGGGTCCTATCTGTGCATTTATCAAGGTAATGAAAGATAGCTATGTGGGTATACTGACACCACTCAATAAATAATAAGCATGCAGTAGATCACAAGTTATCAACACAATCTATACCTTTTGCTTGCATCCTGTCCGAGAGACCCATGGCAGGCTTTTGCCTGTGTTTAGGAACAGTCTGTTTGTTCTGTTGACTACCCCACCACTGGCATATCAGTGACATTAACCTTCCAGCCAAGCAGCTCGAACACTAAGTAGGCAAGCTTGTTCTGCGGTCCCACCTGGGAGGGACAGATTAGACTCGCCTCTGAGCCTGGATGAACTGAAAATTCCAAATTTCTTTCCAAAACCTGTAAATTTTACACAAGTGATCTATATAAACAACGCATATAAACAATTATAGGACAATGTTCTACATTTTCTCACCTTCACCAAGAGCAATTATAAGGAGCGAGGGCAGGGAAATGATGGGTGCAACATTATATTGTGAGTTTATCATATGCTACACATCATCAGAAACTTCTTGGTTATTTCTTTAGAAAAAGTATATTGCTCCTTTCCAGAGACTTGCTTGGGGCATCTCCTGAAGTAAAACATGAGAGAAACTATAAAACAGCATAAAAATCAAACTGATTTAAAAAAAAACCCTCATCTGTTAAAACCTACAACAGACAGGATTGCCAGCAGCTTCATCAAGGTCTAGTTACCATCTGCAAAGACAGAAATGAGTCTCATAGCATTTTCATACATAATATTAGGAAGCCTGCTGTGCCCTACTTTTGATTCTTGTCTCATGTATGAATGCTGCTACTGAAAGGGTTAAACAAAAAAGAAAAATCCACCCTATATCCCCAATGCAAGTTTAATGGTCACATAAACAGCTGATTTAAACACCTGTAGAAATCATCTCAGTTTCATTTACAAAACAGACAAAAGACAATTGGGATCACTGTATGGAGAAATTATGTGAATATTGGGGGGGGGGGATCTTAAATCCGCAGCATCATTTGAATTCAAAGCCTTCCATAGGAAGGTATTTTTGCACTCAAGATACAATCAGCCAATCATAGAGTCCTGAGATTCTTAAAATCAATCAACTTAATTCTTCTGTCACTTCTATCAAAGCTTAATTGCACTCAATTTCTTAATTAATGGCACAGGGTACCTAACAGTTAATTTTGTTCATCCTGTGGAGAATATTTACTAGCTATTTCTACTCACTAGAATTATAAACAACCCCAGCTTATACTTTTGATACTGAGTTAGTTGTGCTTAAACCCATTCACGGCTGCATAACTGTAAAATGCTGTAAGTCTCTCAAAGCTCCTGTGTAAGCCAGGAATTTCACCCTGTAATTTCATATAACTCATTACCTGTACCAGTGTTCCTGTTAGCCGAATTGCTTTATTTACAGCAATTGGCAATTTATAAATGGGTGCTTGCCAACTATACCAAGGTCCCCACCAAAGGTTACCAGAGAAGGAGTTGAGGCTGGTGTTGTTAAAATAGATGTATTTTACTTAAATAAAATAAATCTCATGCAAACAATACTGATGCACTCACACAATCAATCAAGTTCAAGTGCACGGTTGCATTAGCAGGTGGGGGGGATGATGGGTGATACTTATCTGTCTTCGCAGCTTGGTTGTTCCAATGAGGAATAGAGGGGAAGAAATGGAAAACTAAAGGGATCCACACTACCAGAACTTAGCAGGACTGTGTGGGGGGTCTCTTGACTGCAGATCAAGAGATCAAAGTAGAGGCAAGGGTTTGGGGATAGTAAGCTGGACAAAAGGGGAGTATAAAGCAGACAGGGGTTGTTGCGGGGGATGCTAGCTAGTTGATCAAGTAGAGAGAGAGAGAGACCATGTGACTGGTTCTCTCCTTTTATCGGAGATCCAGGAGATGGGTGTTGACGGTGCCAACCTCCTGGCCCACCTTCCTGTTAGTCCGTCCCAAAAACAATCCTATTGGTTGCCTATAGGAGTGGGAGGCTGCCTAAAGGAGTGGTCAATATCTATATATCTAATAGCAAAAGGCGCCCCCTAGGGGTGGTTACCTAACAGGAGTGGCCAATATTGAAATCTAATACCTTACTCAAGGAAGGACATCTGGGCAGGTGTGAAACCTTGCCGTCAGGATGCTTCATTGAAGTGTTGATCAAGCTGCCCATCCTATTGCAAACCCAATGTCCATTTGGCAGGAAATACCAATGCAGGAACAAAGCATGGATGTGATCTACGTGATCACAACTAGATCTGCAATGGGGGCTGTCTCTTCTCAAAGCTGTTGTTTCTTACTGCTCACAATAATGGAGGTGTGTTCTCCTTCACCAGGCTGTTAACTGTGTAACTGAAACTCTATTCACGTGTAAGGCTTGTGCAGGCACCTTCTATGTGTTGCATCACAACAGGTGACTTGGAATGTACAGTTCTCTGAGCCTATGTGTGTGTGTGCACAGTCCATTGTGTGTAGCAATAAATATAAGCCCATAAAGCAGAAATCAAGTTCATTCTCTAACATTCCTTTAAATCTGCTTTATATACTTGTTGCACTTCTACCCTACTCTTTCTTCAGGAGCAGTTTGGTTCCTATCCTAAGATCTTTTTAGCTTCTGCAACCAAACCATATCGTGCACCTTCAGACCTTTTGCCCATATTCTCCCCACATCTTCACTGTTGGACTCCAAGGAAGAAAGCTGTGCTAAGTGCCTCAGAAAGGGGAAGCTGGAATATCCTAGGAGAATCTGGACCTTTTCCCTTACTGGGTGAAACCACAGTTGTTAATGGGGGTCAATGGATGGTGTCTTCATCCTGAGGACTCCAGTAATGCAGTTGCAGTCGCATTTTAGAGAGACACATTTGATGCTTCAAAATGGGTTGTCCAGAGGGGAAGGATCAGTGAAAGCTTAATAATGGCTGGGGCATCATATCTGAAGGGATCTGTCAGCTGCCAAATGAAAATGATCTATATTACATTCCATTAACATTGCATGAGAACATTTGTGAACATTCCATTAGCAATGAAAACATTCTGTTCTTAAAGAAACATCTCCTTGTCATATTTGCTGGCTCAGGACTGCCTTCCATCTAAGGTCTAGTTCTCACTAAGGCAGTAAATCATTGTCTGGATCCTTCCCAGTCAGACTGCAAGTGTAGACTTAAATGATACCAAAAAAAAAAAAAACCCACCCCACCCTCCGCAGAGAAAACTAGAGCGGGTAGCCAAGCCTTCTTCCCGGCATACTAATTTTCTACTGTGAGGATTTTTAAAATTTATTTTTGCATCATTTGTGGCAAAGCAAGTCCCTCAGACAACCTTGTTCAACTATGGGGATTTGAACTGATCCATCTGGCCCAGGTTCCAAGTTTCTAGCTCTTACTGAGACATTCATCTCTCCAGCCTTATTCCACCATTCCCAGCAGAAATAAACATCGGCCCCTGCCACACAGGGGGGTGGGGGTGGAATAGCATGGGCAAAGTACAGCTTTCTAAAGCTGCACCAAAAGAGAGACGCGGCGGCGGGATCACATAGATCCCCTGAGCCGCCGGCCCCTTCCCCCCCGACACGATCAGATGCCGGGGGGAAGCCACTGAAGAAAGAGCGTGACAGCCGAACTGCACATGTGTGCGCATGCACAGTTCAGCGGGGAGCCTGGATTGATCCGCGCGGCGGCGATCCCACGGCCGCGTTTGCAGTGGTGCTTCAGGTAACTCCTCCTCTGTAGGAGGTTCTTTTTTGCAGCGGGTTTTCCGGGTTTAGGGACGGATCGGGGATGGGTGTGCGCCACTTCCCAGATGTTGCGGTGAGATCGCGCCCGTTTGCTGCGCCCCTGATCCGTCCCTCTCCCGGGCCAAAGTCTCCCGTGTGATCAGGGCCATCTTTAACCTCCTTGCCATTATTAGAGGCTTGCAGAGTTACGCTAGTTCAGCTATCATGGAAACAAATCCATCTTTTGTCTCTTTGAGAGCCAGTGTGGTATAGAGGTTAAGAGCAACAGACTCTAATCTGGAGAACCCTGTTTGATCCCCAACCCCTCCACATGATGCCTGCTGGGTGACCTTGAGGCAGTCACAGTTCTCTCCGAATGCCCTCAGCCTCACCTACCTCACAAGGTGGCTGTTGTGGGGAGAGGAAAAGTAGGTGACTGTAAGCCACTTTGAGGCTCTTTAGGGTAGAGAAAGGTGGTGTAAAAAAACCAGCTCTTCTTCTTTGAAGACACTTCATCAAATTAACTGGAATTGCCTGGCCACCTGCCTTGTAGCTGATTGTGTCTGGGCCAGGTTAGGCTTTATAGGGATACAGAATGGCCACAGCAATGTCAAAATCATAGAAATAAAAATTAGCTTCATTAATCATGGGGGGGGGGACTTACTGAGTGAAAATGTCTAATAAGTGCTTAATGAAAATAAATAGATTTAGGGATAAAAATAAATCTTGTGAGATAGGTTAGGCAGAAAGGGCTACTGGCACAAGGTCAACCAGCAAACTTCATGGTAGTGTGAGGATTTGAATCCAGGTCTCCCAGATCCTAGTCCAGCACAGTAGGCCACTGGCTCCTCCTTTCTGTCATTTTTGAAGCCATATTTCTTTCTGTAGCCAGGCCAAATTTCATTTCTTCCTCTGCCAGAATCTCCCCTCAGAAACTCTGAGGATGTCCTCTATGGCACTTCCAGGCTAGCTCCAAACAAACAGCTTACTTTCCTCCCTTAAGCATTATCAAACCACCCCCCCCCCCGGGGGGGGGGGGATTCTGATCTTCTGGCTCCAGAAGGTTACCAGTGAATTAATCAATGTGACTCTTTGGCTTTTGCTTATTGATTATGCCCCATGAAAGTATCAATTACTATCCTCCCCCCCCCTGAGCAGATTGAAAACTTGCAGTAAATAAAAGTCCTTGACCTACAGCCTTTTGCTTACCTTGGAGAGCTGGCTGAGATTAAGCTCTGAGTGTTAGCAGAGTGCAAATTAAACAATTCTCTTTAAAGCTGTAATTTTTACACTTGTCTATGGGGTGAGATGCCACTCTACCACATGGAGGAACAACTAACTATGGAAGTTCTTGCCTGCAACTGGAAAGGATACAGCTCAAATACAACTTACCACCACAGGAAATTCAGGGCTCAATTGCATCAATAATTTGAGTCCCAAAGTTCTGTTGTGACTCATGTTTGTGAGCCAACACCTTTGCAAAAATATCCTTTCATACACTGCGGATTAAACAGGTTGATTCAGTTTGGGACTGTGGTGCATATGGAGAAGAAGCGTGAACCATCTGCCTTGTCCTGGTTTCTCAACCTTTAATAGACCTGGGAAGTGCTATTTGGCCAGTTGGAGAAATCCACGTTTCCTGTGGTATATGTGGATTTCCACAGTGGGCCAAATACTGATACACACACCCTCAGCAGTTTCAGGTCAGGAAAATAGTGTGTGTGGGGGGGAGACTAAAGGCACATACACACGTGCCATAGTCCCAGCCTCAACCAGGCATTGAGCATGCAGGAATTAAGAGTTGTCAGCAGGCCTGTAGAAAAGTGCCCTGCCTTTTTAACAGTGGCTTAATGAGATGCCATTTACTGGGTGATGCTCTCCACCTCCATGCCATGAAAAGCTTCCACTGCTCGTTTCCACCTGTTCCACAGCATTTTTATCCATGCCTGCCAGCAACCCTAGCAGAAACTGAACACCCACAATGCACGTGTGCTCTGTAATGTGTGGCCTGTCTGCTTCTCTCGTGTTTTTACAGAGTGGCAAAGAATTGCAGTTGCATCCAACAGTTAGTTTTAAAACTGAGGATTCATCAATGCACCATTCCCAGAGGAGCCCACAAGCAAGCAACCAATGCTGAAGAACCCCTGCCTACAAGACCAGATAGCTGACAGCAACGGACCCTTCATTTTCACCTAGCTTCTCTTTAAAAACAGCCCCTACATCATTGACATAGGTTCTAAAGGGGGCAAGAAAGGGAATTGAGACTTTATATATGATTTCAGACTCTAAGAGCCCTTTCCACAGCAGCGTAAATGAGTGCAATTAGGTCAGCTGACTGTTCCTCTCTCTGAAAAGTGCTAGAAGCCCTGCTATTCAACAGCATTTGTATTCAGTTTGTACTTCCTTAATTGTAACCAATTATTGCACTCTGTCTTGAAGCAGATTATGCTAGCCTGTGCCCAAAGCCTGTTAGAATTGCTGCCCCTCACAGAGAAAAAAGAAATTGCACATGTATTCTAGGCATACAGCTGCAGATATGTTCCCTGCTTTTATAGGGCATACAGCTTGAGTAAGCACACCTATTGTTTTCCTGGCTATGAAGGCTAGACACGTATTCAAGATTCTGACATTTTCTTTACAGTGGTTTCTGGAGTGCTCCGGCTTACCTTCTACCTAAGGTCCAGGGGCAAGGGTGTGGCTCAGAGACAGACAACATGCTTTGCAGGCAGAAGGTTCAGGTTCAATTCCTGCCATTTCCAGTTAAAGGACTGCAGGTAGCAGGTGTCAGGAAATGCCTTTTTCCACCTGAGACCTTGGAGAGTTGCTACCAGTCACTATATCTGGGGCTACCAGGACAAATGATCTTGCTTGGTGTCATACTCCTTCACAAGTTAAGTGCTGAACAACCAGAGAGAACTGGTGTAGTCAAGATCATGAGCCAGGAAATCTACATGGACTTATTGTTTTGTAACCAACCTTCTTCCCTGTGCAGTATGGTAATAACCACCTCAATGGGCTTTTGTGAAGATTACTGAGGTAATGTAGATGAAGGGTTTTGAGCAACTAATGTTTGTTAGATATGATTTATTACTATTCAAGCAAGATTCTGACAACTGAAATAGCATCTTATTCTTCCATTGTACATTCTTCAATCATACATTTAAACAGACACCTGTCAGTTGTTAAGCCATCTGTTTCTAACCTGGTTGCAAGTTAAATGCAATAACTCTGCAGTAACATGAAGAGATGTAATTCAAACAGCCACTGTAAATTAAAATTAGAGGTTACAGACTTTTCAGATCTTTTAAGATGCTTACAAGACTGTTATTAAAATATGTTTGTTTTTAGCACAGTTGCAACAGCTCCACTACAACCTTGCTGGACGTGATTTAATTCGACATGGACCAGGTGAGATTTCTACAATAAAGTAGAAAGCTGTTTTTTCAACTTTCCAAAACTGGACACATGAAGCTGCCTTATACTGCGCCAGACCATTGGCCAGTCAAGGTCAGTGTTGTACACTCTGGTTGGCAGTGGCTCTCCAGGGTCTCAGGCAGAAATCTTTCACATTATCACCTTTTAGTTGGAGATATCAGAGATCAGGGATCTTCTGCATGCAAAGCAGATGCTCTACCACTAAGCCATGGCTCCTCCATGACTGCATCTTGGCTAACATGTACCAGCTCTTCACAAGAGCTCTTATTTATTGATTAGCCAAGACACAATTGAGAAGGAGCCACAGCTCACTGCTAGAGCATCTTCTTTGCGTGCAGGACGCCCCAGCTTCAGTTCCTGGTATATCCAATAGGATAGAGAGAAATTCACATCAAGTAGGGTGCTATTTTCATTCCTGTTGCTGTTTATGTATCTTTCCTGAGAAGTTAATATAAATGTTTCTCAATTCAGAGCCTTCAATGTGCATTCTTCTGCAGAAGAATGATGTTACACGAAGACTGATTCTACTTTAAGCACAAAGAACACCCAATCCCAAAATTTCTGGTATGAGTTCCAGAGCACTGAAGGCTTTTCACTCATCAATGCATACACTTCCACAGGACACCCCTACTTTATACAGACTAATCATCTTCCGTAAAGACCCCTTAATTTGTGAAAATGTAACAAAGTTTGGGGCCCTGACCTGGATAGCCCAGGCTAGCTGATCTTGTGAGATCTCAGAAGCCTAGGCAAGGTCGGCCCTGGCTATTATTTGGAAGGGTGACCACCAAGGAATACCAGGGTTGTGACACGGAGGCGGGCAATGGCAAACCACCTCTAATTGTCTCCTGCCTTGAAAACCCCATGGGGTCGCCATAAGTCATCTGTGATTTGATGGCACTTTCCACCCCAACAAAGTTTGGGGCCAGTAAGTCAAGTTACTATACAGTGTTTAAAACAAGAACTTAATAGATGTAGGTTTTGATGAGGAATGGCTTGGAATAATTCTCTGGTGATGCAGCAACCACATAATTACTCCAATAAATGGAGCTAGCCATTTTGAGTTGGTTTCTTTTTTAACCTTAGTTCTTGCCATAACCTTTTAAGTCCATTGCTTCAGGGGAGGTTCTCACAAGCCTCTCCTGTGCAATGGGTGAATGTGTGTGCATTTTACCTCTTTGTTTACTTTAATACCAAAAGTGACCTCTTATACCACTATATATACATATACAATATTCAAAATGCATTAACAACCTATTTGAACAACCTCCACCTTTAGGTAGTTCCAGAGAATGCATCTGCAATGACATTCTCTTATGCACACAGTGCCATCAATACAAGCAAGAGTAAAACTTTTAACTCTGTTAACAGTTTACCCACCAAGCTTTTGAACATGGCTGGGACTTTCCTATGACCAGTTGCTAAGACTGTGAACTCTAAAAGTCCCTCTCTGGTCACCAATGTAGTTTTCAGCTGGTCCTTAGGATCCATGGCCACCTGCCAATATCCTCTTGTTATATCTACAGTGGAAATGAAATGTGTGGCCCCAGTTGTTTCCATTAGTTCATCTACCCTTGCATCTGGGACTGTAATCTTGTTTAACCTTCGACAGTCAACACAAAATCTTACTGTCTGATCCAGTTTTGGGACTAAAATACCCGGTGAGGCCCAAGAACTTTCTGAATGAACAGTAAGTCGAAGGTTCAAGATTTCTTTAACTTTCTTCTCAATACTGATGGCATTTTGGCCAGTTTCTCTGTAAGGTGGGAGAGCAACAGGCCGGGTATTTTCAGTATCGATCTTGTGCTGAGCTAAACAGGTTCTCCCTGGAAAATTGAAAAAGGTGCTCTGCTACTCCATTAAGACAGCCTTAACATGCCATTGCTGGTCTTTAGTCAGGGTTGGTGCCAAAGTTACCTCACTAACCGTGCTACCTTTGGTTATCTCCACCCAGTTCATCAATGCAATTTCCCCTTTTTGCCCTCCTCTGGCCATAATGATGCACAAATCTGTGTCCCATGTGCTCCCGGGGCAGAATAAGGAACACATGGTTGGAGTCCAGGGAGTGGATAAATATCTGTTTATTGCGATAATCAGGAAACCTTTGGCAATTAAAAATACTCTCATTAACTATATTCTAAGTCTCTTCTACCTGGGTTAAGTGCTAAGGTCTAAATTCACTTATAATCAGACTCCTAATAAGGCATAGTGACAGCTGTCATTCTACATGTCAAAAAAAATATCAAAAATCACATTCATCAATCACATCCATTGATCCTTTCTCCTACAATAAGGACCAGATGACTTCTTTTCTTTTCTTTTTGAGCCCCCGGAGGGGATTTTTTATTATTTTTTTAACACTACAAAAACTACAACAGAAGAAAAGGGAGGGGAAACTACATATACAGGATAAAGTAAAGAACCCATTACTAACTAAAAGCCCAAGAGAGGAGATCCTCCAACTAGCTTAGTTACATCAAGTCTTCCCATCATTGATCCCTTTATAAACTGAGTCAAACATTTATAACACTTTTCCTTTAAAGCTTAAATTTAACTGTCTAGGAACAGTACCCCCGATCATCCCATAACAAAAGTCTCAAAGGCACAATTCAGAGTCCTTCAGCCTTTACTTCTCCTTTCCCCTTCTCTTCCGAGCTCAAAGGGACTAAAACTGGAACTCTCCTGTGGCACTTCACAATAACCAAGCAGCAGATGCTGAAGTCACTGATCCTAGTTGTTAGGAGGTTTTACTGCATAGGTCTTCAGCATGTGGTTCGAAGTGCCATTGAACCTTTCATTTAGACCATTTACTTGTGGATAGTAAACTGTGGTGGTGAGGTGCTTGATTCCACAAGCTTGCAGCAGTTCCTCCAAATCTCTGACCATCTCTTGCGGAAAACCTAGCCTGGTGAATACTGTCAGTAGGACTTCTGCTACAGTTTTCACTTTTATGTCCCTCAAAGGTATAGCTTCTGAGAACTTTGTTTTATAGTCCGATATTGTCAATACATACACACATGTGTGTATGTATATATGTGTGTGTGTATCAGTTGTGAGAGTCCTTTTGTCTTGTGCCTTGCCCACTAGCTGACATGCTTCACAAAACTTGCAAAATGCCCTGATGTCTTTTCCCATACTGGGCCAATAGAATTTGGAATGCAACCTACTTCTGGTCTTGTTGATCTCTAGATGTCCTGACATAGATATATCATGGGCCAGATGTAAAAGTTGCATCCTGTATTTTCTGGAGTTCCCTGTTTGTGCTTCTCCCAGATAGCACATTTACACCTCAAAGACACTCTACAGTCTCTGTTCTAAGATCTTGAACAGACAAGGATGATCAATTGTCACATCCTGAGAAATTTCAACCCTTTGCCACAAATTTTGCAAAGTTTCATCTTGCCTTTGCTCATTAAGGGACTCTGCAGCATGGATTCCCTGGAACAAGCTGCCTGTATCTGTCAAATATAGGCTTAGTTTGTAAATTTTCTGCTAGGTGTTTACAACTGGTATCCATAGCAAACACTTGAGTTTTAGGCCTAGATTGCGGAAGCCAGATTGTGAGGCCTACTCCTGGTCACTACATTAACTACTTGAGCTTGTTAGTAACATTGGAACGTCCAGTTCTTCCCACACTGCCATGATCTATTTTCCCTGGAATTTTTCTATTTAATTGGGAGTTCTGCCAAGTTGACTTCAAACTCTGGGCCACGGATTCCCTTAATCATGTATGTTTTTCCTGGTAAGTATTGTTCTTTCTTTATTAAGTTAGGCTTTATTAAGGTGACTTCTGCCCCTGTATCTCTCCAGCCCAGGGCTATTTTTGGGCAGGAACGCACAGGAACGGAGTTCTGGCTGGCTTCAGAGTTGGCCACGCCCACTACAGCCAGAACCTCTGCACATGCGTGGCTACAGAGGGAAGGCCTGGAGAGCGACCCCCCCCCGGCAACTCCAAGGCAAGCGGGCCAGGGGGGGCCTGGAAGGATCAGGGAGGCATTTAAATGCCTCCCCATGCCTTCCCCGGCCTGTCCAAGGGAAGGCGCCTGGGCAAGCCAGTTTTCCTTCCCTTCAAAGGGGGGGCTTGCCCGGGCTTCCCACAGCCAAGGGAAGGCATGGGGTGTGGCCTAATATGCTAATGAGTTGCTTGACATGGGTGTGGCCTAATATGCTAATGAGTTTCTGCTGATGGGTGTGGCCTTTTATAATAATGAGTCCCTGCTGGGCTTTTTCTACAAAAAAAGCCCTGCTCCAGCCTATTACTTCTTCATTGTTTATGTCTGTAACAGAATGGGCCTGCCCTGGCCTGCAGGCCCTGTTCCACCCTGCCTTTCAAGGTTTTCCCAACACCTGGAGAAGCTTTTCTCTCTCTTCAGTAAACCACCACCACCACCTGACCTTTGTAGGAATTACCTGCTGGGAGTGTCAGCTTTCCTTCTAAGTTCTGAGGCATTGCCTCTGTGTTTCCCACTACTCCATGCCTGGTCATGACCATTCACTGCCTTGCACACCCCTGGGGGAATAGCCACTTGCTATTGCCTGCATTCCCCCTGGGGTTCCTTTTAAAATAACACGTCCAAGATGGCAGAGGTCTGTGTGGTACAGGGAACCACTACCAGCATCAGAAGTTATGAAGTATTTATTAAAGAGAAAATACTTTTAGCACAGCACCAGATTAAGCAAGGAATTCCAAAAGAAATGGGCAAAACTCTGTCCCTTTCTCTATAAATGACCTTTCAGATGTTAAAATATAGGAGACGCTTCTTAGTTTAGAATGTTATAGATCTCTACAGAGTTCTATTACCTTGAAGCTTCCTCCAGCACTCCAGGCCAGCACATGGTCAATGGCCACCTCCTCCAGACCTCAGTTAAGAGATCTGTCTGCTCTGATGGACTCAGCACAAAAAAAGAGCTTCCTCCTTGCTTCCAGGAGTTTGATCACCTCTCTTTTGCCTACCCATTGACCAGGTCAGGCCAGGCCAGAGAAGCTTTTCCAGGAGATTCTTCAAGAAGTCCTTCCTGAAGTCTCTATAGTATTTAACACCTCCAAGTCTCTGTTTCCTGCTGTGGGGTGGGGGAGCTTGACCTTCCCATTGTCTAAAGCAATTAGCATTTGTATGAACGTGGGCTGAGGTAAATCTGGATAGCAATTGAACTGACTTCTCCCCTTCCTGCTTGTTCTCTGCCCTGAGAGGAAAAAAATGTTTAAACCTCTAAGTGGAGGTTTTGCTCATTTCAAACCTCCAAAGAAAAAATGCATTTCTTCACAATTCCTACAGACCCCAAATATTCCCTGTGTAAATCCTCCTGTCCTTTCCAGACTTGTAAGACTCTAGCTGGTCTCTCTATTTGGGCTTCTTCTGGTACAGGGCCTGGTGGGAGTTCTGTGACTGCTTCTGTCCTTTTAACTAATTTGACACTCTAGGCTTCTCTTGTCTAACTTTGGACAATGGGCTTTCATGTGTCCCTCCTTCTTGGCAGTTAAAACACAGCATCCCTCCCTTTCTATTTGGCCCAGGAGGAGCCTCACAGGGTTGGTTTTTAGATCACTCATTTTTCTCTGAGGTGCTCCAAACTTTTTTTTCCTGATGGGGGGTGGGAAAAGAGAGCCTCCAAAGTCCCCTTTTATCTCATCTAATAAAGTGGCAGCTTCATCTACCGTTTTTAACTTTTTATCCCTCAGAAACCATCTAAGTTGTGTGTGAACTTGTCTGTAAAAGTATTCTAAGCCTATTAATTGCTTCAGTTTTTCAAATGTCTGTACTTTACTTCCTGCAACCCATCTGTTTAAGGCTCTGTCCAAACAACAACCTAGCTGTGCATGTATTATATACTGAGATCGAGGCAGCTCTTAACCAAGTGATTTCATGTTTATTCAGCTCATAACAACCCAAGAAAAACTACATAGAACAAGGCTGACTTATATACGATTTGAACGGGCAAAACCACACTCAACAAACAGATAACAACCAATAGGAACACGGAGCTTGGAACCAATAAGAGTGGTTCCCGCTGAAGACAAAGCTTCTCTGATTGGCCCTTTAGTTCAATCCTTGCAATGCTCTTTTAATATAGAACTGTGCATAAGCTCACTCATGTTTTTATTACGTTAAGACATAACAGCATGTTTCGCCCTGCTTTTGTTTAATTTGTCTGAAAGCTTTTCTACTTGTTCAGCCCAAATCTAACTCTGACTCTCTCCTTAAAAAGCAAATAATTTGAGGTCTCTTCATCCTTCATCTCTGAGTAAACTTCACTCAGTCCTCCACAAATCTGTGGGTGCAAATAAATAATTCTGTCCTGAGCTTGGAACCCAAAATCTTGACAAGTCCATTCAAAACTGAAGAGAAATGCCTCCACTGAGGTACTTTCCCCACCTCTCTGTGGAAGCTGTAATTCTGCCTTTAACTGAATTTCCTTCATTTTCATATTATACATTTCTTTTTCATGTTCCCTCTCAGCTTCCCTCTCTATCCCCTGCTGTGCCATCTTAGCTTTTTCTTGTTCTGGCGGAATTCTGGCTAATTCTAATTCTTTTTCAGTTCTGGCTTTCTCTGCTTCTATTTTCATTCTCATAATTTCTACCTCCTGACTAGAATTCTCAGCAGATGTTTCCTCTCCCTCACCTCCATGTGCCTCTCTAGGTTTATGTGGTGGTGCCATTTCTGACAGGAATTCTGTGGCAATTCCTTGCAAATTTATAAAATATTTTCTTATAATATTTTGTATTTATGGTGGGACAAACTAGTTGTGGGTTTATTTTGCCACCAAATATGACAGCCCCATCCATCTCCCTCCCTCAGAGGCAAAATTTTCCCTCCATTTTTCTTTCCCTTTCTGACTGAGCAGCCCTAGTGGTCTGTTTTCTTCTTTCCTGAAGAACTTTGACTCTCCCACCCTGTGCCACTATGATATTTTACTGTTGGTTCAGTCCAAAACCTGAAGGAAGGGTCAGGATCACCCTTTAACTTAAACCACTGAAAATGGCACTTGAGACATTTTGAAGTTCAAAATTAGCAAAATATTTTATTCAAACATAGAGTCAGGTCAGGTGAAATTGGGGTTGCAATTTCTTAGGTAACTCAATATAGATAACTCTGAGGTAAAACCAATACATGCACAGACTTTAGTTCTTGTATTTCAGGATAATGAAAGTTTCTTAAGCTGTTCACAGTGACTTAAATCTTGATGTTGAGAGGCTATTGTTCCAGTGTTTTCCCAAACACTCCAGTAAGAACATAAGAACATAAGAGATGCCAATGTTGGATCAGGCCAAAGGCCCATCCAGTCCAACACTCTGTATCCCACAGTGGCCAGAAATACCAGTGCCATCAGGAGGTCCACCAGTGGGGCCAGGACATTAGAAGCCCTCCCACTGTTGACCCCCCCCAAGCACCAAGATGACAGAGCATCACTTGCCCCAGAGTCCCTATCTATACCTTGTGGCTAATAGCCACTGATGGACCTCTGCTCCATATGCTTATCTAATTCCCTCTTGAAGCCGTCCATGCTTGTAGCCGCCACCACTTCCTGTGGCAGTGAATTCCAAGTGTTAATCACTCTTTGGGTGAAGAAGTACTTCCTCTTATCCGTTCTAACCCGACCGCTCAGCAATTTCATGGAGTGCCCACGAGTTCTTGTATTGTGAGAAAGGGAGAAAAGTACCTCTTTCTCTACCTGCTCTTTCCCATGCATAATCTTATAAACCTCAATCATGTCACCCCTCAGTCGTCGTTTCTCCAAGCTAAAGAGCCCTAAGCGCCTTAACCGTTCCTCATAGGGAAAGTGTTCCAACCCTTTTATCATTCGAGTTGCTCTTTTCTGCACTTTTTCCAAAGCTATAATATCCTTTTTAAGGTGTGGTGACCAGAACTGCACACAGTATTCCAAATGAGGTCTCACCATTGATTTATATAGGGGCATTATTATATTGGCTGATCTGTTTTCAATACCCTTCCTAATAATCCCCAGCGAATGCCCTGAAAATGCAGGACATACGATGATTTCTCCATTTGTAGATGTAATAATTGTTCTTTATCAGAGATCCACTCTTTTTCCATTTCCTCCAGTCTCTTTTTAATAGATTCTGTCTTAACATCAACCTGTTTGACAGTTTTATCAGTTACATCTGCTCTCTTCTCTAATCCCATCATTTGTTTCTGGAAAGAGTCAAGTTTACTGTTAGGATTGGTCATCTGGTCCAGCAGAGGGCACAACGCCACTGCCATCATGGTTGGGAAGTTTGTAACTACTTCCGGAGCAAAAGTAGAGGTCACTGAGCCGACAGTTCCTGGAGAAGGTCTTTTTTTCAGCGCCATTTTCTCTCTCATAGACATCATTTACACAAGTTAGTAGTTGCTTAAACAAACTGGCAGTTCATTGGTTTTTTCTCGCTTTAAACTGTTTTGCTTTCTATTTTGCCTGGATTACATATCACTGCCTTCAGCTCACCCCTGGACTGATGCTTAAGAACTGCTGTTAGTTCCCGATTGGGGTGTCTGTGGATCCCAGCTCCTCCCGTCCTTTTAAATCATTAGGGGTTTAAATGTGCTTCTCACTTCAACATCTCAAGTAGTTTATCAAAATCACTTAGACTCACAGTTCATTCAGTTGATTAGTAGTTATGCAGACATTTAACGCTAGATCACTCACTCACTTTCATCCAGCGTTCGCCTCTGCGTGCCATTATGGCTCTGTGGCAGCAGGACCTATTGGGGTAAAGAAGTGCCTCAATCCTTCAACCATCACCTTGGGAGCGGCACCTCTCGCACCCCAGGCTGAGAGCCCCCTAATGGAGCTCGCTGGAGTGCACCCGACCAGGGAGTTGCCAAAACTGAACCTGACTCTTTTGGTTTCCAGAAGGCTGGTACACTCTCTCCAGTACCCAAACCCCTTCACTTGAAACACCAGTACTCATTGTGAGTTTTTAACTGACTCTTAATGCCTTTAAAGGCAGTTTCTAACCACACCAGACCAGGGATCTCTGCACTCTTCAGAGCTAACTCCCTGTTTGAAGTTCTCCTCTCACTAGAAAGTCTATCCCCTTTCTTTGGCCTGAATGGGAGTCTTTGCCTACTTCCAAAACTTCCTTGCCAACTTTCTCTGAGTTCTTCTGTCTGTGTTAAACTGCTCTCAGTCAGGGCTGAATTCCAAAAACTGTCAGTACTCAACTCTTCTCAGCTACGCCTGAAATCAGACTGAATTCTCGTCAGCATTCAGTTCAGAAGTCTTTCTCTGTTCAGCTGATGCTAACCAATGAGATTGCTTGGAGCAGCCTCCACAGTCTTTTACGTGTTTGTACAGCACTTCTAAGCTTTTAAAAGTGCAGTCCATCACAGCTGCAAATAGGTAATTCATGAGAGATACCAATGATTGGTGGGAAAGGCTGGCACTGTAAAATAAACATGAAGTAGAAAGCTGATTTTAGTAATCCCATGGCTTCCTTTCTATCTGTACTACTAGGGATGAATACAAGTCCTCCACAAAGCATTTGGTTTGTGCTTTTTATTTAGGATCACTTTGTCTCAGTAATGCGACTTCAACAAGACAAACAACTATTATAACCACACATGTCACATTCCACTCAATTTGTACAGAACTACTTGAATGCATGTAGGAACTGAATTGCAACAGTCACATGTAAATGCATTTCATCTGTGAAAAATTATCTTTTAAATACACATTTTGGTAACATTTTAATCCATGAAGTGGACAAATAGTAATTCTGCAGTAATTTTTGATAGATTAGATCACATGGTGCATAACCATCTCTGATCTAGAATTTATTTTCACTGTTATAGCCATCCAATTAAAAACAAAAGCTATAGAGTAAAATTCCAAAGCAATTAACTCACATTTTTTTTAAAGAATCAAACTTTGTCAACTTTGTTGAGGCTATTTGAACAATTAAGCTAATGGAGAAGTTGTTTGCCTTCAATGGACCTGAAAGCTATATAAATTTGAAGTCCCCAGATCCAGTTCCATCCTTGATCCCCATTAAATTCTTTTAAAAGTACAATGAGCTTAATTTACTGGTGGTGGCAGTTTAAATAGAATGTCAGTTGTCATCTTGATATTGTATTCCCAAGATGCCTCCCTTCTTAATTTGTTGTTTTTCCCCTGCTGCAAAGAAAATTGAGTTTAACACATTCAAATGCAACAACATTTCACCAGTGTCAGAGATCCAGCATGTACAGTATATTCACATGCTCTTTTCATGAACAGATGTTAGTGATAGCTAATATAAGCACACGGGGTACATTCTTAATTTTTAAATAATCTGACAGATTTCTAGGCTGGCCTTGTAAAAGTAAGGAGCATTTAGAAGAAGTGTTGACTCTCATTCTAGCCTACCTCATAAGGTTGTTGAGAGGATAAAATGAAGAAGAGCAGAACAAAGTTAGGTGCTAAGGGTCTCTGTTGGGGAGGAAAATGGGGTATAAATGAAGTAAGCAAGTCAATAAATAATATGAGGGATATCTATTGTTTATGGAAATCTGAAAATACAGAGTAACAGTTCTGGAATCAACATTATACCCTTAAGAACATTTTGTTGCATGTACCCAGCAAATTATGAAGGAACTCACAGGATTAATCTATTTCTAAATGCAACAAACACCAGATTATTTTTGTATTTCCCATCACCACTTCAAGCACAATGCTTTTCAAAGGAGGATGTTCATATTTCAGCAGCTAGACATCAAATGATGAGATTCTGAATGATGCATGCACATAGATGAATCAGCTATTAGGTTGCATCTGAACCAAGAGCTTTTTACTCTCACTATTTCAGCAAGAAACAGGAGGTAATTTCTGCAAAGACAACATCTTAGGGCACAAGTTATCCCACTACTTTGTCCCCATGCCTCCATACTAATAGTGTCTTGTCTACTATGCAGATATGAGGGAAAGCTGCTGGAGCTCACTCAGCTATCTAATAAGGCTGAGAAAATGAAAAATCTCCTCTAGGTGGCCAAGCTTAGCTCTCCAGCCATTGGATGTGCATGAGGAGCAGAGGAACAGAACCCGGCCAAAGGAAACTCAACTGGACATTCTGTACAATGTACACCAGTACTCATCGTGAGTTTTTAACAATACTCATTGTGAGTTTTTAACAATACAGTACTCATCGTGAGTTTTTAACAATTAACAATAAGTTAATTTTTGTTGTATGTCAATCTCTCTTATATAATAATTCTATTTTTGAGTGGTAACATGCCATGCTCTCCCTCAGCCATTGGCCCATCAACCGCCACTCAAGAGTACTTGCGTGCCATTGGCTGGGGACTGGGTCTGCTCCACCCACTCCCCCTTCAGCCACTCTGCCCTGTCAGAATTACTGGCAAATGGCTTTCTCTCTTGACAAATACATTTCTCCTGCTTGCGTCCTGTGTGGGACTAACTCTTCCCTCAGTGGCTGTTGGTAGTTATAATGAAATGGCAGTTACCTGTGTGTAAGATGGCTGCTGTCTGTGGTTGGTTGTTTAAAATGTTCCCCCATAAGGTTTAATTGAGCTGTAGTTCCAGAGAAGGGCCTGTAGGGGTATCACTCACTGGGTTGAATGGGGGTTCCTCATCTGCTGGCGTACAGAGAAGGGCCTGCAGGAGTATCACTCACTGGGTTGAATGGGAGTTCCTCATCTGCTGGCGTACAGTTCCCAGCTGTCCCAAGGCAAAAAAGTGTGGGGAAATAGGGACTGTCCCAAGGGGCAGGGCAGTATCAATATAGACTCCAGCCCATCCAGCTGAGTTGTAAACTGGAGCCCATTTCGCCACAGTAGGCAACCAAGCTTGGTTCAGACAAAGGAAGGGAACCCTTCGCAGGCCTTTGTGAGGAACTCATTGGGGCCAGTCCTGACTAGGGTTGCCAGCTCCAGGTAGGGAGATTCCTGGAGATTTTCTGGTAGAATCTATGGAAACCCGGGATTGC
>NW_015175360.1:1448176-1455666 GCF_001447785.1 Gekko japonicus | reverse complement strand
ACCTACCTCACAGGGTTGTTGTACAAGTCAAACAGGGGAGAGGAGAATGATGTAAGCGGCTTTGGTCCCCATTGCAGAGAAAGACTAATTTTCCTCCTGAGTAGAGGCTGCAGGTCGGGGGGGGAGATGGAAAGCTGAAGAGTGAGGGGGAAATAAAGGTAGGTTGATGAATGGCTGGGAAGGAGATAGGGTTGCCTACTCCAGGTGGGAAATTCCTGGAGATTTTAGGGATGGAACCTGGAGAGGCTGAGGTTTGAGGAGGGGTGTGGCCTCAGACAGGTACAATGCCATAGACCCCACCCTCCCAACTAGCCATTCTCTCCTGGGGAACCACTGTTGCCAATCTCCAGGTGAGGGGGGGAGGTCACGCAGAATTATAGCTGATCTCCAGGAGGGAGGGGGGAGGAGATGGAAAGCTGAAATTAGAGGGGTAGATAATGGTAGGTTGATGAATGGCTGGGAAGGAGATAGGGTTGCCTACTCCAGGTGGGAAATTCCTGGAGATTTGAGGGGTGGAGCCTGGAGAGGGTGAGGTTTGAAGAGAGGTGGGACCTCAGAAAGGTACAATGCCATGGACTCTACCCTCCAAACCAGACATTTTCTCCTGGGGAACCATTGTTGCCAATCTCCAGGTGAAGGGTGGAGATCACTTAGAAATACAGCTGATCTCCAGGAGGGAAGGCAGAAGTCAGCTAGAGTCAGAAGGGCAGATAATGTTAGGTTGATGGTTAGCTGGGAAGGGGATGTGGTTGCCAATTCCAGGTTGGGAAATTCCTGGGGATTTCAGGGGTGGAGCCTGGAGAAGGTGGGGTTTGAGGAGGTTGCCACAGCAAATTGACACTGAGTGCCCAAGGCCTTGGCACTCTCCCAGAGCCTCTTTCTAGAGCTCATTGTATTTATTTCCACAATGGGCCTTATTCCTAATTTAAATATAAAACAAAGAAATCAATAAATGCAGCATAGTACTCAGTCATCAGTTTTCCTGAGACACACTTGGGGGGGGAGGAAATTTAGAAAGGAAATGTCTTCCTGAAACTGCAAAAGAATACAAAAGTTCAAATAATAGAAAGTGAGACAGACACAGAAGCAAAGACCAAAAAGTTCAACTATTTAGGCTGTTCATTATTTTAAAGAGAATAGGGAGAGGTACTGGCACATACTGTTTGCCTTGCCAAGTTCCTTTAATTTTCTCCAGTGGCTTTCTCCCTCAATGGCTAAGAATTGCACAAGTGAGCTTTGTTTTAGTCTCCATCAAGCAGTCAGTAGATTTGACAACAGCACAGGATGCTGAAGTTTATAGTCATAATTCATACCTTATTACAATATTGCATGAAATCCCAAGAAGCAATTTGTGTGAAGGGCATCCAAGCACTCGAGGTGTTGCTGGACCAGTTTAACCAGGGGAAACTCATTAACTGGAAAATAAGTAGATTTTCCCTACAACACCAGGAATGGAGGCATTGGGTTGAATCCTGTGCAAAATTTCCATGGATGAGTGGGGGTGATTTTTGTCAGTTGCCCCCTCCAGCTGCAAGTTTCTGATGACCCCTTCCTGCTGTTGGGGGGGGGGAGCTATCCCCTAGGAGTAGCATATCAGAAGGCTTTTGCTTGCAGTAAGAGGGGAGACAAGGAAGACCCACCTCACTGATGAAAATCACTCCCATAAATAGAGATTTCCCATAGGATCCAAGCTATTGTCTTGTTATAAAAGAAAGCTTTCAATGGAAAATGGCAGCCACAGTACCGTCTTTTTGGTGTGTACCTTATGATTAAGTGATGCATGCTTCATGAGAACCAAAAACACTACTTGGGAAGTAGAAATTAGGCGGAAAGATATCCCATGTCAGGAGTTGACAGCTAGCTGCTCGGAAAAAAACCTCACGTCCATTTTCCTCTTATTGCCAGAAATAAATATTTTAGGCAGGAGAGGGCAAGTAGAAGAAAAGGAAAAGGGAAATAACATGGACAGGAAATATATGGACTGGGCCCATCTGGCATTGCTCCCCCCAAAAAAATCTGCTCATTGATCAAGGTCCCAAATTTTAGAGATTTTGATTTATGCATGAGCTAGAAGTTCTATTACCTTCTAGTGAAAAAGTCCTTCACCTTGTCTAGATTAATAATTATATCAGTCAGTTAAATAATATGACATTAAAAAGGAACAATAAAATACCCACTTTAGTGCGAAGCCATGATGACATGGCAACTATGGGAGATTAGGATATCTAATTTATGCTTCAGGTCTCATTTGAATTCCTTGGGCATTTCTATCCGAGACCGAGTTGTAACAGGCAGCTGCTTATAAATTGTTATAACATACTCACTTTTTTCTATATTAGCAAAGTCAGAGCTCTTGTAAACTTATCTGAGTCTTAAGAAAACAAATGCCTTGGCATAAGGGTGACTAACATTTAATTTATACAAAACAAAGGGTTCATGGACAAGAGTCCTGCGCTTGGCAAGAATTAACATGACTGATAAGGAGCAGGAAGCACTAGAATGCATTGCAGAAACATGCCCGTCAACAAGAAAGAGAGAAGGTTCCAAAGAGATTTCTGATCTTTTAACAGGCATGGTACATGCTTTAATCCAGCTTTCCCACACGTTTCTGAAGGGCCCTTTCCAGCAAATCACTTGCACTGCATAACAGACGCTGCTAGGAAAAATGTCAGCAGTGACTATGCTTAAAATTAGATCTTGGGGGGTGGGGGCAATGCCTGTGAGTTCCACAAGGCAGAAGGCCACAATCAGGGAATCTTGACTGCAGCTAACTCAAATCCCACCACTCTGTGTGAGGGTATTGTTCACTGCCCTTTCAAGACAGGCAATCACAGTATAGCATTCATTAGTATTCCGACTGTCAAGTGGTGCTCAGTGGTTGTCTTGCGCTCTCTGATTAAAAATTAAATAAAATTAATGTTGCACCATCCCCCCATTGCCAGGTGCACATGATTGTTTGGGTTTCTTCCCCCTACGTTGTGGGGGAATAAAAGGCAGCAATTTGAAAGAACCAGACACGTTGCCATTGGAGTCTGATAAACCCTCCACAGCGGTACAAAATCTGCCTCACCTTTTCACACGTTGTCTACAGGGTGCTTCAGTTCCCCCAATGACAGCATGGAAGCTGGTGTGTTGTTTTTTTGGAAGGCACTGCAGCTCTTCCTGATCTTGAGTGCGGATGGAAGAAACAGACAGACGTGATTATGATCCTAATCGGGCCACAGGAAATGGCTCTGTGAACTACAACAAGCCGATCTGTACACTGGAGGGATGTGAGCAATTGTCTTTTCCCCTGCTCTGCTTTGTCCTACCATAACCTCCAATTATGAGGAGGATTGTTCTGATCTATTTCGTCGCTTGAAAATATGACATAACAACAGGGATGGCTTGAATGCTCAGGCATTTTTTGAGCCGAAGAGATCTAATTCCTTTCACTGATCTTTTCAGTTGCAACTTGGCAGATGTGACACTAGAACTCTGCATTTTAATAAGCAATAGTGAAGCTATAGTCTCCAGTAAAGGCAATTTACAAATAGAAAACAAATTTTCACTGGCAGATCTCTCCTACTGGAAAAGACAGGAAGCTGCTGAGGGTGGGGTGGGGGGTTTACTGGGTGCGCTGCCAAACGGATTATTCATGTTGAAAGCTCTGACTCTGGTGAAGGGTAAAAGAAAGAAGCAACCACCGGACATAGCACCTTTTCCCTTCTCACTTGACTACATTTGTAGCAGTCAGAACCTTTGGGGTGACATCACTGTTTGAGGCTGGAATCATCATGCAAATCCACGGGTAGTCTTTCCCTTCAAATATTCCTGGATCTGGACAAAGCAATACTCCTCCATACACAAACACTGTTTTGCTCAGCATTTTGCAGATAAAATCTTTCATACCCATTCCAACTTGGACTCTATGTTACCAGTGGCAGGGCCAGATGGTGCCAACTAATCCAATTGTGTGGGATACTTTTCAGTCTATTCAGTCTGAGAATGTGGATAGGATCCTTGGAAGTTTGCTTGTATGACCCTTGGCCCGTCTGGTTATGTAAATCTGCTGGTGGCCAGGCTGGCTGGCTGGGTTTGAGAAGTAGTTAATGCTTCCTTAAGAGAAGGGGTGGTCACCTCAGCCATGAAGCAGGCTGTGGTGAGTCCATTTCTAAAGAAGCCTACCCTTGGCCCAGGAGATCTCAATAATTATCAACCTGTCTCAAATATTCTATTCTTGAGCAAGGTGATTGAACGGGTGGTGGCTGGACAATATCAAGCTTTCCTGAATCAGGCAAATTGTTTAGTCCCCTTCCAATCTGAGTTTAGGCCTGCTCATCGAACTAAAATAGTCTTGGTTGCCCTAATGGATGATTTGCACTGGGAGGTGGTCAGAGGGAGTATGACTGTTGATTCTCCTGGACATCTAAGCAGCTTTTGATAACACTGATCATGGTATCCTTCTGAACAGCCTATCTAGGCTGGGATTGGGAGGCACCATTCAGTGGTGGTTCTGGTCCTACCTGGAGGGTAGGTTTCAGAAGGTGGTGCTGGGGGGACTGCTACTAGGCCCCTTGGCCTTTGGCCTATGATAGTCTGCAAGGTTCCATCTTCTCACCTATGCTGTTTAACACACACATGAAATCACTGGGTGAGTTCATTCAGAAATTTGGCTTGGCTGTCAGCAATGTGGATGACACTCAGCTCTATCTCACACTTCCACCTGATCCCAGGAAGGCTGTAGAAACTATGAACCAGTGCCTGAAAGCAATTCTGGAGTGGATGTGGCTAATACCACTAGTGACTGGAAGATCTGACGCAGGATTTAAAGTATGACCCATTCTGGATGGGATTGCATTCCCCTGGAAGGAACACGTCTGTAGTCGGGGGGGGGGGGCTCTTGAACCTAGGCCTAATGCTGGATAAGCAGGTGACAGTTGTGGCCAAGAGTGCCTTTTCCCAGTTTCAACTGTGTGGCAGGACTGGGCATCTCCCAGGTGACCTGTAGCACTGCAGCCCATAGCCAGCTGGCTAAGGGTCTGTAATCCATTGGTCCCTTTCCCCCAAGCACACACAGGACTCTCCAGTCAGTTCATCCAGATGTTTATTCAGTCCTTCAGGCATACATTGTGGGGAGATAGTTAGCAGCACTCTTCATGCCTCATGGCTCAGAAGTTCCCCTAGCTACTTTATCTGCCATCCCTCCAACATCTTCTCCCTGTGAATATAGAAAGATCATCGAAAACAGAGAGTCGACCATCCACAAAGACATGGCTGACATGGGCCTATCCAGCAATAAGATTTGCACAAGTCCTGCAATCACAAAAATTCAATCTAGGGAATGAATGGTTGCAAACATGGATGCAATCCATAACCCGATAAACACCAACAAGAGAAGTATGGAAGATGGCTAACAGAATACAAACAGGCTTTGGCAATTGTGCAGACCTGTTTAAATGGGGCAAAATACCATGACACGAATGCAACTGTGGTGCAACCCGCCAAACTATTTTCCATCTGTCACAGGAATGTGTCGTGCTTTCCAGGCAGATGTGACAGAGCTCTTTGAACTCTCCCCAGCTGGGACCGAGTGGATTGAAAAATCTAGATATTCGTATTTGGGGGATTGGCCAATCAGTCTGCATACTTGTTGTATTAACTTGGTTACATATTTTATATTATTATATACTTCCCGTGTGTAACTCTGCTGTAAAATAAATAAATAAATCCCTGCTGCTTTTAAGCCTTGCCTTAACAAGCACCCTGGCTTGGCAGACCTGTTGTCCCACCTTTTGCTAATGGCTGCCAGCTCACCCATCTCCAGGGTTCTTTGCCCTCACCAGCCCCTCCTGCGATCTGTCTTGCCTTTTCTGAGCAAGCTTCTCAGAGCTTCTGGTGTACCCTTTTGCTTCCAGCCATGTCTCAATGCCTTCCTCATGAAGAGCACCTCCTGGCCTCTGATTAAGCAGGTTCCCTCTCTAGTGTGTCCCTGTCACAGACTGGTCAGCCAGCTGCAGCCTTTCCTGGACAGAAAAGTTCTGTCCACTGTGGTGCATGCCGTCTACATCTAGATTAGATTATTGCAATGTACTCTATGTGGGCTGCAATTGAGAAGTGTTCAGAAACTTCAATTGGTATAGAACACTGTATCCAGGATGTTGACTGAAGTGGGTCATAGCAAACATATCACTCCAAGCTTGGCCAACCTACTCTGGCTTTCAATTTATTTCTGGGCTCAATTCAAGGTACTGGTCTTGACCTTGAAAGCTCTATATGGTTTGGGACCAACATACCTGAAGGGACCAACATACCTACTCACTTATGAACCTGCCTTACCACTATGGTTATTTTCAGAATCCCTGCTTCGATTGTCCTCACCTTCTGAGATTAGGCAGGTGGCAACTCGGTCATGGCACCAAGGTTCTAGACTAGGGGTATGCAAAAAAAAATATGTTGGTAGTTTTTGGCTTTGGGTAAAGCAAACCAGAAAAATATTGGTAAATATCAAATTTCCCCAGTAAAATACCCGTAAGGTATTTGGATTGGGGCTATATTCAGTATTCCCGAATATATTCAGGTCTGATTTGCACCACCAGAGGGAAAGGAGGCATGTTGAAATGCCTTCCTTCCCTCTGGTAGCCCGTAGAGATTTCCCTGAAAATTTCACTCCCCAGCAGTCAGCTGGGAGTGAAATTGACTAGGGAAAGCCTTGGCTCCCTGCCTTCCCTTCTCCAGCAGACTATAACTGGAGAAGTCTTTCCCTCCCCAATTTCAGGGAGGGAAAGAAAGACATTTAAACATGCCCCCCACTTCCCTGAGCTTCTCTGCAAAAGCAGAGGCTCAGGGAAGGAAGACAGCATGTTTGCATGCATGCCTTTGGTCTTCCCAGCCTGCCCACCGCAGCACGCAACCTGGGGTGACCCAGGGCAGGGGCACCTGCGGCTGTAGGGCACCTGGAGAAGATCAAGAAAGGAAGCAGGCATGTTTACAATGCATCTCTTCCCCTCACCGATTTCAGGGAGGGAAAGAAAGGCATTTAAACATGCCCCCCACTTCCCTGCAAAAGCAGAGAGGCTCAGGGAAGGAAGAGGGCATGTTTGCATGCATGCCTTTGGTCTTCCCAGCCTGCCCACCGCAGCACGCAACCTGGGGTGACCCAGGGCAGGGGCACCTGCGGCTGTAGGGCACCTGGAGAAGATCAAGAAAGGAAGCAGGCATGTTTACAATGCATCTCTTCCCCTCACCGATTTCAGGGAGGGAAAGAAAGGCATTTAAACATGCCCCCCCCCACTTCCACGAGCTTCTCCGCAAAAGCGGAGAGGCTCAGGGAAGGAAGAGGGCATGTTTGTATGCATGCCCTTTGATTTCACAGCCTGTCCGCTGTCCGAGGGCAGGTATGCAAACATGCCTGAGTTCCCTTCCTGACCTTCTCCAGGTGCCCCGCAGCCGCAGGACACCTGGAGAAGATCAAGAAGGGAACTCAGGCATGTTTACAATGCCTCTCTTTC
>NW_015175360.1:1430892-1447803 GCF_001447785.1 Gekko japonicus | reverse complement strand
GGGGGACCTGGAGAAGATCAGGCAGGGAGCCAAGCATTTTTAAAAGGCCTTTCTTTCTTTAAAAGGCATTTAAACCCAACAGCTGACTGGTGGCTCAGGCGGCTGTTTGGTTTTTCGGTATAGCAAAATGAACCCCCCCAAAAGCCGGATAATTACAGCTTTTTTGGGTTCAGCTATATCGGTAGCCAAATACAGCTTATGTGATACCCGAAAAATACCAAGAAGATATTTTTCGGTTTGGCTATAGCCGAATGCACACCCCTATTCTAGATCTCTCTCCCCAGGGAGATTCAGCTACCCCACTGTTGCCATCTTCTGCCACTGGGTGAATATTTTTTTTGTTTGGCATTCCCTCAGTGATCCTTCCTTTCTAAAGAATGTTTTAATGCTGTTTTTATGTTTTGTATATATATTTAACTCTGTTTTTACTTGTTTTTTCCTCTTCCCATTTCTTTTTTTTAATTAACAATTTTTATTGAAATAATCGGTTAACAAGCAATAATAACAAATACAAGACCAATAATAACAGTATGTAACGGGAAAAGTTTTGTTTCCCCCCCGGTGAATACATAATATTTAAACTTTGTACAAGAGTTTGATATCACATAATGTACTAAACTTTGCAAACTTCGTAGTTTTAGAAGTGAATGTAATGCCAACAAACATAATCCAATGACTACCTGTTCTCTCTTAAGAGAGGTTAATTAAGGTTGCAACTTTTAGTATAGAAACGAGGTGCAAACTAAGTGCTATAACAAATTTATGTAGAACGTAAGGAAAAGGTGATTGGTAAATTAATTATAGTAATAACATAGGTGCAGCAGTACTATACGAATAGACTTTCTATGTTAATTAAATCCATTTGATATAGTTTTTCCATTGGGGGGAAATGAATTCTTCTGACTCTAGAAAATTCAGGACTGGGAACCATTTTGCAGTAAAGTTAGATACTGCGGTGGCTCAAGTGGTTAGGACGCTGAAATGCAGGCTGTGGAAGGTCAGTAGTTCAGCAGTTCGAGACCCGGGTTGCCACATGACGGAGTGAGCTCCCGTCTCTAGTTCCAGCTCCTGCCAACCTAGCAGTTCGAAAGCAAGAAATTGCAAGTAGATAAATAGGTATCACTCTGTGCGCCTTGGTGTTTAGTCATGCCGGCCACATGACCACGGAAACGTCTTCGGACAGCGCTGGCTCTTCGGATTTTAAACGGAGATGAGCACCGCAACCCTAGAGTCGGACTCGACTGGCTTTCGAGCAAGGGAACCTTTACCTTTTACCTTTAGATACCAAGGGATTTCTGGCATTGCAGTTGTGTTTGTCCGTGATGCTTTCCATTATAAATTGATCCCACAATTTCTTAAACCAGACTTGGATTGTGGGAGGATTGGGGTCTTTCCAGTATGAGGCTATTGAGAGTCTTGCAGCATATAGCATAATTTCTAGTGTGTCTTTGTGATGACGGTGATCTATATGTTGGGGCCAGATTCCTAGAAACAAATGTGCAGGCATGAGAGGAACTTCGATATCTAGCATTCGTTTGATGTATTTTAGAACTAAAGACCAATTTTTTTTTACTTCCTCGCAACGCCACCAGCAGTGTGCATAATTTCCTTCTTGTTCACAGCCTCTCCAGCAGAGTTTAGAGTATTTGGAAGACATATGGGACAGACGTAGGAGAGTGAGGCACCAACGAGATAGAATTTTAAACTTATGTAAATCTACTGGGAAGGTTCTTGGGGTGCCTCCTTTGGTTGACCATATTTTATGCCACTGTTCGTCTTTTAATTCGGTGTTAGAATCTTGATGCCATGCTTTTTGATATGGGAGACTCTTTGGGCTTGAATCTTTTAATAGCAATTTATAGAGGGCAAATATTATACCTCTGTTTTGTGTTTGGAATAGTTTAAGGATAAGCTACAGTCCTGTATGAGGGAGTGAAATAATCTTAGTGATTTTTTTCTGTTCTACTATATGTCTAATTTGTAAATATAGAAACCAGGGAATGTTGAGTTTTACTTTGTTTTTAATTGAATTAATGATGTGTATTGGGGGGGGGGTTTGATTTTAATGGTTTTAAAAAGTGGTTTCATTATCTGTGTTTTAAATTGTTAGCTGCCTTGGTGGCTTTGTAAGTGCAGGAAGCGTCCAATTGTCCCAATACACCACAATTTCAAGAGTAAATTATTCATTTCTGTTTAGCAGGGAATGTCATTTTTGGCCAGCGGTAACACCTTGCTGAACATTTTCTCTTCCCTTCCTGGTTCCAGGTATAGCCAGAAGCAAGAGCCCTTAGCCATGAGCTGTAGGGCTCTTAACACATGGTCCCAGCTGGTGCCTTTGAATGATCTACTGAAATCTCAGAACAGTCCAAGATACAGTTTGTTATTTTGTTTGTTGATTAATTTTACTTATATTGTTTTTTGTTGTTGTGAGACACTTCGGGTAGAAAAGCAGTATTCACATATGCAAATAAGTTAAATGAATAAATCAAAACAAGAAAACCATCTTGGATTAACACCTGCCTCTTAGGGTAGAAGCAATGTTTAAGACACAAGGATGCTGCCAAAAAACAGAATCACACATCACTTTCTTCCCACCTTGGTACAATCTGGCTCTCATTATGATGTCATTTATGCTTTTCATCAGCTGATAATGCAGGAAAGGGGCCAGGAGCCATGACACGCAACTTCAGAACAGAGGACAAAGTATGCTAGATCATACAAAGGAGAAGGCCTGAGTGGATGTGATGCTGTTATTCTTTTTCTATTGTATTTATTTTACGATGGTGCTGTTTCTTGGAACATTTAGCCCTATGCTTGAAAGGAAGACATAGCTATGAAATTCACCCCACTCAAAACTCCCCCCCCCCAATGTCAGAAATGGATTTGAAGGCTCCAGTTCATGAAAAACTTGAGAATTTAAAAAGGGGGTTGGATAACGTTAATGAGAATTCCCAGAGCACTTTCACACATCCTTAGTCTCACCCTGAAGCAATTTTTTTAATATTCAGATTGTGTGCTTGTGATGTATTTATTTGTTTCATTCACAGTCCACCTTTCTCAGTGATACTCAAAGTGGATGACACAATTTAAAATACAGTAAGAACAAAGAGAGCTGTGAGACCATTCTAGCAAAGGAAACAACGCAACAGACTGGGAGAACTAACACCAAGGGCTGAATCTCCATCTGAGAGGAAGGGGATTATTGATTGGATTTCCCAATATACAACTGAGCTGCAAAGAGCAGCTGCCCTGAAACGGGGGAGGCAGACATGTAAGGGGTCAAAAGGCTTAAAAGGTTCACAATCCCAGGGCTACAATGCCAGCCACGCTGTTACATTGCATTTCCCTTTTCATAATCCACACACGAAGCATGCCACTACGATTTCTGATCAAGGGGATACTGATGAGAAAATGCAAATGCAACAGTTTTAACGCATGGGGCAGCCAATGAGCCTCCCTGCCTGAACAAGACTTTTTGCCAGTGTCAAAAGTCTGCAATCTTTTACCCGCAGAGGTTAGTCCAATAAAAAGCTATCATCTCTCCTGGGCTGTGCGTCTCAAAGCTAAAAGCGTCACAGAGCCAGACTTCTGACAAATGAATTGCAGAAGCTCTGAATTGTAGCAAAGGGCACCTCTCAGGCACTGCCATTCTTCACCAATTACAGCGACGGTTTCTCCATATTGCATTATAAAGGAAACTGCCGAGGCTATGCAGGAAGAACTAAGATATATTAGCCTGGCCTGATCTTAAATCATTATAGCCGTGACAAGCATTCCTCTGCATGAGGCATGAGGAGCAGCGAATAAGGTCAAAGCATTGTTCTCCTTAGCTGTTAGAAACACTGTAAGCCCGACGTGGGTGTTTTATTCGCCCATCCTAACAATGTTCTTCTTACAAGATTGCAATAAGATTTACCTTTCTAATAATTTGGATTGAGATGGTGAGCTGTTCCACCCAGTCCAAGGTATGTTTCCTTGGAAAGTAAATGTGCCCGGTATGGCAGTCTTCATTTGTTATTTAAATTCAGGGAGAGATCAGAATGTAACATATGACTACTGAATTCATATAAGGCAGCAGGACAGTTTGGAGCATAGCATGCTGGGTAGGGACCTGGATAGCCCAGCCCAGCCCAATGTCATCTAAGAAGCTAAGCAAGGAATGCCACTCTGTTTTCTTCCTCAAGTGGTATGACTATCGCTCACTGAACAATTCTCCCTCAAAAGATGATGTTCTGAGGCAAACATTGAAAATATTTGACTTAGCCTTACTTATGTCATGATCTGTGATGTGGCAAAGCTGTGCTTGTCTTCCAAACTACCTGCCTCAGCTTTTCTGCTGGTGGGTCTCAGACAGTAGAAGTGAACGCTGCTGTTAGACTATGAAAGGCCTAAAAACCCAATGGAACAGGCCTAAAGCCATCTTTTTGATACAAGCCATTTTCAAAAGAGAAATACAGTGAAATTTTCCATCCATACAAAAACCAATATAAACTTTGGTTAGGATTCCAGACCAAGACAACCCACAGTGTTCGAAGTCCAGAGCTCTTGCAAACAAACCATTCTGAGCTACACAAACAACAGGAATCACTGCCAAAGCCCCTAACCAGGGAAATGGGGGTTTTGAGGCTGGAGATAATGAGAATCATATTTTTATATACATACATTTCAGATGTACCTTAAAGATTTCAACTAGCATTTTGAGGAGATGGACAGGGAGGGCTAGAAATTTAATGATAAATAAAATAAAAATAAATAAACTTTAAAAGGAATTCTAAAGGAAAACCCCTGATTCTCTACAAAATGGGGAAATGAACAAAATAAAATTTCTTTTCCATCAGAAAGGTATTCCATAAAAGCTTTCATGACCAAACAGCTGATATCGGAGTTTTGAATAGCAAGGTGGGAAGAGAAGATTTTGGGACAGATCTGAACATTGACCGAAGCAGAACAACACACAGGTCTCTCTCTCTCTCTACCCTCTTTCTGTTTGAAATTGCTTAGTGAAGTATTTTGGATGCCACGTACATATAACCTTGAATTAGGGTTGCCAGGTCTCCTCATCAATCCAGCGGGGGGATTGGGGGGGCATTCCGGGGTGGGTGGGGTCCCACCCAGTGTGATGTTGTGCAGTCCCACCCAGTGTGATGTTGTGCAGTCCCACCCAGAAGTGATGTCATCGTTTCGGCAACACCGGGGGCAACACTCTGGTTTTGGGGTGAAACTTGATGGTAAATTCACCCTCAAACCATAGAGTTTTCCCCAAAAACCATAGCATCCCTGCACAACATCTCCAATGTGATGACATCACTTCCAGGTGATGTCATTGCATCAGGGATGACAGGCAGCAATGTCCCTGTTTAGGGGCGGGGGTTCCCCCACCAGCCAGCTGGTCTGCGGCAGGGAGAATCCCCCACAACCAGGAGATCCTCTGCTTGGACCTGGGGGCTGGCAAAGCTCTGAGCTGGCTTTGAAGAGAGCAGGCTATGAATTAAATGAAAACAAAAAAAATAAATAAACATTACCTTGAATCATGAAGCTATGCTATGCAGATTAACGCTGTACATCTATACTGTTTACATATAGCACATGCTTATGTTATGCACACTATACACTACAGTATTCATTACTGTTAGTAACCAGGAACTCCTGAAGGGACGTTTCTTGGGGAAATCTCTCCCTTATATATAAAGCCGTAGTGGGCTCCAACGTTCCAAATGCATACCTTTAGTGTTTGGCCGCAAGAACTGTCAGTCAGAAGACGCTGGCTGGGTTGACTGGCTGCTTTGTGCAGTCCCGCCCAGCGTTTCAAGGTCTTTTGCATATGGAAGCTGATTGGACCACTCCATTCCACACCTCAAACTCCCCCCCGCAAGGCAGTTGAAATTGTTAGCTGCATATGGAACCTACTGTATTCTGAGGTAAAACATGTCCTCACTCACAACACATCACTTCCCCTTCAAAAGAAACAAACCCAATAACACAATCATGCCACATCACAAAGAAGACAGATCACACCACAGGCAGAATACCACAAGGCAAAAAATGATAGGAAAAGGTGCCAGCAGTCACCCCATTACTGCCACAGAGAGCGCTTCAGAGACTGGTGTGCAGGTCCCAGATTCATGTTTTAAAAGCTGCCTGGGGGATTATGGACCATTCACACACTTTCAACCTTAACATACCTCATAAGGTAGTTGTGCAGATCATATGGGGGAGAGGAGAATGATGTCAGCTGCTTTGGTTCCCACTGCAGGGAAAGACAGCCCTTTCCCTAGGCAGAGGCTTGGGGGGGGGGGATGTAAACCTGAAGACAGACAGGCAGATAAAGGTAGGCTGATGGTTGCCTGGAAAGGACATAGGGTTGCCAACTCCAGGTTGGAAACTTCCAGGATATTTTAGGGATGAAGCCTTCTGAGGGTGGGGTCTGAGGAGGAGGAGGAAGAGTGGGACCTCAGACAGATACAATGCCATACTCCCCACCCTCCAAACAAACTGTTGCCAGTCTCCCGGTGACAGCTGGAGAGCTCTTAAAGCTTTGTTGGCAATGGCAACTCTAGGCCTGCAAGCACTCTCAGGGTGACTTCATGCCTCCAGACTGGCATGGCATCACTAGATCTGGCTGCTTGCTCCTGTTCAGCAAGAGCATCCCTATGGAAGCTTCCTGGGTGATTTCGGTCCAGCCACAGACTTTCTGCCTAACCTACCTTACAGCGTTGCTGTACAGATCACAAAGCCAAAGAGAAGGAGGTAAGCTGCTTTGCTCCCCGCTAATGAGAAAGACAGAATTTTGCCTAGAAAGAGGCTGCTGAGAGGGGAGGAGATAAAGTTGCCAGCTTTAGGTATGGGAATTCCTGGAGATTTGAGGAGTGGAGCCTGGGTAACAATTGCTACCACTCTCCAGGTGAGGGCTACAGATCACTCAAAATTACAACTGCTCTTCACGTAGCACAGATCAGTCCCTCTGGAGAAAACAGTGGACTCTGTCATTATACCCTGCTGAGGTCGCCACAGCAAACTGACACTGTTTGCCCAAAGCCAGAGCACTCTCCCAGAGCCTCTTTCTAGATCCTGTTGTATTTATTTCCACAACGGGCCTTATTTCTAGTTAAGGAATAAGGAAGAATGATTGTCATAGAAAAGTTTAATCCTAAAATGGATGCAGTCAGGAGACAGGCCACGTTGACAGTGCGAGGCCAAAGTAGAATTGGGTTTAGAAATGGTTCCAGCACAGGACAACTTGAACCAGTAGAGTTAGGGTGTCCTTGGCAAGGGGAAACCCAAACAGGACACACAGGTTTTTCATGACCATACAATAATTTTTGCCAATAATGATATGTCTTCAAGTTGGTAGAAATCCAGGAGTAGTTGTAAGAACCTGATTGGGTTAGAAAAGTGGGCAGACGAGCTGAATAGAGTATGAGAATAGGAAGAATACCCAAAGGGAGTTAGGCAGAGGGGATCTAAAACCTCTCTCCCTCACTTCCTCTCTTTTAGGTATTCATCTGAGGGAAACCTCATGGAGGTAAGGCCTTTTCCTATCAAGTCACCTTTGGGCTAACTTTGTGCTCCATTACCCTTTCCCCCTGGAGGGTTGGTGAGATATGTATGCTGTTTGCTATGTTCTTACGTTGCTTTTCATGCTCCATGCTGCTTATGCTTTATGCCATTTTAAGCAAAATTAATGTGTCAGTGTAGGCAAGGGTATTTTAGGTTAAGCTGAGTTCCATGCTCTCAATGTCTTTTTCTGTGCTGGGGAATGGTCTGGAAATTCTAAATGTGATTAAAAGAGAAAATCCTTGTTGGAGCTTATGTACCAATAAAATCCCATGAAATTTATGAACCTGGTGTCCAAGTTCTTTCTTTTCCTGGAAGTATCATTCCCAGAGTAAGATTGAAAAGCTCTGTCTCACAAACACGGGCTTAGCCTGGAAACAACACAGGTTAACACCACTACCAGAAAAACAGCCTGAGAAATTGGTGGCAAGGGCAAGTGTGACTGCTGTGAATGCTGTTTTTTTTTAATTGCTCCCACTGCCCAAGGCAACAATCTAAGCTGAGCTGTGCCACTGTACTGTCTCGTTTGACCACCAGCTAGCTTTTCTGAAGTAAAAATTCTGAACTGAGGCAGCTGGTATTCCCCTTTTGGTTTCATTCACTCATTCATTCAGGCAGAATCAATTCATGTCATGGTTTGGATCCATTAGAGTTCTTCCATGGATAAAAGGATTTCCACCCCTGGAGCATGACTTTTTCCTTCTCCCACTGCAGCCCAAAATGCCCCTTGAAATGCTGTTCCTGGGAGCCCCCTGTCTGCCAGGAATGAACATACATCACCACCACCATGTTTCACCGAGGATCAGGTCACACGGACATTTAGTGCGGGCTTCGCTGCTGATCCCTCACGCATTAAAGTTTCCTGTTCATATTGGCAAACCCGCCTCCCACAAACAGCAGGCTCAGTCCTGCGGTTTCCGCTCTTTCTATCCGGGTTTTCTGACACCCATTGGAACAGGTGTTTTCCAATATCTCACGCTTTGTATCCGCGGTTTTGGCATCTAGACAGCAATCCGCTGTGACCGCACTACCCCCCCCTTTTTGTGTTTTGGGTTTAAGTTATGCGCATGTGCAAACAGGCACTAGCTTTTATTTTGGTCTTCTTAGTTTGTATGTACGCCCAAACGCATGCGCAGGTTTTAAAAAAGAAACCCACGCCGCCACGGGGACGGCGCGCTGTGTGATCTGTACTTCGCGCGAGTGAAGCGGAAGACAGACCACCTCCAAGCGATATAAAATGTCGCAGATAGAAGAACTGCAGGAAAACTAGCGTGGTAAGAAGTCCGTGTGACCGCGGCCCTACTCTTCCACACACATGAATGAAGGCATTAAGGCTTCTGGGTTCCAGGCATCTATATCCTGGTTTTGAACTTTTAGAATTTAGCTTAATTTCTAAATTTTAATTAGTATATTTTTATTCCACCTTTCCTCCAAGGCACTCAAGGTAATGTACATTGTTCTCCTCTCCTCCATTTTATCTTGAAACAACAACCCTGTGAAGTAGGTTAGGCTGAGAGAGAATAACTTGCCCGAGATCACCCTGCAAACTTTCTTAGCAGACTGGGGATCTGAATCTCCCAGTTGTAGTTCCATTATACTAGCTCTAAAACGATCCTATTTTTTGTAATCCCGATCCTATTAAATTGTTCATTAGATGTCCCACCTTGTTGATGGGCTTGACTTATGCCATGTAGTCTGCCTTGAGTCTCAGTGAGAAAGGTGAGCTATAAATAATGTTAATATAAAAATAAATAATAAAATGCATACAGCCCATGTGTGGATGGGTCGAAGAAGAAGAGGAGGAGGAGGAGGAGGAGATTGGATTTATACTCCACCCTTCACTCAGAGTCTCAGAGCACCCTTTTCCTTCCCATCCCCACAAGACATCCTGTGAGGTAGGTGGGACTGAGAAAGCTCTTTCAAGAACTGCTCTGACATAACTATGGCTTGCCCAAGGTCATCCAGCAGCTGCAAGTGGAGGAGTGGGGAATCAAACTGGACCACCAATACAACACTGGCATTAAAGACCACCAGCAAGTCTCTATACTAAAGCCTGCTAGCTAGGGAAGGAGGTATGAGTGAATATTTTTTCTCAGTCAAGTACATCATAATAGTTGCAATGCTAAACCTTAGCTGTGGGGAGCAAAATTTCTGAATCTGCTGGTTGCTGGGTTCTCTTCCTCCCTGGAACTTTGCACCCCCAGTCTAGGTATTTTGTGACCTCTATGGGCCGACCCACAATTTGAGAACTACAGCTTTGCTGCATGAAAGACTCAGCAGTCCACCGCACCCTAACACAAGGGGTCCAGTTGGTCCACTTGGAAAATTCCTGAACCCATCTCCTGTCAAGGACTCTAGCAATGTTTATTTGATTTTTGTTAAAATGTGTACGCCACTTTTCCTTGTGGCTTAACTATGATTTCTAAGCCACCTTAAAATATTATAGTTTCAAACCAACAGAATACTACCCCGAATACCTGCCTCCCTTTGAAAGATGCCTACAATCTTTCCTCCCATTAAAACCCCTGGAAAATAATATGGTCTTGCAGCATCCACTGATGAGTCTCAGGAAGCTGCTACTCTACTCCTATAAATTAAAGAGAAATTTGTCAATGCACACACATTGCTCAAGCAGTCTGGTTTTATTGGCTGATTTTTTAAACTCTCTGTAATAATTGCTCAGCATGGTTGAGAGCAAGATTAAGAACGTTAACATGTTTAAGGGTGCGTATAAAGTACTTTGAAATGGGACTGGCCACACAGTGAGCCTGGATCCCACCCACTCCCCCAGCAATTCTTTTGATAGATGTAATTATCTATAAATCCTCTAATCCCCCCCCCAAAAAAAAAGATTTTGGGGCAGCTCAGAGGGTTTATTTTTGGGGGGAGAGGGATGCAAGTCAAATGACACAATGTTTATCTATCTTGAACCCTTCCCAAAATCTCCAAGCCATCCCAAAAACTGTTCATGGGAGTTGGAAGACGCTCATGGAAGGTAGGGATTGTGACTGAAAAATAAACATTTCCTGTTCTATTTTCACCAGCACTTATACAAGAAAGTGGGGGGAGGGACTGATGTCTGCCCATTTCCCCTCCACCAGGATCAGCTTTTGGAGGGACTCAAGGGATTCCACTAGGAAAAGGAAGGTGAAAGATATCCAGTCCAAGCCACTGAATCCTATAGTCTGAACAAACACAGAACAGCAAACCTATTCACCAAAGCAGACTTCAATATTTACTTTAAAATGCCAAGTTCAAACTTACCTTGAAGTTGTTTTCCTTAATTCCTGGTGGTATGGAACCTTCTTATTCAGTGGTAACAAAAATTTACACTATACCTGCCCAAAGGCCCTTTTATCTAGTCTCATGTTAGATTTACCAGGATGAAGCCTGGGCACAAGTTATGCCCTGCTGAATAACACAAATATTTACTTTTTGAATTAAGATCTCAAACTCGATAACATGCGGTTACCAGAGAACCACAGTCAGAGTCAACGATTCCTCAAGGGTGCACTAACCCTCAGTGATATGTGCAGACACTGGGAACAGTATGCAGTTATTCAAAGGTCTCAAGGATCCAAAGAGCTCTTTGAAGCGGATCCTTTCAAAACTGTGTCTTCCCTCGGCTGGTCTGTTTTGAAAACAATGTGTGCTACAGAGACAAGCACCCACGATCTAAAGCACATGGGCCTCAAACACATCAAAACAAGATAAACATGCTACCTGCCATGTACTGAAATCTATGTTAAGCTACAGCACTGAGACTTGACTCATGCATATACATGACTGTTAACATGAAAGGGGTTAGCCTCCAGAGAAAATCTGGATTTTAGGAGGCATAGTGCACACTTTAGTTCAGCTTTCTGGTGCATTCTAAAAGGGCCCTTTCAAGAAAGCCATTTGCACTACACACAGTTCAGAGGCACTGCTTGAAGAATTATCTGCGATGGCCGAGACCCTGCTTAAGATTAGCTGTGGAGGAAGGAAAGCAACACTTACACTTGCACAAAGGCAGAGGCCAAGTTCAGAGAGACTCGACTGTAGCTAACAAGAATCCCATAACTCTGTGCATGTGCATTCTTCACTGCTCCTTCCAGGCAGGGGCTTACAGCACTGTGCACGTGCGGGAAACAATGTCCTCTCAGAAACCACCATTGTCCTGCTAATGAATCACAATAAGATCATGAATAAAAGGGGGGGCATGCTAATGATCACAGCATCAATTCAAATTCTGTGCTGTGTGCAAAGGCAGTAATGCAGCTTTCTGTTCCAGGTTCTCCTGCTTTTTCTACAGCAGTACTTCCTGCCACTGCCCCATACACTCGGATGACAAACCACATGCCAATTTTATAAGGGACCCCCCCACACACACACACAATGCACAGCTTCGCACATACTAAGTGATTTCATTGGATTACAGTATAGATGTCTTTGGTACAGAAAAAAAGCATGGTGCTGACCAGAATACCCCAGTTCTGTCTTGTTTAGTTTTGGCTAGTATAGCCATCCACCCATTATTCCACAATTAGTGGATGATTGCTGAAGTGTTGCTGAGAATGACGTCTTTACACACATATACTTGATAGTGGGCAATTGTTCCACTTTCAGGATCATTCACTTTCTGGATTTTCCTGTGTGGACAACAGAATCAAGGGGAGTTATTACAGTAGCACAATATCCAATAAAGTGTGGATCCAGCCTGCCTGCCTTTTTCATTTGTGTTATTTATAGTCCGCCTTTCTCACTGAAAGCTGAGGGGGTTTACAAAGGGCAAATTGAATACAATCAACAGGATGGGACATCCAATAAGCAAGCAATAAGGTTTGGATGGCATAAATCTGAAAAGAAGCATAAATCTGAAAACAGAGCTGAAACAAGCCATAAGCATTCACATGATATTTTAAACAATGAAGAAATTACCCAGTAGGATCATACAGCAACAGACAACATCTACTATACACAGTAGTACTTCCTATAGCCCCCTATCCCTTTACCAAAGCATCTTTCAGAACCATTTCATTACAGTACAGCCTTGTTACCTGTGTAAAAAAGCCCTCCTGAATAATTCAATTTTGAAATGACAATTCCCACACTGAAGATAGCTGATCTCCAACATCAACTCTTTGAGTCCAGTCTGTGAGGAATGATTTAAACCAGTCCAAGGCACATCCCCTGATACCTACTTCTGCTTCCAAATGCTTCAACAGGATGGGATGTATCAAAGCCTACAGATAGATCTTGTAGGAGTAACAAAGAAGCATGGCCTTTATCTACATTCAAACAGAGGTCATCAACCAAAGTCACCAGGGCTGTCTCTGTCCCATAGCCCAGCCTGAAACCAGACTGAAAGGGTTCAGAGCACATACATTATCCAAGACCTGAAGTTGGTCCTGCTACTGCTGTATCGATCTCTTATCCCAAGAAGGGCAGATTTGAGCCTGGGCAATAGGCCACCTCATCTTTCTGTAGGGATTTTTTTTTCTGGTAGTGGACTGTTTATTTTAAGATCCTGCTCTGTTTTTAGTTGTTTCAGCTGATCCATATGGTATTTATACAGTTTTACACTTAACTGCTACTTAATTGATTGAGATGAATTAATAAATTTGATTTTTTAAAAAATATTATATGGATCATCACAGGCACACGTTTTGGAGGGATGGTATGCAGATATTTTAAATAAACAATAGTAACTAAATAAATGAGATGAACCTCAACAACCCACAAAATAAGCTATTAAATCTGGCAACAGTTCAGCATAAGAAGTCACTGAACCAAATATTTTAATCATATTTTTATAATTTTAGCAATTTTTGAAAAATTGCAGCCTCAGTTTGTACCCCTTCTGATTTATAACCTGCTTACCTATCCTTCTTTTGCTTAAAGAGATGTTTGCCAAAAGGAACAGAGTGAGCCTCATTCAAAGAGTTTGCAGGCAAGACAAAGGAAGCAACAAATGACCAGGAGAGTAGACAGGAACAGAATACAGAACAGAATAAATTATAATCATGGAATACAATGGCTAGCCAGCTCAGCAGTGGAAAGGAGCAGTCTAGGTATAAAAGGACACACCTAAAGAGATTACTCAATCAGGCATGGTAGATGCTATTATTCTAAACATGCAAATCCAACCAAAGTACAATGCCCCATTTTTTGGGCTCAGTCTAGTCATTAGGCTAGAAAGGACCTATGGTGAACTCAAGCTGTAACTCATCGTGGCTCTCCATAATTAAAAATGCTCCTGTGTACTCCTTAGTGCAGCATACTTGAATATTACCCAGATTGTGCCCTTGTTGTACTTTGGTTCTTCTTAATAATACTTTATTTGATCATTCTTCAGGTAGCCAGGTCCTACCTGGCAGCTGACGGGGGGCTCCCAGATCTTTTCTGGGATCTTCTGCCCTGCATGCAAAGCATGTGTGGTGCAGTGACATTACCCGGAAGTTACATCATCGCGTCACCAATGTCGGAGTGACACTCTAGTTTTGGGGCAAAACTCTATGGTTTTTTTCCTTTCAAAACCACAGAGTTTGTCCAAAAACTAGAACGTTACCCCTGACATTGGTGATGTGATGACATTACTTCCAGGTGACGTCATCATGTCGGCTTAAGGGTGGGGTGCCCTCAAAAGCAGGGGAACCCCCACTGGGACTTGGGGGCTGGGAACCCTAATCATTCTAAGCCCCTGCCTTTATTTCAGCCTTCCATTAAATTCTGCCACTCTGCCAAAAAGGTGTTTAAATAGAGTGTGGTGATCCAAGTGCAAGTTTGGGAATATTAACTGGCTAGCTGGATGTTAAAACCTGTCAGCAGTTCCTGGTAAGACAGGCATAAGAAGGGGGGAGAGGTTTCTCTTCTTTTGTTTGGCTGTTCGGAGTCCAGTTTGGGATATGGGCTCATTAGCATCATACATATATCCAATGTGCAATGGTGTAATAATCAGACTGTCAGCCTAGGATCTGGAAGACCCAGGGTAGAACCCCACTCTGACATGGAAGCTCATTGGGTGACCTTGGGCCAGCTGCACACTCTCAGCCTAACCTAATCATGTAATAAGCTGCTTTTATTCAATGAGTTTCTCCATCTAACTTGATTCGTAGGGCTGTTTGTTAAAATAAAATGTGTGAGAGAAGAACCTTCTGTGTTACCCTGAGTACCTTGGAGGAATGGTCATATAAAATATATACACATAGAAATGCCTATTTAAAGACACACAACTCTTTAAAAACAAAATCTAAAATGCATGTGAAGAAAACAACAACAAATATTTAGATAGAATTACTCAGTTAAAACTCCCACGATAAATACATGTGCATGCATGCAAGGGCACAACTCCTGATAGCAATCCCACCTCCCACATAACTGAGGGACACCAGAAACCCAGTGGCACAGTCTGCTGCCTATGAAATGCCTTAGGGATAAATGAGATGGGTACATTCAATGCCACATCATCACCAGTTGACTTCAGTGCTGGTCTAAACATTGCATTCACCATAAGGATTAGTATACCCGAGGATATTTCTTCCTCTAGTTGGTTTATCAGGTGCTGGTCTAAACATTGCATTCACCATAACGATTAGTAAGGATTAGTACACCCGGGGATATTTCTTCCTCCAGTTGGTTTATCAAAAGTCACCACATGAGCCGTGGGCTATCATGGCAGGTTCTACAATAAGGGAAGGTGAAACAGTGGCCTTGGTCATGGCTTTGGGGAAAAGCAGCAGTACCCATCACTGCCTCACCGCACTGCCATCCCATTCAGGAGCCAAAGCATTTAACTCTAAAGTTCTGAAAGCTTGATTGGGCATGCATAGTTTGCCAAATTGTATTTAAAAGATACCAAGGGAACAATGAGGAAAGAGCATTCAATAATTCAGTTTCTGGGCAGTAGGTGGTGGCATCAAGTGACTCCCTTTGTTGAGCTGCCACTGGTGGCCATCGGTAGTAGGTTTACCTACTATCATTGACTTGGATCACAGGCAGAGAAGCTCTGTACTTGATGAGAGCTGAATTCAATGCAATAGACTCTCCTTTTCTTTACTGAGGATATAATATTCTTCAATTGTATCACCAATGTTATTTTCCAGACATGTGGCATTTTCTGAAATTCATAATTAATTTTCAGTAACTGGCCATGACAGATCTTCTCCTCCACTTTTCCAGAACTGGAGGATCCAACTCTCCTGGTACACAACTGTTAACAAAAACTGAACATCAGCCTTGCTGTTCACCACATCCTAAGATTTCAAAGTCCTTGAAACAAGGTCTTGAAGTATGGTGGCTGTCATGGACCACAGCCCATGGTCATAGGCATGGCCGTAGGTTCTTCTTCTTTTTTTCTTTAAATTTTTATTGGATTTTAACATATTATAGGACAAGAAAATATAAGGGTAGGAATTTGTATAATAGCTGTTAAAAGTTTTCAGTTTTAGTTCTTTCTTTCCAGTTCTATTTCTTTGTAGAATTATTAAAGCTGGTATCACTTAGTCAAATCGTTAAAATCTTTTGTTGTGTTTCCTGACAAGAGTCAAATGCTATATAGTTCAAGTTGGAGTCTCCCCAAATTTCTATTATATATATATATTCATTGTTCTTGGTATTCAAAGTTTCTTTCCACTCAGTCATAAAATAGTGTCTAAATATTTCTCACATTTTATTTACTTCTGTCCTTCAACAGGTTTCACAGTATATCCATTTCTGCTGTTTCAAAACTTTTTGTCAAAAGTTCATTTTCCATTGGTATCTCTGCTTTCTTGCAGTGCTTAGCATAAAGAATTCTTGCTGCCGTAACTATATGTATAATTAGATATTTAACTTTCTTTTTACTAGAGATCTCTTCAAGAAAATTGGAGAAATCAAGGGATCGTTCCATGCAAAACTGGCCATGATAAAGGACAAAAATGGAAGGGACCTTCCTTAGAAAGCATTACTAACAACAAAGCTAGTGGAGGTGATGGTATGCCAGCTGAGCTACTCAAAGTCTTAAAAGATGATGCTAGTAAAGTGCTGCACTCAATTTGCTAGCAAATTTGGAAAACACAACAGTGGCCACAGGATTGGAAAACGTCAGTATACATTCCAATCCCAAAGAAGAGCAATGCCAAGGAATGTTCAAACCATTGCACAATTGCACTCATTTCACACGCTAGCAAGGTCATGCTCAAGATACTACAAGCTAGACTTCAGCAGTACGTGGATAGAGAACTGCCAGAAGTACAAGCTGGGTTTCGAAGAGGTAGAGGAACTAGAGATCAAATTGCCAACATTCGCTGGATTATGGAGAAAGCAAAAGAGTATCAGAAAAAGATCTACTTTTGCTTCATTGCTTCATTGACTACACTAAAGCATTTGATTGTGTGG
>NW_015175360.1:1416017-1429493 GCF_001447785.1 Gekko japonicus | reverse complement strand
TTTTATATAATTTCTCTTTAAAGGCAACCGATTTTGTTATTTTAACATTTGTTTTCTATATTTGCAACCAATGGTCAAGATCAATATTATAACCAACATTTTGGGCCCATTTTAACATACATTCTTTAATCACCTCATCCTCCATCTTTATCTGTAACAAATACACATACAATTTCTTAATCAATTTATCATTCGTTTCATATAAAAGTGTGTCAAACTCCGATTGTTCTGCAACAAACCCTTGAGGTTTATCTTTAGCATACCTAGATTCTAGCTGCACTCTTCTCCACCAATCCAAATATATATCTTGATCCTCTACATGCCGTAGGTTTTTGATAGGCAGGCAACATCGCTTTAGATTCAGAGCCCTGATATCAGTCCAACTGATTACCAAGCATGACTTTACTTTTCTCTTTCTATGCTTTTTTTTTAACCTCTCACTAATTCACTTCTTTACTGATAGCAGAAAGTTTATATTAAGACAGGTTGTTCGTTACAACAGATCATCCAGTGAAAGGAGTTCATGGCTGTAATAATCATCACACTAGAAATAATCTCTTAGGCACAAAATAGAACTATGGTTTCTTTCTCCACTAGCCTGCTTAAGGCTGAAATCCAAACACCACTTTCCTAGGAGTGAACCCCACAGAATACAATGGGACTTCTGCAGAGACCTGTTTTGCATTGCTCCCAGGGTCATGCTACAAAAAGTGCATTATTAGAAATGTTTTTTTTCTTGGATCAAGGCTTCAAAGCAACCCAAAATCTAGCTTAATTTAGAATCAGCAGATATTGTAAAAGCCCCTAAAAGGCTCAAGAAACATCTATCACTGATCTCTTTGAGTCTGATATAGACATTTTAAAAATGTTTCTCATACTTCAGCAAGAGCTACCTGTTGAAATTGCATTGTTACTCTCTCCTAGCTGCCAGTGCTGAGCCAAGCTAGATCTTCATCAGGATGATCATTTTACCCATTCTCTCTCACTTCCCCTTTTTACAGTCTTCATTGCCTACGGTTCCCTTTGCCTATTAAACTCCATTTTCTGCTTTTTTCACTCCCATTTCCACTTTCCAAGACGATCTTTCCCTGATCTTGTTGTTTCCGTTTCACTTCTCATTCTGTATTTGTTAAGTCTCCCTTTTACCTTTCCCTTGTCCTTTGTCCTTTTTCTCATTCTCCCAAACTCCTGTGTGTCATTTTCTTCTCACTTCACCAGCTCGGTCCCTGAAAAAAGCGACAGGTGGAATGAGCAGGAGCAGTGTGCCAATGGATAAGGAAAGTATCCAGGGCTTAGAGTTCAGTAGTCCTCTAAATGATGTCTGTCCCTCCAAGTCCACTTTTTGTAAAAATTTCAGAGCAGTTCATAAAAGAAACAGATCTGAACACTTTGTGGCAACCAGCAGACACTTTAGCAAATATCTGTATCACCTTTCAGAGTAAGGTGTAAGCAAAATATTTGCTTCAAACAAAAGGAATTGCTGTCATCTCTGCATCTGAACAGGATTGGCCATTTCTGTCACCTTCATTACATCCAGCAAATTTTAGTCATGTGGTTAAAAAAAAAAAGATAGCTGTTCACAAGGAGATTTTTTGTTAAGGAACAGAACAATGAAATACTGTAGGTATCACCTCTGCACTCTGGAAAGACAACAGACAACTGCCGTTCTTTCCTTTAAGGGAATACTTCAAGAAACAGATTCATTCCCCAGCCCTTGTCCTCCTCCTGTTGAGACCTTGTACTACCCGTGTACATCTGTTCCATACCAACGAAACTTTTATTGCAAGGTGATAACTTCATTATGGAACTGACTACCAATAAGGCACTAGGCTATAGTTTCAAGAACAGAGTACCTCATGAGAATACAACAGTTGACCACCCTAAAGTAGAAAATCAAAAAAGGGGAGGGTAGTGGATATACTTAGAAAATATTATTTAAGTTCCTTAGAAAGACAATCAGATCAATATTTAACTCAGTGAAAATCTGTAAGTATATCACTACTCCAGAACACCAAGTGGTCACCATGAGGGGAAGTGGTCAGCAAAATCCAATCCTGTGACCCAATCTTGCTGTAAAGGATTTAATGGGAAAGGTGGTGGTGGTGGTGGTGGAAAGTGCCGTCAAGTCTCAGCCAACTCATGGTGACCCCACAGGGTTTTCAAGGCAAGAGATGAACAGAGGTGGTTTTCCATTGCCTGCCTCTGTAGAGCAACCCTGGATCTTGGAGGTCTCCCATCCAAGTCCTAACCAGGGCTAACTCTGCTTTGCTTCCAAGATCTGATGAGAGTGGGCTAGCCTGGGCCATCCAGCGCAGGGCAAGGGGTATCTTTAAAATGTCACCCACTGACTTCTCCCAAATAAGTTCAACACTATTTGGTCTCATTGAACTTACAAACTCCTGCTTTTCTTTAATCACTAATACCACACAAATGACTGAAAATGTGCAGATTAGAAGCATACAAGGGGCGGGACCCGCGATACTCGCGGGGGAGGAGGGACCTCCACACATGAGGCAGAGGAGGAAGCAGCAGGAGGAGGTAAGCCCCCCCCATCCTGCTTGTTCCTCCCCCGTCTCCACCCTCCCTGTTCGATCTCCCCCCCTTGCCTTCCCCCCTGAAATGACCTCTGGGTATCTTTAAAATGTCACCAACTGACTTCTCCCAAATAAGTTCAACACTACACTGTCCACAATAAACATTGGTCTCACTGAACTTACAAACTCCTGCTTTTCTTTAATCACTAATACCACACACATGACTGAAAATGTGCAGATTAGAAGCATATATTAAAAATCCTGGCAACCCAAAATGCACCTGATCATTATGCAGTCTACAGAAAGTAAAGCAGGCTGGGCGGGGTGGGGTTTGAGATCTCAGACCCACAAATCCAGAAACAGTGTATAACCTTGTAATAAGGATAGGATTCAAGCATAAAAGAAATAAGGAGGTTAGATGTGATATTAGGTGCCCCATTGAGGCGCTCCGTCTCTTCTTGCACAAGAGGGTTAAAGTCCCCAGTTAACAGTGCTCTGCACTGCAGATGTGCTATCCAGTTGATTGGGCAACTCTCTCCCACTGGATCAGCAGTTCTCACAACAGACATTGCTAACATCTTCAAATTATGAATTCAAGCAGTTTGTAAAGCTCAGAATCCCACCACCACCTTCCCAGTACTACTCTATGAACGTTCATTGACTTTAATTGAAAAATGCACTAGGATCTAAACTTGCCAAGGCACCTAGGGTAAAAGCAATGCAAAAATCAAGGACACGTACACAGAAACAAGACATGGAAGCTGCAATCCCCTCCCCTCCAATTTAGTTTTAAGACTGTATATTGTACATTGTGGGTCTGTGGTTTTTAATCACTTTTATTTTCTCTGTTGTCTAGAAAGCAGGGTATACATATACATGATAAAGGTGCAATAACAATCTACTATATTAAATTGTAAAGCTTTCAGTGAAACAATAGTTGATTTATATATATAGCAACATAAGTGTCCAAGGTATGCTCTGAAAGCATATTAAGCAACCATATTGCTGAAAGTAAACAAATCTGTGTCTGGTAATTGCCCAGATGGAATCCACCTAGAAGCCTTATCTATACCATTTTGAGTTCCACGAAGACAACGTGGAATATAAATATAATAAAATAATAACTTGCCAATCTTTAAAATCCCTTTAAAGTCACTGACCGGAAGGCTGGACTATGAAGCTGAGCCAGGAAAAACTACAGAAGTAAACAATGATATTTTGTAACATGAGATATTTTATAAAATTATGTATTTTGTAATATGGTTTGCCTTTTTTACTCTTCTCTATTTATATTAATGTTTACAGCAGTGTTATATGCCTGTAAAGGCTAACTGAACCGAACCGAACTGAACTAGAAGGCTGGAGGTCATTTATTTCTTACTGAAGAATTAGTTTGAACACTCCTAGAACATTTTTTTTGACATCTGCGTGTAAACTTCCTCCTTGACACAACAGCAAGTATGATTGGGGCTTAATATCTCTTGTTAGACACATGTCAGTTGTTTTCAAGCTCACAAGACAGAAATGCAGTTTCAAACATCACATTTAATTATGGAGGAAAGGCTATCAATTTGGGAATTTTAACCAATTAATATTAGGAAAACCAAGAACAATGATAAACCTTAGCCACACAATCTTTCAAAAGTAAAAGTAGAAGGGAGAAATAGGTCCTCTTGGTCTTTGGGCCCTATTGACAACTCTGTGAGGAGTCAGAACAAAGTAGAAAATGAGATCAAGGGAAATGGGAACTTCTGGGATGAAGTAAGAAACGTTGTTCCCAAAGAATGACAGCTTGGTGAGCACATGCAGGTCTTTCTTCCTCAAGGGTTCTAGGAGTGAGCCTGACCTCAACAGTGTCTTGGAATGGATAACTCTCTTATAGGAAGGCCCTGACCTGTATAGCACAATCTCACCAGATATCAGAAGCTAAGCAGGGTTGGTCATGGTTTGTACTTGGATGGGAGACTACCTAGGAAGTCCAGGGTTGCTACACAGAGGCAGGCAATGACAAACCACCTCTGTTCATCTCCTGTTGAAAACCTTACAGGGTCTCCATCAGTCCGCAGTAATTCTGTGGCACTTTCCACCAGCAGGAAGGCTAAAAACTCTTCCATAGCCACTAGCACAGGACAACTCTTCAGACAAACATATTTCCATCTGGCAGCACGTCAGATCTTTCAAGAGAATCTTCTATTCTCACCAGCACTCCTAGATGGTAGCATCATTAGAGGCTTAAAAACTTACATTCACAAATAACAGGGAACACTTTTAGAAAATGAAAGGCTAGAAAATTAAATAATATGGATGCAGAAGTTTTTTTTGAGGATTGGAAAGATTTAAAAGAGTATCTGGAAAAATATTGGGATGTAAAAGATACCTTGTTTTGCTTTGATACTTATTGAATGTAAGATGTGAAGAATGGAATAATGATCTTATTGTACTTAGTAATTAAGCTGTTACCTGGTGAATTCGGGTGTAAGTGGTTGAGTAGGGAAGATAATGAGGTGAACTGAAGATCTGAGCACTGTGGGAAGCCACGCAGGGGGGGGAAAGGGAGGAGGGTAGGATGTAGAAAAGATATAAATGTATGACAAGCGTTGATGTAATTTGGATATATCCTAATAAAATGTTTTACCAAAAAAAAATGAAATGTACACACAGCTATTGGCCAACTCTTTTGGGATCCTGCCCCTGTGGCAGCCAGCACCCGGAAGGCAGCAAAAACTGCATTCTTCCTCTGACAGTATGTACTTTCCTATTTTGGATCATCTATCCTTACCCTTTTTCTCTGCCCACATCTAGAGTGTGATTGGTGTGTGCAGGAACAAATACTTGTTTGTATATATAAGTACACTACTTCTGAGAGCAAAACACAATATTGCAACCTCAAAGCAGAATTCTGGAAAAAGTACAATCCTAAAAACACTTTCCTGGGGGCAAGTCTCATTGAATAGAACAGAGTAGGATTCTGAGTAGACCTGTTTGGGGGAACTGCTCTCAGTTGAGCCATCCTTCCTCCTTACCTTGAGGTTCCTTCCCTGTTTGGACCCAAATTTTAATAGAATGAATTTTTAAGTAACATGAAAGCACCTTCAGGCAGTTATATTTGTTTTTAGAAAATGTACAATTTATGACACAAGGGAAAATCCAAATTAAGACAGGCCTGGAACTACAACAGGGAAGAAAGTCATGCGCTTTCCTCCCTAACAGTGAAAACATTAATATCTCAACGAACCCTTAGAAATCATGTGCTTTAGATAGTGCTTCTTTAAAGCCATTTAAAAGCCTTTTTAAAGAAAAATAAAAATGTTAAACAACACTGTATCCTTGAAAGACACTTAGGGAAAAGAAACTTAAGAAGAGAGAAGAAAATCTACAATGAAAAACCCAGCAAAGAAAGATCCGGTTGTCTTTTGGCCTGAATTCAATGGCAGGATTCCCCAATAGTGAGTTCTTTGTACATCCACTAGATTAGGGTATGGCTGCTATTAACCATTTCTCCCTTAGCACTCATTTTAAAGGCCATGGCCATCTCAGATTCTTTTAAAAAGTACACACACACACCTGCACACACAAACATTTCCATTGATTTCTGCAGGCTTTGCACTGAGTACTGAACATGCATTTGGAAATTCACAGTTCCTATTATTATATGTTATTATAAAATTTCATAATTATACATAATAGGTTTGTTAATGGTGCAGGGGTGGGCGGTAAGTGCTAAAAAAGAAAGCTGAATACCCTCAATGTTGCCAGTCTAATGCTCTTCTTTTAATCTCTTCATTAAGCAATAAAATCTCAAAAGTCAGAGCAAATAATGTTGTTTTATTAATAAAGAAGGGAATGGCATATATGAATTATGGGTTGGATTCAAAGAGTGTCATCATATTCACAGGATGTCTCTGGATCCAACCCTATGGTGAAAATAATTTCCTATTAAGTCCTTTAACAGCAAATGACTCATCCCTGGGTACCCATAACACACACAGTTTTGTCAAGTCAGTTCATTTCCACAGCTTGTTTCTTTAAAATAATAGTAAATTAGGAAAAGGTTAAAATTGCAGCAATACTCCTAACACAGGAATAGTCAGATGAAAGTCTGGCACCTCAGAACTTGAGGATCTGATTCAGGTCAATGCAAACCTGTGCTTTCCTAAAACTGAACTTAATTTTAAAGGAATTAAAGAATTATACACTTTCAACACATAAGACTAATTTTATTTATTTTATTTATTTATTTCACTTTTACCCCGCCCTCCCCGCCAGGCAGGCTCAGGACGGCTTCCAAAAACCGACAAGCAGTATACATTCACAATAAAATATAAATACAAGGCATGAGTTAAAACACAACCAATCAATATAAAACATTCATTAGATGGCGATAAAACTAAAGTGCAGTTTAAGGACACATTCAGCGGTGCCCCCTTGTTAGATCGTATTGGATCGGAGTTCACACAGGGCAATTTTGATCAAAATGAAAATTCTCCCCATCCTCTTTTACTTGAACTACAACCACCTAACACAGTCTACGGGGCGGGGAGGGGGGAGACTAATTCCTTGTATGTATTTTGTCCTCAGACTCATCTTAGTGTTTTATTCGTCTTTTAAGGAAACACACAAGAAAACAACCCAACATTATAAGAGTGTGTGCTAGTATATAGCTGCTCAAGTAGGATACACTTACCAATATTGTGATTGGGCAAGTCTGATACCCTTTTCTGTGTTTTTATGACTCCTGATTTTTTTGTTGATGTTATTGTTACCTATGTCTAAGTTATTACTAGCAGTGTGCATTTGGCATAAACCGTGCCAAAAAAATACCCCCAAAAAATCTTACCAGTATTTGGGGGGTAATTTTCAGTCGGTAGCCAAGCCCCCCCAAATCCTGAAAATAGTCAAACTTAAAGGGCATATAAAGGAATCACAGTCCCTTTAAATGCCTTCTCCAAGCTGCCCAGCTTCATGGCTTGGAGAACTCCACAGGCATTTAAGGGACTGCAAGCCAGTTTGGTGTAGAGAGCCAGTTTGGTGTTAGCCAGTTTGGTGTAGTGGTTAAGTGTGGGGACTCTAATCTGGGAGAACCAGGTTTGATTCCCCACTCCTCCACTTGCACCTGCTGATGTGACCTTGGGTCAGTCACAAGCTCTGGCACAGCTGTTCCTGAAAGAGCAGTTTGTGTCAGAGTTCTCTCAGCCCCACCCACCTCACAGGGTGTCTGTTGTGGGGAGGGGAGGGGAAAGGAGTTTGTAAGCCGCTCTGAGACTCCAAGTGAAGGGCGGGGTATAAATCCAATCTCTTTTTCTTCTCTTCTTCTTTTTCCTTGATTGGTTTCATTGGAAGATGGGGGAACCTTCTTTGGGAGCCCATAGAATTGGATCCCCTGGTCCAATCTTTTTTTAAACTTGGGGATTTTTTGAGGAGAGGCACTAGCAGCTATGCTGCAAATTTGGTGCCTCTACCTCAAAAAAACAGTACCACAGAGCCCCAGATTGATTCTCCATTATAGCCTATGGGAACCATTGACTATAATGGTCCCCATAGGCTATAATGGAGCTGGGGGGGAACAGCTTTCCTGAATACTTACTGAATTGAAAAATACATACCAATACTGGGACTTGGAAATATCAAGAAATACTGATATTTTTCAGGTTCGATATACCCAACCCCAAAAAATACCGGGTGTGTGTGCACACCCCTAGTTATTACACAACTTCCATGCAGTTTTTTGGGGGATGTCCTATGCTTGCTTTTGATAAATTCACTAACTGTTGCAGGTGAGATATCACAGATTATGACATAACCAAGGCCAAATCAAAGATTCTCAATTTTTGGCCTCAAAATGTTTTTTTAAATGCAGACCCATCCAGTGAACACTATTCAAGACACATGAAAACAATGAGCAATCCATTTTTCTTTACCAATTTCTTCGCTGCTGCTGTTCTTAGGTGACTTCGTCAATTTACATGGCTTATACACTCAGTCTGACACAGAGGTATCCAGGGTGCCTGTGGTTCAGATTCATTCAGACTTGAATCACCTCCACATTTCCATAATCACAGTCACCTCTGCTGGTAATCTGATCTTATGTGAGCATTCCAGGTATTCAGAGGCAATGTAAAATAACACGAAATTGAGATGTTAGCATTTGGAAGTGCATGCATGCACACAATAGCCACTTCTGGTTCCCCTCAGGGAGAAAAACACAATATAAATAAATAATATTTTTTTAATTCATCAGCAGCACCCATTGATGCAATGATGTCCAAGAAGTATTTCACTAGTTTCACGCAAAATCTCCATTATGCTGTTGCCATCTTGGGAGACTATGAAACTGACAGGGTATGTAGATATAAATTATCTAATATCATGGTGGATTTTCTAAGGAATAACCTGAATGGTGACTAAAAATGGTGGCCAATCAAAACATCACAATTTGTGCAAGGAGTCCTGAAACTTCTTTAACAAAAGCAGTTTAAAACAAATGTGAATAGGCTTTACTGAGTCCTAGACATGACTCACAGATAATGTGGGAAACAAACAAGAGATTTTGGGTGGGAAAGAACAGGTAATATGCTGAGGGTATGGTGATGATATACACCCAAGGTTCAGGAAAACAAGGTTGCACTTACCTGTAACTGTTGTTCATCGAGTGGTCTTCTGTGCAGGCACACATGTGGGACTGCACAGAAGCCACGATGATGAACTTTATTGATATATTATCAGACAGAAGCTAGGCCAGCCTCTCCCTGGTTAGAAATTGGTAAATGTTTTCATACTACAATTTTCCTTCCAAGTGTTGAAGCCCACTGTTAGCATTATCACTAACTAGGAATAAGGCCCATTGTGGAAATAAATACGAGATCTAGAAAGAGGCTCTGGGAGAGTGCCCCGGCCTTGGGCACTCAGTGTCAATTTGCTGTGGCGACCTCAGCAGGGTATGACACCAAGTCCACCATTTTCTCCAGAGGAACTGATCTCTGCTACCTGAAGAACACATTTTTTGAGTGGTCTCCAGCCCTCACCTGGAGATTGGCAACAATGGTTCCCCATGACAGAATGGCTACTTTGGAGGGTGGAGTCTAGCATTGTACCTGTCTGAGGTCCCACCCCTCCTCTAACCTGACCCTCTCCAGGCTCCATCCCTCAAATCTCCAGGAATTTCCCACCTGGAGTTGGCAACCCTATCTCCTTCCCAGCCTATCATCAACCTACCTTTGTTTCCCACTCACTCTTCAGCTTTCCACCCTCCCCCTCACCTGCAGCCTCTACTGTGCTCTGAAGCCCTAACTGCTACGTCACATTGGCTGTCATACTGGAGCCATCTCAGCAGGATATAAGGACACAGAGTCCACCATTTTCTCCAGGGGAACTGATCTCTGCCATCTGGAAGGCAGTTGTAATTCTGAGTGATCTTCAGCCCTCACCTGGAGATTGGCAACAATGGTTTCTCCCAACAGGCACTAAGGGTACCTCAGAACACATTTTACCTCAGAACAGCAACAGCAAACTGTTTAGAATGTTAGAGGCAAACGATCTCTGTGCTCTGAGGCAAAGGCCAATCAGGCCACATATGCAAATAACCTCTGTGTTCTGACTGGCTATGGGGGGAGAGGAACAGCAAAATGTTTAGAATGTTGGAGGCGAGACTCAGGCAACGCAGCCAGTGGATAGGGACAGCTTCTGACTGACAGATCACGGAGCCAAAGGCTGTGGGAGCCATGTGGAATGTTCAGCAGCGTGCCACCACCAACGGAGAATTATTATATATGATGATTATTCACATAGCATTTTCCATATATGAACAACGTCCTTGTGAAGTATGGTGCTATAGATAACGTATACAGGCAAATTAGATCTATTCCGTAAAGCTTAGTTTCTTCAGTAAAAATAAGAAAATGAACTCACCCACACTTTTTAAAAATAAAACCCACTATTTATTCATTAGCAAGGGTTTACTGCTGAAGCCAAGAAGAGCTCAAGCTGTTAGTTTCTGCAGAGTGTCAAGTTGATCTGGTCTGAAATGGATGAGATATTAAACCTTGGAGGAAAAGCCTTAAGGGTGATGCTAATTACTCAGGAAACGTGGGAAATGCTGAAATACAGGGGGAAAGAAAGAGGTAATAGGCGTTATAAATTTAGATCTGTAGTTTGTCTGCACGGGCTTATTAGTCAGAGAAAAGCCAGCTTAAAAAAACACACACACAAGGGTTTTCTTGGCTCTGCAAACTGTTACATTTTTACAGTCTGTATTGGCAGCAACGTACACACATGAAAAATCACGTTTAGATGTGTTTCGATCCGGCTGCTGGGTTAAGACAAGGAAAGGTTAGGAATAGGCTGACCCTTTGAACATGAGCACAAGCAGTCACTATAGCAACAGCAGGAATTATAGCAGGAGGGTGGTATTGATCTCCCCCTCCCTGGTCTACTAGCATTTTTCTCAGCTTATTTGGCCCTTACACTGCCTTCTGCGCAACCACCGAAGCACGTTCACTTAAATGAAAAGTTACATAAGTTAAAACAGGAACAACAGGGATGAGAAGGAAAAGCAGGGACACAAAAATATCTGGCAGTGGACTATGGTGGCACTTAAGTGCTCTTACCCAGGAGTAAGCCCCATTAAATACAGTAGGACTTATTTCTGAGAAAACATGACAGGATTAAAAGTATACAAACTGCCCCCCTCTCCCAGTTACTTTTTCAGTTAGCATTATACTAGCACTCAGATTAAGTTCTATTTAGGCTGTAACCTGTTATGACTAGAATTCAGTGGGGGGAGGGGATAGCCGTACTGGTGAAAGGACACTGATCTCTCTGTAGCTCCTGCCATTGCTATTGCCCTACAAAAGAAGAAACCTCAAGTGGTGGGAAATAAGACCTGAGGCAGCTGTCTGCTGGCTTCCTCTCATGGTGGTAAGGTGAACTTGCTGGGTTTCCCAACACATGGCTGAGCACATTCCAGTACTATTCAGAGACACTGCAGTTAGTAAGAAGTCTGGATGTTAGCATTTGGGAGAGCCTATAGTTTGTCATTTCTGATCTGGATAGCCCAGACTAGCCCAATCTCATCAGAACTCGGCAGCTAAGCAGAGTCGGCCATGGTTTGTATTCGGTTGGGAGACCACCAGGACCAGGGTTGTAATACAGAGGCAGGCAACAGCAAACCACCACTATTAGTCTGTTGCACTGAAAACCCTATGGGGTCCCCATAAGTAGTAGAAGAGGAGGTTTTTATACCCCACTTTCCTCTACCTTGAGGAGTATATAAGCAGCTTACAATCACATTCCATTCCTTTCTCCACAATAGGCACCTTGTGAGGTAGGTGACGCTGAGAGAGTTCTGAGAGAACTGTGACTGGCCCAAGGTTACCCAGCAGGCTTCATGTGGAGGAGGGGGGAATCAAATCCACTTCTCCAGGTTAGAGCCCACTGCTCTTAACCACACCACCACACTGGCTCTCAGCTGCAACTTGATGGTGTCAGGGTCCTTGGTCAGGTCACGCAACACAGGGCTTCATAAGAAAGTAACTGTTTATTGATAGATTCAGTACTAAAGACACGTGTACAGCTTGTGTTAGGAATGGCCATCAGCACTAAGGCCTCTGACTTATACTAGAATCAAACATCCCCCCCCCATCTCTCTCTCGCGGGCAAAGCAAGCAGGCAAAGCAAAAAAGCTGTTAACTTTCCCAGCTGAGTAAACTGCAGCTGGAGCATCTACAAAGTCAAGATAAGATAGCAAACAGTTGGTGAGCCAGGGAGAGCTGAGACAGAAACCGGAGGGCACACCTCCACATTCCAGACCTATTACAGGGTTACCTCACAGACAGCCCCTTACACACAAGCATACTTTTTCCTGAGAGGAGCAGCCAGTGGGTGCCCATGAGACTCCTATAACCGGAAGCCATCCTTTTTTATTTTTTTAAATGTATAGTTCTTTAAAAAGGTAAAAAATAACAACCTTTCACTCCCATAAACCCATCCTCTTCCGTAGTACTAACCAGTGGGAAGAAAAAATTTGTTGAACTCAGCATTTTTGGTCACTGTTACATAATGATGTCTGGTAATAATTATCATATGGCAGTGTGTGTAGCATAGCCAGGAGATTCTAAGATTGTCTGGCAGTCAGAAGTTCTAGCTGTTTTAGCTTTATGCACCACTAGGTGGTGAGCTAGGCTTTTTTAAAGGCAAGAGACATTTCAAAGGTGGTTTGCCATTGCCTGCCTCTGTGTCATGCCCTGGTATTCATTGGAAGCTGCCCAGCCAAATACTAGCCAGGGTCAACCCTGCTTAGCTTCCGAGATCAACAAGACTGGGTTAGCCTGGGCTATCCAGGTCAGTTGTCTGGTGTTCTAAATGGACCAATGAAATTAGATTGGTACAAGAAGGGGGACCCGCGATACTCGCAGGGAGAATGGACAGAACTTAGAGAATCACTAGAGGTGGCGAAATGAGCAGACGGATATATGGGACTCTTGCAATTTGGTAATTAAAAGAAGATAAACAAACCCCGAAAATAGCCATGGATGGCATCGAAAGAATTAAAATGAAACTCAGTCCTCTTCAGGAAGTGGAAGGCATAGCTAGACAATAAACATTCCTGAGAAGGGTGGCGAAGGAGCGAAGTCCTCCTCCGATAAGCGGGGGAGGGGAACTCTCCTCTCAGAAAATTAAAAAACCTATTTATTCTGGCGGGTGGGGGGGACAGAGTTAAGAGATCAACAAGACTGATCTGCATTATAAGAAATGTTGTGGGAAAGGTTGATGGGTGGTTTAATTGTCCAGAAGATAGCTATCTTTTATATATATATAGGGATTTTCAGAAGATATTAACAACATGGACTGCTGGCTGAAGAAGACTGAGAGAAGAAGACTTTTAAGTGAAGTTTTTTTGGGGGTGTTTTTTGGTAAAACGGGGGTAAAGGGCTCATATAGAAAAGGA
>NW_015175360.1:1401070-1415745 GCF_001447785.1 Gekko japonicus | reverse complement strand
TTTTGTTTAGTAATTCAATCCAAACAATCTTGGAAGTTGGGATGATTATAGTCAATCTCTGGAAAGAATTTCTAAACAGTCAGATGGGTGGAATAGAACAACCAGATGGGTAGAAATTATTGTTTTAAATGTTATGGGATTATGAGGTTGCCTGATGTTTGCATAAAAGAGATTTAAACATGTTTAAGCAATATACTCCAAACAGTCAGTATGGGCTAGAGCTTCTATAAGCGATTTACTGAATTGTCACCTTCAAGGTCAACAACTGAAAGTGTTTGTTTATGCCATATTTGTAAGCACTGTGTATGATCACCACACCTTGGATTTTCTTTTCTGTCTCCCTTTCTTGTAGGTTGTATTAGTACCCCTTCCCTTTTCCATAGTATTTAGAAATGCAATAAAAAGTCCCCTTTGGGGGGCATTAAAAAAAAAAAAGGAAAGCCTGGAAGTGACCATTGCATGGGTCACTGTAGGTAAGTCCTGTGGGGAGACACAGTGTTACCACCAATTCTCTGCCTCGGTGTTGGGGAAAATTAGCTATGAGACAGAGGAGGCCAGAGGGGTGCCAGGGACCACACATCTATATATACTAAGGTCCAGTCCAGTAAATCAAATGGTTTTTATTAAAGAATTTCCCTGAATACAATCACACTAAAGTGACTAAGCAGTCAAGAAAGAGCACACAATTCAGAATCTCTTCTTATATATAAAAGAATTTTTGTGTCCCTCTTGCCCACTCTTCCACAGCCTTTGGCCCACTCAGTTGCCACTCTCAATAGTACTTGCGTGCCATTGGCCAGATGCTGGGTCTGCTCCTCTTCCCAGCCCACTCTCACTTCAGCCCCTGTGGCCTGTCACATTTACTGGCAGACAGCTCTCTCTCCTGAGGGAGACACTTCTCTTGGCTCCGCAGCACAAGTCGCCACTGTGAGATTCCCGCCCTTCCTTCCTTCCTCACGCCCGCCCTTGCCATCTCAACCTCGCAGCTGTCCCGGCGGCTCCCTCAGCTCCATCCAGTCGGCGCCTGCCCCACCATCTTCCTCCCTCTCTCCCTCCCTTTGGCCATGGATCCCAGCACCCTCTGCCTCCTGCTCCGCCTCTTCCCTTCCCCGGCTGCTCCTGGAGCCATCTGAAGCCAGCCCCCCTTTTCCCGTCCCAGCAGGCTGGCTGGCTGGCTGGCCGGCCAAGGCTCTGCTGTGAGGAAAGGGGAAGAAAGGAGAAGACAAAGTGGTGACAGAAATGTCCTGCTCTCTGGGCCATAACTGCAGGGAGTGAAGCACAAAATGGAGCATTTGTTGGCTTCTTAAGAGGTTGGATTCAGATTTATTTTCCAGAGCCCCTGGGTACTCTCACTCCTTCATTCATGCGAAGAGGGGCTAATTTCAGAAAGAGGCATTCTGGTTTAAGTTTCTTCACACAGAAGCCCGGATGTCTTTGTAAGCCACATGTGAAGCCTCCAAGCAGCCAGGCCGTCATGCTTTAAAGGCACCTAGGGTGCTCTAAGGTCTTGGGGGGGGGGGCGCTCAGCCACTGGTGTCTTGGATCTCACCAATCATTTTAGCAACGAACCAGGCTTCCAACATCAAACCCACTTTTGATTCAAATGATAGTTATAACTGTGCGTGTATATCTCTCCTTTTTTATATATAATCAAGCCCGCTGTTACAGTTCAGCTCCACACGACAGACATCAGTTCCCCAGGAGAAAATGGCTGCTTTGGAGGGTACACCCTATTGCGTTATACCCTGCTGAGTCCTTCCACCCCCCCCCCCAAATGCTGCCCTCCACTGGATCCACACCCCAAATCTCCAGGTATTTCCCTAATCAGAGCTGGCAACTGTCCTTTCTCCTCAGTGCCTGTTGCTAGCCAACCAAGCTTCCTTCTGTCAGTAAGAAGCCCTTTCCACACCTATGTTGGCCGTTGGGAGAAAATTCATTGGGGCTGGTCCCACTACGGTTGCCAACTGCAGATGGGGAATTCCTGGAGATTTGAGGGATGGACCCTAGAGACGGTCAGGTTTGAGGAGGGGTGGGACCTCAGACAGGTATAATGACATAGACTCCACCCTCCAAGCCAGCCATTCCCTCATGGGGAACCATTGTTGCCAATCTCCACCTGGGGACTGGAGATCACTCAGAATTATAACTGCTCTCTAGGAGGGAGGGGGGAGGAGATGGAAAGCTGAAGCCAGGGGGCAGACACCGGTATGTTGCTGGCTGGCTGGCCAGGACATAGGGTTGCAAACTCCAGGTGGGAAATTCCTGTAAATTTGAGGGGTTGAGCATGGAGATGGTGAGTTTTTTTGGGGGGGCTCAGACAGGTTCAATGCCATAAACTCCAACCAGCCATTCCCTCATGGGGACCCATTCCTGCCACTCTCTAGGGGAGGGATGGAGATCACGCGGCACTACAACTGCTCTTCAGATGGCAGAGATCAGTTCCCCTGGAGAAAATGGTGGACTCTGTGTCATTATACCCTGCTGGGGTCGCCTTGGCAAATTGACGCTGAGTGCCCCAAGCCAGGGCACTCTCATGGAGCCTCTTTCTAGAACTCGTATTTCTTATTCCTAGTTAAGAAATAAAGAGGTGATGATAGTGATTTTTAGCAGCAATTATGGGGATTATATTACCTGTCCAGATGTGCAGAAGTCCGTGAGGAGGAGAGCGCAAATAGCCAGCATTTCACATTATGGAGAAGGAGGTCCAACGGGGAGACTTTGGGGGTGTTCTGAGGTGCCCTCAGTGCACTTTGAGGTGGGGCATGCTGTCTATTTTTATAGGAATTCTGGGGGTGGTCTCTGGGGCCAGAACTTGATGGGTCTAAGAATCGTTGATGGTCCTGCTGGGGCTTGCTGAATGGGTTTGATGTCCACTAATTTTCCAACTGGGGTAGGTTGAATAGGTTCCAAAGCTTGGACAAAAAGGGGGAAATGGGTCCCTGATCAGTGTCAGGAAGAATCATTAATAATTTTAATACCTGACTGGTTTATCTCAGTATCCTGAGGGAGGAGGCAGGAAGGACAGGTGTGGAGACAAAGGATTTCCCCATAGGTATAGGTGTCACACAAAAGGGGTTACATGCAGGTTTGGAGACAGAAGAGCTATTCACCAGGCAGCTACTGAATAGCTATGGAAATGCAGATAGTTTACCTGGTAGAACTCGCAATTGTTTCATATGCATATCTTTGCTAGGTGGAAGGGGGTTGTGCTTTGAGAGGAAACCCTTTTGCAGAGCTTTGGCAAATTATGTGGTGCAGGCCAAGAGTGTCCTCTTTGGCCTAACTTTGTGGGTCTCTGGTTCAGGTCAGGAGTGGAGCGTCCCACTATTTGGGGCTACCCATGAGTAAGGCAGCACCTCTGGCGTACCATTGGGTCTCAGTAGCCTAATCTGCCTAAGATGGAAAAAGGCAGATCTGGCAAGCGCAGTAACCTGGGCCTCCATGGAAAGAGAGGCATCCAGTGTTACTCCCAGGCTCCTCACTTTCTGGGCCAGCACCAAACGTGCCTCTTCCAGAGTGGGGAGCCTGATACCCACATCCATTTCCCCCCCCGACTCAGGTACAGGACCTCCGTCTTTGATGGATTTAACTTCAACTGGCTCTGCTGCAACCATCCAGCCACAGCCTCTAAAGCCTCAGCCAAATTATCAGGGGCGGAGGATGGATGGCCATTCAATAGCAGATAGAGCTGGGTGTCGTCTCCAAATTGATGGCAACCCCGCCCATTCCTCTTGACTAAATGGGCATGGGGGCACATATAGATGTTAAATAATATTGGCAAGAGGTACCGCAGGGAGACCCTCTTGCCAAATGCCACCCTCTGTTCCCGACCACAGAGGAAAACCATTGCAAGGCAATCTCCCAAACTCCTATGTCAGCAAGGCGATGAGTCAGAGTCTACCGTGGCAAATGCTGCCGTTAAATCTAATAACAACAGCAGTGCTGACCTGCCCTGATCCAAATGTCTATGGAGGCCATCTGTAAGGGTGACTAGGGCCGTCTCCATCCTGTGGCCAAGGCAGAAACCATACTGGAAAGGATCAAGAATGGAAGCACCATCCAGAAAAGCTTGGAGTTGTTCAGCCACTGCTCTCTCAACTACCTCACCCAGGAATAGTAAGTTCAACACTGGGCAGTAGTTGGCCAGGATCGTAGGTTCCAGTTATGGTTTTTTTAAAGAGCAGATGGACTAGTCAGAGTCTACCGTGGCAAATGCTGCCGTTAAATCTAATAACAAGTTGATAATTTCTCCCAGTGAGACCCGAATGCCCTCCCCACAGGCTTTCATTAGCCAAGAAGGGAATGGGTCAAGGAGGCAGGTAGTAGGTCTCACCACTGCCAAGATCCTGTCAACTTCCTCCTGGGAGAGTTGGCTGAAGTGATCCAATATCAGACCTGAAGACAGACAAGTGGCTTCCAGTTCCCATACTGTCTCAATTGTGGTTGGGAGGTCCTGGCGGACTATCATGATCTTATCTGCAAAATAACTTGAAAATGCCTTACAGCCAATAGCCAATTCCCTACTATTTGGTCTGCCCTGCGGCAGAGTTGTAATAGATTGAAAAATTCTAAATCATTGGACCAGGTACAAGATTGCAGACACAATGGCGGCTGCACAGAAATCTTTCTTCGTGGCCTTCACAGCCATCTCATCAGCTTTCATAAGTGTCCTATAAGATGTTTGGGATGCTTCATCATGAGCACACCGCCACCTTCACTCTAGCCTTCTTAGCTCTCACTTTATCCTCTGCAACTCCACGGTATACCATGGTGTTGCTTTGGTACAAGGGCATAGAGGTAGCCGGGGAGTGATCTCGTCGATTGCTTCAGAGAGCCAGTGTTCCCAGTCCTCCACCAGCTCATCCCACAGAGCTTCCTAAAGCTGACTAGGGTCTATTTTGCTCCACGAGCAAGCAAAAATGTGCTCGCCGTCTAAACAGGGCAGATGTGGCATGCTTAGCTGGACATTCAGGGTGAAGTGGTTAGTCCATGAGACTACCTCTGTAGCCAGCAGAACCACGTTTATCCCCATCCCAAAAATCAAATCCAGCATGTGGCCAGCTTGATGCATGGGGGTTGATATAAACTGGGAGAGTCCCAGTGTCTCCATGGACGACACTAGGTCCCTGGCCTGAGAAGACACTGCATCGTCAGCATGGACATTGAAGTAACCCAGGACCAAGATCCTGGGGTACTCTGACGCCCAACCCGGTACAGAGTCTAACGGGTCGGCAAACTGGGAGAGTCCCAGTGTCTCCATGGACGACACTAGGTCCCTGGCCTGAGAAGAGACTGCATCGTCAGCATGGATACTGAAGCCACCCAGGACCAAGATCCAGTACAGAGTCTAACGCAACACATTCACTGCCAGAGATTATTGGGGCGGGGAGTAACCTGAAGGAACAAAATTCATGAAAAAGCAATGCCACACACACACCCATTTGTTCAAGACTGTTGAAAGACTGAGAATCCAGGTAGGGTAAGTTGGTTCAGGGTGACAGTTTCACTTTTCCTCACTCACCAACCAGATAGCCAAACTCTCCTCGACTTCACATGTTAGGCCAACACATTCACTGCCAGAGATTATTGGGGTGGGGAATGACCTGAAGGAACAAAATTCATGAAAAAGAAATGCCACACACACACCCATTTGTTCAAGGCTGTTGAAAGACTGAGAATCCAGGTAGAGTAAGTTGGTTCAGGGTGACAGTTTCACCTTTCCTCACGCAGGTCTTGGTCACACAAGCCAGGTCTACCCGTGACTCCATGAGGTAATCATGGAGTACACTGTTCTTATTATTAATAGACCTGGCAACCTGGCATTGAATAACACCAGTGTCTGAGATGGGTAATTTCTCCCAGCCCCAGAACCAACACCTCTTGGGATGGGATGTAGGTGGGAAGAAGTCCAAGCATTCCCATTTCTTCCATTCCAGCTAGAGGAATAGCACCTACGCCCACTGCCGTATCTCCCCCATCCCATCTTCACTGGTATCCCTGACCCTTGCATGGCCTCCTGTCCTTGGTGTTGTCAGCTCAAAATTATACTCTCTAACAACCAGCAATAGGGCTATGCCTACCCAATTAAAAACCCACTCAACTCGCCTCATAGACCCTCCTTCTAACCAAGTACCCCAATAATCTCTCTCTTTCTTTCAAACTAACCTACCCTACTACAAGAGAATTGATTAATTAATCAGAAAACACAACCCAATATAATCAATTCCAAATCAATTCTAATTTGATTAATGTACCAATCTCAAATTAATCAGTGGGGGAAAATTAGGCTGGGGACAATTATCAATATTAACTGCATGCTACCCTCTCTCTGACCTCCCTACCCCCACCGCATAAGTACTAATAAACTGATTAATTAATAATACATAGATACCCAAGTTAATCAATTTAAAATTCAACCAATATATCAATTAATCAAACTCAACATCTAATTTGCAGAGGGCATGAGATATAGTAAATTTAGAAACAGAGAAGCCTGAAAATAATTAATTTAACAAATAGAAATTCTACATGGGGTATTTAATTTCACATCTACCAGAACAAGTTCCACAGTCACCGTGGCCTGCTGCTCCTAGGCCTGCCATAGTCTCTCACACCCCTATCTGTTCCCTGATGGTTAATCAGAGGAGTAGGTGGAAGACTTGGTGGGACAGTAACAACAATCCCAAGGGGCCTCCTCCACAGCTGCCCGATCCCAGAATAGAAGGCAAAACGGTCAAACACCTTGTAAATGTTAGCAAGGACAAGCATTCCAGGTTCCTCCCCACAGTCACTCAGCCCTGAGATTCCTTCCAGGCTGATTGTTGTGTCCATGACCTGCGTCTCTCCGACCGCAGCCCAGAGGAGACTGGGGCCGCTTCGGACATGTGGTACAGAGCCTTGATAGCAAGACTCCAGAAAACTCCAGAGGCTCAAAACAAGATTGAATTGAGCAGGGGTCTTGTTGTAGAAAAAGAGCTGCCGGAGCTCATTAGCATAACTCATTAGCATAACTTATTTGCATATGCCACGCTGAATTGAGGCACAGAACTTCAGAGGCAGCAAACAAGCTGATTCAGGCTTGCGTCAATTCGAGGCGCCGAATTTCAGAGGCATGAGTCCAAGATGCAGGAGTTGGAGACCAGAGAAGGCCACTGGAGTTGCCCACTGTCTACCACTAGCTTCAATTGACTCCAGTCATTTACAGATGATCTTGAGGAGAGAGCCCCCACCAGAGGCTCCCCAGAAGCCAACAAGGTGTTCAGTGGCGCCTATAAGGTGGCAGCAATATTGCTGGTGATGAGGCCAGCCTCAGGTAGCAGATAGCCAGTAGGAGAAGCAGGAGACTCTGCAGTTGTGCGGGTGTGGTCTAGGCTGCTCGCTGGGAGCCAGAGGGAAATGTTTTCCAATCTATTATTTTCGCTGTTCCAAGGAAAATTCATCGGTGGCAGGCCCCCAGCATAAGTCCCAGGTAGGACTGGTCAGTTTCCAACTGGCTTCGATCAAAATCGTTGGTTAGAAATGGAGGCCAAACCTCAGAGCTCCTATTTAGAGCTCCCAGACGGTCGCTATCTTATTGAGATCTAGGTCTCAATTTGGTACAGGAGGATTCAGTCCAGTAGGATGCAAAGAGTAAATGGAAATAAGTCTGAAGAAGTGAGCAGTGACTCACAAAAGCACATACCTTACCACATTTTGTTAGTCTTTAAAGGTGCTACTGGACTCATACTCTTTCTACTATTATTGGAAGCCATAGCATTCAAAAACCAGTGGGGGAACATTTTAACCTTCCAGGGCATTCAGTTGCTGACCTAAGAGCAGCAGTTCTCTTACAAAGGAATTTCAAAGGGAGACTAGAAAGAGACACTGCTGAACTGCAACTGATCATGAAGCTCAAGACAATGCAAACTCCTGGACTGAATGGAGACCTAGGTTTCTTCTCTCATTACCAATGTTTGTTATTGTCATTTGGTGTCTGAAATCACTTCACTCTCCAAGATATAAGGACAGATGGACTCACATTCCAACTATATCTGAAGAAGTGAGCAGTGACTCATGAAAGCTCATGCCCTGCTCTCTCTCTGGTTCTTTCCCTTCCCTCTCCCTCCCTGCCTCTCTCTAGTCTGCAGGCACACAAAAGCTTATATCTGGAATAAAATGTTGTTGGTCTTAAACACAGGACTCTCTTTCTCTCTTTCTGGTGTGCTCTCTCTGGCTCTTTCTCCCTCTCCCCCCCCCAAAGAAGTGTGCTTGCACACAAAAGCTTATACCTGAAATTAAATCTTTTTGGTCTTAAACACAGGACTCACTCTCTTTTTCTGGTGTGCTCCATCTGGCTCTTTCCTTCCTTCCTTCCTTCCTTCCTTCCTTCCTTCCTTCCTTCCTTCCTTCCCTCCCTCCCTCCCTCCTCTTTCCTCCCCCTCCCTCCCCAGAGGAGGGGGGAAGGAGCCCTCAGCCAATCGAAGGAAGGCTTTCTTTCTCTTCTCTGAAGCAGGAAATAGGAGAGACCAGCCAAAAGGAGCTGCAATGTAAGAAACAGGAAGCAGCACAGAGTCAGTTGCTCTTAGGCCAGATTAGAGCCCTGCAGGGGCTGGATCCAACCCATGGGCTGTATGTTTGACACCCCTGTTCTAATTCACATGGTCTCCAAAACTAAAATTCATTACTTTGCTGTCAGAGTGTCATTGTAAGAAGTCAATTTTCTCTGTATCCTGTCCTCTTTCCTTTTCCATAGAAAATATATATTTTAAAAATAGACACCACTATCATGTTCAACTAATTCAGGTCATATGACAGATCACATACACAGAGAAGATAAACTGTGACTTCTTGTGGCTTTAAAACTGATCTGCATCACTTCAGCTACATATATGCCCACTGCTCAACAGAAAACAGTACACATTTTATTTTCATGGGTTTTTTTTAATTTTCAAATATTTACACCAGAGAAAGAGAAGAGTGGATATTCCATTTGTGACATTTAATTGAGAAATGGAACATTTTCAATTATCAGCCAATATCAAAACAATGAACCTGAAGGAATGTGGGTAGATTTATAACAGTATGTGGTATTTAAGAGCTCTGGGAACTCTGTTAATAACAAGCCTTCCATCATAACTTAACGAGGCAAATAGCCATGGGTCGGCTGAGGACCATTCCACAGCATAGACACTGTCCTCATGTTCTTCGTAGGTAGCTATTATGCTGTCCTGAAGTGGCTCTTTAATCCTAGAATTTAAAGAGAGGGGGGGAAAGAGAGTGATTGAAGCAGCTCTGATTTATAAGGCTCTGAAAATGTCAAGTTCCTCCTCAATAAGGAATGTGCGCTGGTTTAGTGTGAGGGAATCCAAAAGGAAGGCCCTTGGCAGGAATAACTCTGTACTCATAACACTTGGGGGATTTGCAAAGGTATCTTACATCCTCTTCATTCTGTATCCGGAGGCTCATGGAGGGGTTACTGCACATATCATGCTAAGCAATTTTTTAAAAAGGCATTCAGGGAGACATGCTACGGCTTTACTGGCTTCAGGATCATTTCAAATGGACTAGCCTCTCACTATACGGAGGCAAAAGGGGGTTCCCAGACAGTTTTGAGAAGATGAATAAGACAACCTCATTCTGAAATCAGCCAAAATCAAAAGCTTTTATAAGGGAAAATACGATGCTTTCTCAGCATCACCTGATGGCTTGGCTCTCAAATGGATAATAACAAGGTACTTGTGCTCACAAATACCTCTCTAATGCAGGAAGGCATTAAGGATGCAAGGGATATCACCTATAGGGTGAATTAGCTAGCGTGGACATGCTATCTGGAGGGAGAAACTTGACAGTTTGCATAAAGTGCACCTCCCCCAACATGGAGGGCAAAAAGAAGTGGCAGTGGGAATCACACTATATGCTTCATTAGCTTCCCCACTGGTGTAATATGGTCTCTCTGCAAATAAAGGACAATCTAAGCGAGGAACGTAAGTATTTTCATAATGGGGATCAAGAATTGCAGGATGGCAAGCCAACAACACTCTTTCACAAAGCTAGCAATGCTAAGTACTACTTGCATTTTTCAATTGTGCAAATGTTGTGGAAGTTTACCACCTTTGAGATCACACATCCTCACCTTCTGCTCCCTTCCTTTATGCACAGCTAAAATATTAAACATTTTCATGACAAGTCCTATGATTCTTCTCTGCCCTCCAAACCAGAATTAAACTACAGTTTGGGGGTCAGCACAAAACAAACTCATTATTTGCCAGTCAAAACTGATAGTAGTGCATGAATATTAGAGAAGTAACATATGAACTGGACTGTATTTCCTTGAAGATGAGGAGAGACAGAAGGAAGAAAGGAAAGAAGAATAAAGGCTGGCATGGTTTAGAAAGGCTGGCATGGTTTAAGAGGGATGGAAATAAATCTCTTATCTACATTCTTATCCAAATGTCACTGTGTATCTACACTTCCATGACACACCTGAACACATGAAGCTGCCTTATCAGACCCTTGGTCCATCAAAGTCAGTACTTGTCTACTCAGACTGGCAGCAGCGCTCCAGGGTCTCAGACAGAGGTCTTTCACATCACCCACTACTCAATCCTTTTAGCTGGAGATGCCAGGGATTGAATCTAGGACCTTCTGCATGCCAAGCAGATGCTCTTCCACTGATCCATGGCCTGTTCACAAGGCAGTGTTAATATTGCTTTCCATCTATCAGTGATTGTATTATGGCTCCCCCCATCCCCATACTTTAGTCATTCTTCCAGGTGTGCCTTACTAGTACCGGGGGCGGGGGGGGGGATTATCACAGCAGTCACACATAGCAGTATGCAAGAAGCAGTCAAGATTCTTCAAGAACCAAATAAGTGCCAGGCAATAATTTAGCAGGTCACAGGGAAATGCAATGGAAAGATTTCAACTCTTACCTTTCTGCAGAAACAAAAGGAGAATTTAACACAGGATTATAAGAGGAGCTTCTGGCTCTGGCACTGCTGCATCCTTCCACCAGAAGCCCCCCCCCCTCAATTCTTTAAAAAAAAACAACCTGTGTCATGGAGCACTATGAGGACTCCTGTGCACATTACTGGAGGGGTTTATGAGGTACAGTGGCTGTCTGGTTCTGCTACAATTGCACAATGCTGATGGAAAGTTATAATTAAAATTGTTCCTACTGAATACATCATAACATTAATGCTTCACTGTTGTCTCTCACATTCAACACAAGGAATGATCTACTTGTCATTTTTAGCATAATAGCTTAGCAACAAGACCAGATGCAGTGTCAGTGTAAAGCATTATGATCATCTGTACTGTTTTCTGGAGACTAAATATATTTAGCCTTCTATACACAATGTTTTCAGACTTCCTCTTAAACTGACACACCTGGCTTACATGAAAGTTGGTCATGTCCCCAGACAGCAATGCAACACTCACCTACTTATCTGAGACTCCATTATCCTGAAGGGTTTCAGATGTCTCTGAATAAACAAGGGAGCAATGCACAGAGCACACCACTGTCAGGGGACATGGCCGACTTTCTGTTAACCAGGAGGCAGAGGTTAACAAGGGGTTCAATAAGCAGGCATGAACTAACAGCTGGTCTGCATCCTTTTCTTCATGCGTGATATTATGTACTTCCGTATACTAGTATTTTGTGTAACAATTAAAGTTAAGTCATAAGGGGAAAGCCTGCTAAAGAAAGGCACATGACATTTGCAAAGAAACTACTGTTGTGCAAATCTGCTCTACTTGGCTATATTTAATATCTCTGTAAATTGTTCTGTCTTTTGCTGAATCTCCCTTTGGGGATTAAAATAAACTGGTAGAATGCAAAATGGAAAAAAGCTCTTTATTTTCCCTTCCGTCTTTGTTTAAGTGACAGCCACACAAGCTTGCACTTTAGAAAGATCCACAGGGTTTCTTCCCCACTCCACCCTGATCAAATGTAGATCAAGCTTTGGATCATTACTATTCACGATAGAATAATAATGGAAGAATCCTCTATAAGAATGAAGGTGACAGCACACAACACACACTAACAGCAAAGATGAAATGCCAAAGAGCTTTGACCCACAGTTTCAAGATGTCTAGGAAGGCCAGCTGAATTTTACTCTTGCATTGCTACAATAAAAGAAGTTTCTTCCAGGCTTCATAGTGTTTCCTTAACGTACACCTTCATGTAATAAGCCCCTGATGCTACAACATATGCAATGCTGACATTCACTTTCTGAGATCAACCTGAAGGAGCCATCTTCAGCTTCATTTATGAAGGAAGGGGAAAAAATTCAAGACACAGTAATGAGAAAAATTAAACCAGTATAATCTGGAAGGGACAAGCAATAATCCCAGATTTTATACTTACAAACAGCATGTTCTGTTTGGTATGGTCTTGTTTTTATTCAACTCAACCTGCTCTAAAAAGTTAGGGAACGTACTTTTAAGCATTGATCAAAGTGTCCACTGCTCTGATGTGCTAACTGCTACACCACACTGGCTGTCCTAGGGGAACTGCTGCTGGTGAACAGGAGCAAGCAGCCAGGCCTCATACAGTCATGCCAGTCAGGTGTCATCAAGCCACCCAGAGGGTGCCACCAAGCCAAAGGTAGCCAACCTCCAGGTGGAGCCTGAAGATCGCCTGGTATCACAACTGAACTCCAGACAACAGATCTCTCTTCCCCTGGAGAAAATAACTGCTTTGGCATTAGACTCTATCACATCCTGTTCAGCTAAGGCCTCTCCCCTCCCCAAACTCTGGCTTCTGTAGACTCCACCACAAAATATCCAGGAATTTCCCAAACCTGGAGCTAGCAACCCTAGTCAGGACTGGCCCCAATGAATTCCCCACAAAGGCAAAAGTAGGCCTGGAAGGGGCCTCCTGCCCCTGCCCTTTTACTGACAGAGGCAAGCTTGGTTGCCTAGCAACAGCCACTGAGTGGAAAGTAAGCCCTACAGCAGGAGGAGAAGGGAATGGTTTGACAGCTGATGGCTCACCTCAGTAGCCAGCCAGCTGTGGAGGAGCCAAGCAGGAGAAGCATCTTTGTCAGGAGAGACAGCCGTTTTGGCAGTTTATTCTGACAGGGAAAAGTGGCCAAGTCGGCAGTGGGCAGGGGAGAGAAACAGACCCAAGCACCTAGCCAATGGCACACAAGTACTCTTGAGTGATGATTGACGGGCCAATCGCTGATGGAGCACACAGCACAGCCAATGGGAGAGCTGGAAAGTGTCAATACACTAGGTCTTTTATATATATAGGACTAGCAGTAAAGCCTGTTGTGGAAATAAATACAACGAGCTCTAGAAAGAGGCTCTAGGAGAGTGCCAAGGCTTTGGGCACTCAGCGTCAATTTGCTGTGGCAACCTCAGCAGGGTATAATGACACAGAATCCACCATTTTTTCCAGAGGAACTGATCTCTGCTACCTGAAGAACAGTTGTAATCTTGAGTGATCTCCACCCTTCACCTGGATATTGGCAACAACGGTTCCCCCAGGAGGAAATGGCTGGTTTGGAGGGTGGAGTCTATGGCATTGTACCTGTCTGAAGTCCCACCCCTCCTCAAACCTCACCCTCTCCAGGTTCCATCCCTCAAATCTCCAGGAATTTCCCACCTGGAATAGGAATGGCTGGTTTGGAGGGTGGAGTCTATGGCATTGTACCTGTCTGAAGTCCCACCCCTCCTCAAACCTCACCCTCTCCAGGTTCCATCCCTCAAATCTCTAGGAATTTCCCAATGTCACACTGGCTGTCATGGGGGGCCTCTGAGCAGGGTATAAGGACACAGAGTCCACCATTTTCTGCAGGGGAACTGATCACTGCCATCTGGAGAGCAGTTGTAATTCTAAGTGAACTCCAGACCTCACCTGGAGATTGGAAACAATGGTTTCCCAGGAGGAAAAGTAGTCCTTCTCCGCAATGCGGACTAAAGCAGATTACATCATTCTCCTCTCCCGTCCTCTCCCCCTTTTGACTTGCACAACAACCCTGTGAGGTAGGTTAGGCTGAAAGTCTGTGACTGGTCCAAAATCACCCACTCAGCTTCTACAGCAAGAACCTGGATCTAGCAGACCCTGCTCTGAAGCACTGACTGCTATGCCTAGGGTAGCCAACCTCCAGGTGGAGCCTGAAGATCACCAGGTATCACAACTGAACTCCAGACAACAGAGCTCTCCCCCCCCAGAGAAAATAACTGCTCTGGAAGGTGGGCTTTATGGCATTCTGTTAAGCTAAGGCCTCTCCCCTCCCCAAACCCTGGTTTCCATAGACTCTACCAGAAAATCTCCAGAAATCTTCCTACCTGGAGCTGGCAACCCTAGTCAGGACTGGCCCCAATGAGTTCCTCACAAAGGCCTGCAAAGGGTTTCCTTCCTTTGTCTGAACCAAGCTTGGTTGCCTACTGTGGCGAAATGGGCTCCAGTTTACAACTCAGCTGTTTGCCTCCCACCCTCGTCCTGTGGGCATATCTCACTCAAATTCGCTGCCACCACTCACAGAATTGTCACTGCCTTTTTAAAGGGACAGTGAGACCCCTCTGGCCAAATCTCCCTATTTGGAGAGGGAATCCCCAATCTTTGGGGGATCCCTGGAAAGTTGGCAACCCAAGAGTCTGGCCTTTCCTTACTTCCCTGAGCTACCCCCTCCCTTTGGCATTGTGCAGAGCAGGGGAGACTATGTGATCAAAGCACAACACAGATT
>NW_015175360.1:1399898-1400973 GCF_001447785.1 Gekko japonicus | reverse complement strand
AGGTTTAAATGCAATCCTCTTCCCCTACACACAATACTCTCTACCTCTGGAGGTTGTGGGCTCAGGATAGGATTTCTCCTCGGACCGGCCTCTGGCTCTGCTTCAGCCTCTCTTTCTTGCCCAAGAGAGCAGGGAAACTTCCATTCATTCCCCAGTCCAGCTGACTGTGGAGTGGCTGGATCTCTGTTGCCTCCCAGGGACGAAGACTGCCTCCTCCCTGGATGGGCTGGAGTCTGTATTGTTGCCACCCCACCCTTTGGACAGTCCCTGTTTTCCTGCACTTTTTGGCCTTGGGGAAGCTGGGAACTGTAGGCCAGCAGATGAGGAAGCCCCATTCAACCCAGTGAGTGATACCCCTGCAGGCCCCTCTCTGCAACTACAGCTCAATTAAACCTTATGGGGGAACATTTTAAACAAACAACCACAGATGGCAGCCATCTGTCAGCTAAGGGTGCCATGATTTGGAATGTGTCGGTTGCTCTCCTTGTCTCCCTCCTCCCATCCCCCCTTCCCCTCTGGCTGCGAGCTGTTACCTGTCTAGTGTCCTTGAAGATTATACTTTGCCTGCTCCTAGTTTCCCGCTGGGAATGTAACCGTTGCTTTTTGCCTGTATCTTCCATGCTAGGGAATACTAGGAAATGGATTGAGAATACCATTACCAGTATCATAACACTTTAGTATAGATTTGTGGTGCATCCACATTCGGAAGACTATGCATCAGCATTAGGATTCTTGTACCATATAGTTCACTATGCATTTACAATGAACCACATTAGCTATTCTGTTGCCCAGTAGTCTAGTTTAGAGAGATCCTTTTGGATCTTCACCATCCTAACCTGTGTATCCTGCAAATTGGGTTACATCCCTGCTCCCCCTTGCCTCCTGACTGTTTATGAATACTATTTACCACTCAGTATATTGGAATACTAACAGTTGTGCTGACAGGCATGAAGTAAACTTACACAAGGAAAAATGTTTTAGTATTTCCCTTCTTAAAAAAAGTTTCAGCTTCTTTAAATACCAAATACAAATTTATTAAAACCTATTTATTTAACCACGGAAACGTCTTCGGACA
>NW_015175360.1:1355734-1399593 GCF_001447785.1 Gekko japonicus | reverse complement strand
GGGGGGGACCTTTTAAAACTCTAAGTGGAGGTTTTGCTCATTTCAAACCTCCAAAGAAAAAATGCATTTCTTCACAGCCTCATCAAAACATCTGGCAGTGTTTGGCAGATTTGTGGTATATTTTGGGTGTTAAGAGAAGCTTGTGCATGTGGACAGGGTATACTAGAAAAATAGGGATGTGGAAATTTTGTAGTGGGGGCATGTATAGAAATTCAGTTGTTGAGTTTGCCTTTGCACTGTAATGCAGAAGCAGAGACACACAATAAGATGCAATGACTGCTTAACCCATGCCTGGCTTTCTTGAGTTCTTGAAGGATCTTGTGGTTGTGGATCTGTTTGACAGGATCCAACCCAGTGTGTGGCAGTGATGAAAAAGAAATTCCATGCTAGGGAATACTAGGAAATGGATTGAGAATACCATTACCAATATCATAACACTTTAGTATAGATTTGTGGTGCATCCACATTCGGAAGACTATGCATCAGCATTAGGATTCTTGTACCATATAGTTCACTATGCATTTACAATGAACCACATTAGCTATTCTGTTGCCCAGTAGTCTAGTTTAGAGAGATCCTTTTGGATCTTCACCATCCTAATCTGTGTATCCTGCAAATTGGGTTACATCCCTGCTCCCCCTTGCCTCCAGACTGTTTATGAATACTATTTACCACTCAGTATATTGGAATACTAACAGTTGTTCTGACAGGCATGAAGTAAACTTACACAAGGAAAAATGTTTTAGTATTTCCCTTCTTAAAAAAAGTTTCAGCTTCTTTAAATACCAAATACAAATTTATTAAAAACTATTTATTTAACCATGGAAACGTCTTCGGACAGCGCTGGCTCTTCGGCTTTGAAACGGAGATGAGCACCGCAACCCTAGAGTCGGACTCGACTGGCTTTCGAGCAAGGGAACCTTTACCTTTACCTATTTATTTAACTAAGTTAAAACATAGTAAACAGCATTGTACAAGGTAGCTTTTGTGATTTATTTTGAGAGATTAGAGAATGAACTGTATTTTAAATGTTAGCAAATAGTACTAAATAAAGTATGTTATATTAACAATAAAATGGGATCCACAGCTTCAGCATTGGAGCAGGTTTGTACAAGCAATTTTTACTGTCTACTCCTTTCCATATATTGTGAATTTTTTTTGTGGAACCCCTTTCAGGCCCCCTATGAATACTGCGGCAGATACCTGTAGAGGGGGGGGAAAGGTAAAGGCAGATTACAAAGAATTTTGAAGGAATAGATTGTGGTCTGCTTCAATGATTATTGTAGATATCACCTTGTGGGTCTATATTTAGTAATTCCATTTCCTGCACTGCTTATAGTATACCTTGCTTTAGGAAGGCTTGTTGCTCACATTGTTTTCTAATTCTGTAATCCTAGTCCTATTACATTATTAATTGGTTGTCTTATGCTGCTTGATTGCATTATTTTGTATTTTGTAATCTGCCTCAGATCTCAGTGAGAAAGGCAGGCTTTATGTAAAGTAAATAAATAAGGAGTCCCTGGATATTTTTATGATGTAAAAGAAATGGAAGAGCAGGAAGAAGCGGAGCTGAAAGAATGACATGTGATTAGATTAGAAAGAAGTAGAGGCAATTTGGCACTTTTCACATGATGGCTCCTCCCTGTAGCCAGCCATTTTGGTACATCAGCCATATGGATCAGCCACAAGACAGATGTAATATACAAGTGCTCTTCAAATGAATTCTCACTTGTGCAAAATGGTCCTCAATTTTTACTTGGTTCTTGCTGGCTGAATTTTTGATTTGTTATGGGCATAAAGGACACCAGAAACAGAGAAGAACTGATGACTAGATTTCTGTCTCTCCCCACTGCCATGTACAGTCTAACAAAGCACCCAAGTGTGCCTTTGCTCCCCCCACACCACTTCACAGGCATAGCATGCAATATGTGAGGCTTATATATGTATGTTCAGCATTAGTCACTATTATGGTGTGGGCAGTGTCTTCATTCATAAACATGTGGACTATATCACATGCTATATTCTGTGGGCTATGCAGGGTCAAACTCAACATTTGTCCTGTATTGAAAATTATACAAAATGGAAGCAGTACAGTGAATGCCCTAGAGGACAAGCTAAAAAATTCCAAATGACATCAATCAGTTGGACAGCTACACAAAAGGGCAACAATGAGACACGCAACACAAAAAGATATTAAATATCACCATATTTAAAACAATATCGAAAAGTTTAAGAGGGGGAAATGGCTAAGCAGGCAACAGGGCTGAAACACAAAAAGACGATGCCCTTTTTATTTGTATTTCTGGGGCAGAAGCATTGTTTTCAAGGCTGTGAGAACCAAAATAATGCTGCTCTGTTCAGCACTAGTGAGCCATCACCTGAAGTACTGCATTCAGTTCAGGGCAGGATGTGAGTTCAAGAAGACTGTTGACAATCTTGAAAGTATTCAGAGGAAAGCTATGAGGAGAATAAAATGTCTACAGAACACGTATCATAGGTGGGATGACTAAAGGAATGGAGCAGGTCTAGTACAGCTAAAGAGTGAAGGAAGCAGGTAGATTAGTAGATTTCACCTTTAAGAAAGAAGGTGAGGGGACAACTGTTCACCACATTTACCAGTAGGCAAGAAACCAAATAGTACATTTAAGTGACAGGAGATAGGTTTTAGGTCCAATGTGGGGGCAGGACGTGTATCTCCTTCCAAGCCTATGGAAGCTGTTAGACATACACTTACATATGAAGATTCCCTGAAGGAGTAAACAAAAATAATATAAACTTACAATTAGCATATAATTGTGTTAAAATATTTTGTTTAATTGAGTATATTACCATTTTTTAATCCCAAGGACTGTGCAGAGAGCTTCCTCCCATGCAACACTGGGGCTGCTGTGGCCCTTTTTGCTACCCTCCCCGCCCCCCCATCTGAAAAACAGCCCCTGATAAAGTTCAGGGACCTACCAGAGCAGCATCCATTGCAAAGCAAGGAGAGCAATTAACTTAGTGCAGACGTATTGGGTGCATGATAGGCATATTGGTGCCAAACTCTGAAGAGACCATTGGGATTTTAATAGTATGGAAGTCCGTTATTTTGTGAAACCAGCACCGCCTGCCTAGGAGACACAAAGTTAAGGAAAGCCAAAAACTACCCCTTCAGTGTCATAAGGAGTCCCACCAAAATGAGTAGGTGCCTGCTGACTTGGCTTTGGATCCAAGTCAGTGTCACCAAGCAACTTCCTTGGGTGATATAATGAGCAGTCATGAAAGTTCTGAGAAGTGCCAGTTCCACAGCCTTAGAAAGACAGCAACACCCCAAAAAGTTAAACTACTTACCTATAAGGTATATAAACAAAAATCCTAAAAAGTCAGTAGAGGTCAACACATTAATTACAATATAAACTCGACACAAAGAAAAGTTGATTAAAAACAAATAGGTGTCTTACTTGTCCTCCTGATGCTGATCTTCCTGGTCACTAAGTTCCTCATCATCCACCAGATGACCAAAAGGTTCAGAAGAAATGGACACCATGTTGGAAAGAATGACTCTGCTGTCACTGCTGGCTGTAAGCACCAATTGGTCATGGGAATGGTTGTAACGGACATTCCAAACCCTAAACAAAGTTTTTTTGAAAAGATCAGTCACTAGAGCCACTGAGTCACTGCTGATAAGGTACAAATAAGCATGTTACAAAGACTTCAAAATGTCAGGCTGGTCTGCCAGTGTAAACTGCCTGGGCACACATGCCTAAGTGTTGCAGACAATGCACCCTAAAAGCACGTACAAACTGCACAGCATAGGATGTAAAGGATAGGTAGGTTGTGAGCGAAGAAAATATCATTCATGCATCCTGCAGAAGATCTGCATTGGCGGAAGAGATTCCTGTCAGTGGAGTGGGACTTCCTCATCACCCTCTTCTCGCTGCAGACCAACAAAGGTCAATCTAGCTGAGGAAGGACAGACTGACTCTCAGGATCCATTTTCTGTGTTGCTCTAAGAGTAAAAACCAACACTAATACTAGTCAAAATCAAACCTGAGTCATGGATAAAAACCTGCCCTTCTCTTCCACTCATGGTGCCAGACAGGGCCTTGAGCTTTTAAAAATGTTTTGTATGCTTAATTCTTTAGAATCCAAATCAGAGAGCTACAGGAAAAGAAAAACTAAAAGTAAAGCAAATCCTACAATGGAAGAATTCCCTCCCCCCTCTTTTGGCATGTTATACCAACAGTTTGAACACAAATGTTTCCATAATAAGAAAAAAATAACAAAACAAAACATATGTTACATTTTAACTTGCTAAATTGAATCCAAAATTTCTCATCATCCTTTCAGTGTACCTTACAACAGTCCATAGCACAAAGGGAGGATTAAAACCATTAACTACATTTGCAAAATTATCTCTCAAGTTAATACCGAATGTATCCAGATTTTCTGTTGTTCCGATAGGCTTTAATAATCTGCTGCATATGTAAAGATTTTTCTATGAAGTCTCAGCTTCAAGACCTTTGCTAATATAGCTTCAGGGTTCAGAATTATTTAGCCAGAGATGCTCTGAACAACACTTTGTCCCTTGATTATACAGGCATATTTCTGTATCAGTCTTTATAAAACAGATTCATTAATCTCTGCTGTAAAACACATTAAAGCTACTTTACAATATGGATAATACCTTTCTGGAACACAAACCAGCATTTACTAGGTTTCAAATGTACAGGCAGGATTAAAATAGTCATCCTCTTCCCATTATGGAGGTGAAAAAATATCTACAGTTCTACCTGCACTCTGAATAGTTTTTGTTAGGGATGGGATGAACTGGCTCATGAACCTAAATTCATGTCGAAAATCGCCTTGTTCATGAGCCCTTCATGTGGTTTTCGGAGGTTCAGGCAGTTTGTGGTGGTGCATGTCGGCGGCATCCATGGCAGTTGTTGTTGTTCAGTCGCACAGTCGAGTCCGATTCTTCGCGACCCCATGGACCAGATCATGCCAGGCCTTTCTGTCTTCCGCCGTCTTCTGAAGTTTGCTCAAGTTCCTATGCAGTATTGTTCTTTGTAGCATCGGACTTTCCTTTCACCATCAGACACATCCACAACTGAGCGTCCTTTCGGCTTTGGCCCAGCCGCTTCACTCTTTCTGGGGTTACTTGTACTTGCCCTCTGCTCTTCCTCAGTAGCATATTGGACACCTTCTGACCTGAGGGGCTCATCTTCCGGCATCATATCTTTTAGCCTTTTGATACTGTCCATGGTTTTTTTTTGGCAAAAATACTGGAGTGGGTTGCCATTTCCTTCTCCATGGCAGACATGCTGGCAAAGATCAATTACAATTGTCAAAGCAACAGGTGGGGATGGAATTCTGCAGCCCTAGAAACACCAATAGTGGCTCTCCAAAGCTCGACAGGTAGTGCTGACCACCAATAAGAGACCTCCCATTCTGCTCTATGGGGGGCATGTACAGGGCATCCCGGGGAGGTCTGCTGCATGTTTGATGCCTCTGGCTTGTGGGGGGTTCCGTTCTATACACTCCTGGACCTGCAGCTGTGATTTCCCCAGAGAGCACTTTCCTGGAGGAACCTACATTGGGGGGCTGCTACTCCACCTCCCCCCAAGCCAATCGTCACCAAACTTGGATGGCAAGTAGAGGGACATCCCAGGGAGATCCACTGTGAGTTTGATGCCCTTAGTTTGTATGGGGCCGTTTGACACACTCCTGAACCTGATTACCCCGGAAAACACTTTCTTGGGAGCATCTGCTTTGGGGGACTCGGCCCCCTAAATCCAATCCTCACCAAACTTGGAGGGCACCTCTAGTTCTACCACATCACAAACCTCACAAAACAAACCCATTTGGTAAACCGGAAGGTTTGTCTACCGCATCACAAACCTCACAAAACAAACGCATTTGGTAAACCGGAAGGTTTGTGGATCATGCGGCCCCATGAACGGAAATGAACCTCGATTTTCCCAGTTCATGCTCATTTTTTCCAGCTAGTCCAGCTAGTTTTCATAGCTGGACTACTAGCAGACTCAATCAGATGAAACAGAGGTCTTCAAACAATGGGCTGAGATCATCAAGAGAGTCACAGAGTTCCACCTTCTAGGTCAGAAGCCCACCAAATTTTTATTGCTATAATTTGCAAGGAGTTGCTGCTAGTGCACATCCACTGAAAGCAAGGGTGCCAACTCCTCTTGCCTTTTTGCACACTCACAGAGTAGCAGCACGAAGGTGAGGTCACCCAGTGTTACATGTTCTTTGCAAAGGCAGGGCTCTTCTGTCCCGGTACTTCCTGTCACATGCTTGCAATTAAGTGGGTACCATGCTGCTGCCACCTGAGAAGGTTAAAAACATGAAATTCCAGGCCTGGGAAGGTTGAAAGCCACAGAAAAAAACCCCTTTCACCAAAATATATTAACTTTACCAGTGGGAATGCTCTTCTAGTGTCTTCACTGGCTCACTGACATTTCTGGTATCCCAAAATTTCACTTTGCAGTCATCTCCACAACTGGCCAGATAGTACTGTTTGTTGGGATTAAAATCAAGGTCCCGTACCAGCTGTCCATGAGCACTTTCTATGCAATATATTTGGCTGTAAGGCAGAGAGGGGGAAAGGTATAAAAGTAAATACACAACAAAAACTAGCTGTACTGCTAAAAGAAAACCCGAGTCCTGTTTGGACTGCAAATATGTTTGCTTCATTTCAGGGTCATGTTAACTCACTGCATTAGCTTTGCTTCTAGCAGATGTGTTTCTAGTTGGATCCTGAAAATTGCTTCAGGGCTACGATGGAATCTCTGCCTTTGAGCAGTTGGATTATTGTTAGTAAATAAATTGGATTTGGGGCACTAAAGTGTATGAGCACTTTTGATATAATGTGCTTTTAGTTATCACCCCCACCAACCTAACCTGATACTGTGCAAGCTGCTACTACCATCATTACCATGCTCACTTCCATTCTGGATAAACACCTGCTCTGCCACGCATGCAGGTGAGAAACATCTTCCCCTCATGCACACTGGTGCTGTCACTGAGCAGCTATGTCAATGCCATGTAAGAGAACATGCAAGTGAGGAGCTCAGAAACCGGTTACAATGTAGTTCATTTAGGGCGCAGTTTTGCTACCATGGAGACCAGGCAGATCAGATCTTGGCTACAGATGTCTCAAATTGGCACAGATTCAAGGTGAACATACTCTTTAATGCAAACTGTCGCTTTCCTACTAAGTTAATTCTCCAGGCTAGGACATGCAACATAATTATACAGCTTGTAGTCAATCTCAGCTGCTTCTGATACTGGATTGGTAGATATCTCTCTCTCAGGAGAGATGCAGAGATTACAAAGCAACCACATGTGGATGTAGCAGGAAGCCATTGGCCACCACACCACCACATATTTGCCACCTCATGCAAATGCAGCAGGAAGCCATTGCCAACCCTGCAATCTCCAGCATCTGCAGGTAAAACGATCAGGTAGTAGGTGATGTGAAAGACCTCTACCTAAGACCCTGAAGAGCTGCTCCATTCTAAGTAGACAGGACTGATTTTTGAAGACCAAGGGTCTGCTTACATGTACGACAGTGTCCTGTGTTTCTGGTGCATGTACCTTTAAGATACCTTGAGTCACAAGCAAGGTTCTTTCCAAGTGTTGTGAGCAGAAATTCTGCCTTGTGAGTAAAAAAAGCTAGTAACATTAAAGTTGTGATCAAGTCTACATTTGACTATCACGTAAATAAATTTTTTAAAAGATTATTTCAATAACCTTGTAAAAATCTCAGAATAAATTATTTCAAAATCTATTTAAACTATATTTTAAGAATAATTTAAACATTATAAGATAAACCAGAAACAAGTCAAATTTCACCCACACCTTTCCACTATATCGGTAGACCTGTCCTCCAGAGAAGAGGTCTACCTGTACCAGTCCACTATAGTGGTAGACCTGGCTTCTGAAGAACAGGTCTCCTCACCCCTTTCCACTATATTGGCAGACCTGGCCTCCAGAGAATAGGTCAACCCACTCCTTGCCACTATACTGGTAGACCTGGCCTCTGGACAACAGGTCTATTCACCCATTTCCACTATATTGGTAAACCTGGGCTCTGGAGGACAGGTCTACCCACCCCAGTCCACTATATTTGTAGACCTGGCCTGGGACCATAGCCCTGCGCTGAGCCTGAGGAAACATACCAGCAGGGGACTCTTGCAGACTACTTTTTTTTAAGTGAAATATGACAACCAACATTACAGATCAAGTATAACAGAGGTGGAACAACTACTGTCAGAGCCCTGCCTAACCTAACAAACAGGAAGTTGCTTAAATGTTACCAATCTGCCCAAACTACTTATTTATTCAAGTCCCACTTTTCCTGTGACTCAAGGCAGCTTACAAATCATACTGAAGAGTATAATAGGGGTGTGCAAAAACACCCCAATTTTTTCCGGCTCCATTATAGCCTATGGGGACCATTATAGTCAATGGGCTCCATAGGCTATAATGGAAAATTGATCTGGGAGTATCTGGGATTCTAGGGCGGCTGCTTTTTGAAGTAGAGGCACCAAATTTCCAGCATAGCTGCTGGTGCCTCTCCTCAACCCCCTCCCCCAGTTTCCAAAGGATTGGGCCAGGGGGGTTCAATTCTATGAGCCCCAGAAGGAGGTCCCCCCATCCTCCATTGTTTCCAAGGAACGGGGGAAAGCCATCTCAGTTCACTTGTAGGCTGCACTGCCAGCTAAAATGTTGTACACCAGCGCTCCCTAGAATAGCTTAGAGGGAACTTACAAGCACATACAATGCTTATACGCGCCTGCTACTGTTTTATGAATGTACGTGAAATGGTCCAGATGGACATGAAAAGAATGTAATCTAGAAAAGTGCAATTGGAACATCAGCCTGGAATAGTAATACCTGGACCCACACGTGAAAAAGCAGCAGCAGCAAGCTTCAGACTTTAAACAAATGATGCTATAGAGATGATGATCCCATGCATGAGAATGAGAGACCCCCCAAAATATTTTTGCTTTGATTTCTAATAGGAAGAATACCAGATTGGATTTTAAAGCATAGTCAGTTGTCTCTGATGACAACTTTCTATGTAATTTACAAGCAATGTATTTCAAGATATTTGCTGCTGTAAATATTAAACCTAATAGTATTATTAGTATTAAACCTAATAATCATTAATGTAAACAGTGGCCACAGGAACAACAATAGTACTTACACTGCTACCTTTGAATAGAGATGATAATTCTGAACTAAGACACAGATTATGCAGTTAGAAAAGCCAAAAATCTGTGATCACTGTTAGGCAGGTTATATATATTTGTTTAATTATCATGTTCCTATTATTTTTTCCAGCAAGCTGTGAAATGAGATGATATCTGCTCTTTTCTCCAGTAAATGGGATAAAATACAACTGCAGGGTAAAGGGAAGGAGACAGAATAATGATAGTGCAATGTATCTGCCTTTTCTTCCTGGTCAGAGATACTGGCAAGGGATGGGGCATAAAGCCAATTCACAGGCGCTTGCATTGAAGCCAAGTCCAAGCTTGTATGCTGGCAACAGAGCCATAGTAGCTGAGACATTTATCACCTCGTTTCCCACAAGCCTCCTGTATCTAGTGACCCTCTCTCTGAAAAAGCAGCTCAAGTCCTTAGACTACAAGATCATTTCCCCTTTCTCCTCATTTGTGCTATGGAAAGGGGACAGCAATTTCACAGCAACAGCACCCCCTGTAGTTGAGTTGCCCGTTCTGTGATGGATGGGACTGAGAGCATAGACCATTGCTTTGCATTTCATGAAAGTGACAGATACGTAACCAAATGTGATTTTCTTCACCAATAAGAATTCCTAGTTATTTAAGCATCAGTAAACACCCACAAAATGTTGGATTGTGTGGATCTGCTACACTAATGCCAGAATAAGGCTCCTTATGCCAGGTGAAGGCACCACTGTTAGCAGAACAGATCCATGGGTATACTGAAGTCTTGCTCTACATAACAGGGTACCAGAGATTTTGGCATCAAGATTCTCTGTTCTGCAGCCCTGCAATTCGTTTAACAATTATGATATTAAAGCATTTGATTCTGTGAACTGTAGTACTAGTGTAAGCTCCATCCACTGCTATTAAGATTTTAAATATTAAGATTTTAAAAACATGTAATTAAATAAATATGGATTCAGTTAAAACTACAAGCCTTGTGCGCCTTCTAATAAGCATGGTGGTTCCCATTCCATTCTCCCAACCTTAGAGGTACAGAAGAGGAGAGGGGCCAGCCATGCAGATGTGCTGCAAAGGGGTTGCAAACACCTGGATCATGTGTAGAGGCTTAGAAAGAAACAAATGGATTGTGGGGATTTTTGTAGTTTGCCGGGTGATGGCTTCAAAAAGCAAGAGGACTAAGTTTTGCAACCATCCTCAAGCAAGTGAAAAACAATTTTCTCCCCCCCCCCCCAATCCATTCTTGGGACTCTGGTGGCATGCTGCTACCCCCATTGTTTGTTAATTGGCATGCCAATTGGGGCAGTCCCAGGAGGCCACCTCTGGCAGCCCCAAGGAGAGGTGGGGTGTGTGTGTCCCACCAGTTTCCTATTATGTTTTAGGCTGCCAGAGATGCCCAAGCAGCCCTTCTGTCTGCACACCTTTCCAGTCGTCACTAGAAATCTAACAGTATGCTAGCAGGGGCACTCTCACAGTCCCAAGCCTGCTCTACCCCTTATCAGCCATCCTTGAGGCTCTGACACCTTGTATGGTGGGGCTATCCCAGCAGGCACACACTCCTCCTGGATGACAGGGACAAAAGTAGGACCCAAGAGGACTCATGGAACCATCCTGCCTCTTCCCCCCCCCCACTCAGTGGAATCAGCAGTGCTGCCAAGATAAGCTGCACACATGGCTGCTGCCAGAGTCTGGCAACCTCCCACTTCCCATCACCATAATTGCTGGGATTGCCTCCCTCCCTCACAAACTGGTGCTTCTTATTGTTGTCGACCACTTCCTCCTCCTTCCTTCCACCTGTTTCAGTTCCTCTTCTGCTCCTGCTTCTGCCTCACTCTGTTCCCTCAACCCTCCCGTGACTGTCTTCTCCTCATCCTCTTCCCTCAACTCTCCTGTGGTGGCTTTCTCCTCATCCTCTCTGCTGCCCCCTTACATGTTTGTGTGAAGTGACTGGCAAGGGTGACATTATGGGGAAAGGACAACGGTTTACCACTGGAAATGCTGCTCTCTTTACTCATCTGCTGCTGTGCCTGGCCAGCCCCTCTTCCAACTGCTGCTATGCCTATCTACCTCACTGAGGGGGGGAGGCGGTGGCAGCTCCTGCTCCTCTTCCTCCCCCACCCACCTGAACCATTTCTGCCTTAGTGGGGGGGGATGGGGGTGTCTCCTGCTTTTCCTCCCCTGACCACCTGCCTCAAGTCTCATTGGGTATTTGTCTATAAGGCTTCTTAGGAGTTCAAAATGGTGTTCCGTAAGAGCTGTGACTGAATTTCCAGCGTACGGTGTTTTTTATGCCCCCGGCTTTTCTTTTTAAGGTTTTATATTTTTCAGCAAAACTGGAGGTTCCCCTAAGTTTGTAAACAGCTGTTCCTTCTCTCTACAGACCTCCAATCCACAGATTTAATTATTCGCAGATGGGGCCACATTGAGAATTAGATATATTGACGGGGGTGGGGAGGTCTCACAAGACTTGCAGGGGGGAACCCATTCTCCCCCACGTTGCCAAGCCTAGCGTGGCTCCAAGTCTCACCGCCCACCTCTGAGTCCAGCTGGAGCGGCTCCCAGAGTCTGCTGCTGCCAGGCCTGGGGCAGCTCCCACAGACCGCCCCTGTCAGCTCTGCAGAGGCAAGGTGAGTGTATTGTCTGCACAAAGCGCTTTCATTGGGGGGGGAGAGTATTAAATATATAGATATAAGAAGGAATAGACACCTCTTCCTTAATTTGGGATGCTTCATAATCAGCCCACAGCCTTCAGTCCCCAGTTTTCAGCTTCACATCCATTACAACTTCCAATTAAACAACTTTGTGTTTATTCTAGTGTCATACCGAATATATTTGGCACAAGATCTCAACGCTAACATTAACTGAACAGAGGGAGTAGGTCTGGCCACTGCTGTTCTTCTGTTTACCCAGGATCAGCTTGGGGGCATAAATCCATAGCCCATCATCTCCTCTGTGCAGAATGCCTGGGTGTGGGGGAGGGAATAACTGAAACCTACTCCAATGCCAACTTTGTTTTTGTGTGAGCTAGACACCTAAAGCTGCAGAGAGAGTCTCCTGTTTTTAAATGTATTAAAATGGTTCAGGGAGCAAGGGGCAACAATGGACAAATTGCTTCTGTTTACGGGAAAGAACAAATCAATTTTAACAGACTAAAATACTAGTGTGTGTGTGTGTGGGGGGGAAGCAGATTAATTTATTGTGTTTATACATAAGCCACAATTCCCTTGGTAGTGACACAGTGTGAACTACTGTCTACTGAAACCACTCCTCCAAAATTTAAAAAAGCCACCCTGCCTAATGCTTAAGATGTAGGGAAGACCGCCCCCCCAAGCTCACACAAAGGCATGGGTCTTTACTTGTGATTTATTAATAAAGATTTAGCAAACAGGACTATACTTAGGTTTTGATATATTTTTGGCAGAAAATATAATGGGAATGTTACAGAACTGCAAGACACTATTTTTAATATATATTTTTAACATTTTCTAATTGAACAAATCAGATTTGGGATATAAAAAGATCTCAATTGGAAACAACAGAAACATATCGCGACACCCGTGAGCAATGCTGTAGCATAAAACTAAATTTAAAGTCATCTCCCCCTTTAAAGCAGCAGCAGTTATTACAAGACATCCGTCTTCTGAGGCTAGTGATAAATTACTATGTGCTAAGGGGATAAGCTGTATCTTAAAAAAGCTTGCACAGAGTTCTGTTGTCATGGCAACAGATGTGCACAACATCACTTCTCTGCTTATCAAAATCACAACTGGAGCAGGAAAGAAGTCCTATGTTTCTTATATTGAAGCATCAGGTTAGTTGCCATTCAAACTGTTGATATGTTGGAGCCCCAATACTAAATATGTGCCAAGCAACCAGCTGCTAATAATGTGGAAACTTCTGGTATGTCATCTTAAAAAATACTGTCAAAATCAAACATGAACGGAAAACCTATTCCCATAAACTAAAAACTGATATTTGGAAAAGCGATGTCAGATTTTAAGCCAGTACAGAATCATTCCACACTGGACTGGACTGCACAGTTGAACAACGCAGTCTAGAAAGATTTAAACAGATTCTCCAGCTCTACTGAAATTAATGAGTGTGTTACATAACTACAGGATGGCAAATACGTTAGGAGGGGAATACTAGGGAAAAGCCGCTAAGTGTCAGGCCTTTTTATAGTCTACTGAATCAGTGACAGGCATGCAAACCAGAACAGCTAGCAAAACAATGGCTAGATGGACTGACACTATACTTGTTACCTCATAGTTCGAATGTCCCACCCTCGGATAGCAGTGTCATTGGCTGTTGCAACCTGAGTGCAATTATGGTGGGGACTCCATCGCCCAGAGGTAAATTTTAACTGTCCTTTTCCTTCCAGTGCAGCTGAATTTGACAGCTGTGCATAAAAATAAGAAAGAAAGACAGAGACCATGAATGGGGGGAAAGGGCATGCAATGTTTTCACAGCTATACAGAATAAATTACTTAACAGGAAACCCCCAAGCAGAAGAGAGGGAAACTGAAAATTATTCCTGTGTCAGACAGTAATAGTTCTGTTTTATAAAATGGATATTTTCCTGTCCACAGGTTACACATTGTTCTACTTAGCACAGAAAGTTTCCTTAAGTATGTATGTGGTGGTGGAAAGTATTGTCAAGCTGTACCCAACTTACGGTGATCTTGTAGGGTTTTCAAGGCAAGAGATTAACAGAGGTTGTTTAGCATCGCCTGCCTCTGCACAGCAATCCCCCTGGACTTCCTTGGTGACCCTGCTTAGCTTCTGAGATCTGACAAGATCAGGCTAGCCTAGGCCATCTAGGTCAGGGCAGTATGGTTATAGGTAAAGGTTCCCTTGCTCGAAAGCCAGTCGAGTCCGACTCTAGGCTTGTGGTGCTCATTTCCGTTTCAAAGCCGAAGAGCCAGTGCTGTCCGAAGACGTTTCCGTGGTCATGTGGCCGGCATGACTAAACACCAAGGCGCACGGAACGCTGTTATGTTTATAACAAAGGGTAAAACCAGAAATAATATTTTTGGCTTAAAATTGTAATGAAGTGTTGAGTCACGGGGGGGCACGCTCTCAATTGTGTTTGGAATACATTAATCAGCTCTACTCGTGACCCTGGGCTTACCAGGATGTTAAACAAATCCCTAGGCACAAGACTGGGAAAAGGTCACTGCGAGAAGTCAGTGAGTGTATCTGCAACTGTTTTGATAAATCTTGTTGGCCAAGGGAGACTGGAGGACTTGTCAATGCTCTCTACAGTTTCCATCCACACAGGGAAGTGAACACATGAGGCAAGGCCTGCTTCCAATCTTACCCAGCCCAAAAGAATCAGAGAAGCTGTGCAATGCTTTATGTTGTTTGTCCAGGTATTCTGCATTTTACTTAGTCTATTTTCTAAAGGTTCTTGTTTTAATACTGTTTTAATTGTTTTGACATTGTTTCAGTTACTTTAAATTATTTTAATACTTATCTTTGATTTTATTATTTATGTAAGCTGTTGAAGGTGCTTCAAGCTTGACACTCTGAAAAGCAGTGGACAGAAAGGAGGAAATGCAGTGACCTTACTATTGGCACTACTGGCACTCAGAGGATGCCAGATACAACGTTCAGCTGTTTTAGCATTCGATAATCACTTTGTCTAAAAACATGGGGATGGATCGTGTTCACCACCACCGGATGGTGCTGGTGGAAGAGACCCATGAGCATTAAATTGATTATGCTGGAGACTGGGGTAAAATGAGGCATAGGACCCAATGGTGGCCTACAGTATCTTGCCTTCAGAGAACTTGCTTGAACTTCAAAACAATGAGATCTACCTCATTTTCAAAGCATTTCTAGACATGCACAACTGATCTCTGTTACAATTACGGATGAGCACTTTCCTCAAGTTGCACCGGATTGGACCAAACTTGAGAAGTGCCCCGCCAAGTACCTGCAGTTCTCCAGCAGGGAACTAATTTCGGGTGCACCCTCCCCAGCCTCAGCATTGCTCCCCAGCCCCAGGGCATCCCTCACAACCATATGAACAATGTTCCTAAGTTTGGCTTTTTCAGCAGCCTTACACATGTTTGGGTTGCCATCTGTGACCAGATAGCCATGGATGATCTGTTTCTCCCCAAACCAGGTCCTCAGGCCACTTTGAATGGTTGCAGAGATATTCACCACCAAGTGCTCCACATCCATACCCTGAGCACGGAGGAGCACCACCATGTAGCCAGACAGAAGCATGCTTGCCTTCAACTTGGGGTGGTATGGCCCCCTGCCCACCCTGGAACTCCTCCAGTTGCCACCAGTGTGCAGTGAGGGAGAGGTATCCATGCTGGCAGCTGCTCCAAAGGTCATGCCCTGGTTAGCTCGACTTTCACCAAACACACCGCTGACTGATACATGGCGGACAGCATTCATGGTCCTCCTGGAGGGGATGGTGTACCAGGGGGCATGCATTGTAGAAGCCCCCGGAAGCCCACGTTCTCCACCAGAGAGAAGGACTGGCCATCCAGGGCTATCATCTGCCTGATGTGCTGAGTGATCGCTTCATGAGCCCTGGCCCTCATCTTCCTTCCAGGACCCCAGGAGCATGATCTCTTGAAGGGTGGCTTCCCAGGGGGAACCCATGACAGAGGCTGGAGATCCTGACATGGTGGTCTGCCCCTCTTGACCTCCCTCTCATCGTCAACTGGGAGTATGCACCCCATGCCTGGCAGCAGACTCTGTGGGTCCACCCTCCAATGGTGTCAGACTGGGTTGTAACTTATGCAAGTGCCTCTGTAGAATGCTGGTGGTTAAGTGATGCAGGTCCCTCCCCCTACAAACATGCACCCTGCATACCTGGCACTCCACCACGGAGGGATCACTGGGCGGGATGCAGAAGTACTTCCACACAGCAGACTGCAGCCATGCCCCCACAGCCATCAGTGGGGCGCTTTTCAGGCACAACCAGTTCCCAGACTCAGACCCTTGACTTGGGGGGGCCATCCCAATGGAAAAGGGAAATGGGGGATCACAACCGGGGATCCCTGAGCGCTGAACAGGATGATGCACTGTAGACATCGTCAGCACCCTCACCACTAGTGATGGCAGTTTCCTCCTTCCCACTCGTAATTTGCCCCCTCAGCCCATCCAGAACCAGCGAAAGCTTTCAACCCGTGACCAAGACCAGCCCTGTGGACATCGCAGGGGAAGCTGACGATGTACTTGGTGTGGGAGAATATGGTCATATCCCACCACCTGTGTTCAGTGTGGCCAGTATTCCCATCCGTACCAGGGGGCATGCATTGTAGAAGCCCCTGGAAGCCACGTCCTCCACCAGAGAGAAGGGCTGGCCATCCAGGGCTACCATCTGCCTGATGTGCTGAGTTATCGCTTCATGAGCCCTGGCCCTCATCTTCCTTCCAGGACCCCAGGAGCATGATCTCTTGAAGGGTGGCTTCCCTGGGGGAACCCATGACAGAGGCTGGAGATCCTGACATGGTGGTCTGCCCCTCTTGACCTCCCTCTCATCGTCAACTGGGAGTATGCACCCCATGCCTGGCAGCAGACTCTGTGGGTCCACCCTCTAATGGTGTCAGACTGGGTTGTAACTTATGCAAGTGCCTCTGTAGAATGCTGGTGGTTAAGTGATGCAGGTCCCTCCCCCTACAAACATGCACCCTGCATACCTGGCACTCCACCACGGAGGGATCACTGGGCGGGATGCAGAAGTACTTCCACACAGCAGACTGCAGCCATGCCCCCACAGCCATCAGTGGGGCGCTTTTCAGGCACAACCAGTTCCCAGACTCAGACCCTTGACTTGGGGGGGCCATCCCAATGGAAAAGGGAAATGGGGGATCACAACCGGGGATCCCTGAGCGCTGAACAGGATGATGCACTGTAGACATCGTCAGCACCCTCACCACTAGTGATGGCAGTTTCCTCCTTCCCACTCGTAATTTGCCCCCTCAGCCCATCCAGAACCAGCGAAAGCTTTCAACCCGTGACCAAGACCAGCCCTGTGGACATCGCAGGGGAAGCTGACGATGTACTTGGTGTGGGAGAATATGGTCATATCCCACCACCTGTGTTCAGTGTGGCCAGTATTCCCATCCGCCCGCATCCATGAGCACAACCCTTTCACGCGGCCCTCATGTCCCCACACGTCAGACCCAGGTAGTGGGGGTGGAAGAGTGGTTGCTCAAGACACAGGGAAACGCTGCAATGGTGGGTAGGTTGGGAGCCTTGTTGGCAGAGGAGAGAGAAGTCAGAGATTCGACCCATCCAGGAAGGTTTTTTTTCCCTTTTGGCAGGACCGGTCAAGGCAAGCCCCCATAGTCAGCAGTCAGAGGAGAGAAGGGGACCCCATCAGAGACTTGACCCACCCAGGAAGAAGGGATTTTTCCTTCTGGCAGGAGTGGTCAAGGCAAGCTCTCACAGCCAGCAGTCAGAGGAGAGGGGGGAACCCCAAGTTAGACTCAACACACCCAGGAAGAACGGGTTTTTCCCCTTGTGGCAGGGGCAGTACAGGCAAGCCCCCACAGCCAGCAGTCAGAGGAAAGAGGGGGGCCCAAGTCAGAAACTCAACCCACCCAGGAAGAAGGGTTTTTTTTCTTTTGGCAGGATCAGTAGAGACAAGACCCATAGCCAGCAGGCAGGGCAGAGAGGAAACCCCCACTTCAGGGACACACATGGCCCAAGCAGAAAGGGGGGGTTGCTTTGGGGAGGAGCAGAAAGGCAAGCCCCACAGCCAGCGGGCAGAGCAGAGAGGATAATCCCAAGACAGGAGCCCCAAAAGTGCTGGGTTGAGTCAGGAGGACCTCACTTCAGAAACTCTAGCAACTCTGGAAGAATGGGGGGGTTGCTTTCAGGAGGAGCAGAAAAGCAAACCCCACAGCCAGTGCCAAGGGGACTTAGCAACCCCCCCCCCCAAAAAAAGTGGTTTGAAAGTTGGGTGCCAACTGGCCAGAGGAGAGAACTCCCAAGTCAGAGACAGAACCAACACAAAGAGGGGTGGTGGTGCAGAAAGGGAAACCCCACAACCAGTGCCAAGGGGACTTAGCACCCCCCCCCCGAAAGTGGACTGCATATTGGATGCCAACTGGTCAGGGCAAGGAGGGAACTCCCAAGTGAAAGACTGAAGCAACCCAAGGAGAAAGGGGGGTGGGGTGCAGGAAGGGAAACCCCACAGCCAGTGCCACGGGGAGTTTGTAACCCCCCAAGAAAGTGGATTGAAAGTTGGGTGCTAACTGGCCAGGGGAGAGAGGGAACTCCCAAGTCACAGCAACCCAAGCAGAAAGGGATGGGTGGGTGTCCTTTTGGGATGAGCTGTAAAGTCAAGTCCCACAGCCAACAGGCAGAGAAAAGAGCTGCTTGCAGAACCCACGAAGAGGTGGGGTAACTCTGACTTGCCAAGGAAAACAGGCAACCCCGAAGTTAAAACAAAAACATGTTGTGAAAGCAAACAAATTCAACCCCAGTTTTCCACCCCTCGTATCAAAGAAAGAAAAGGGAGGGAACAAGGCATTGTAGCAGTGGAATTCAGGAAAGGGGGAAAGGGCAATAAAAGGGAAGGGGATGATGCTTTTTGTCTGTCAGTTTGTATTGTCACCAGGAGATCCAGCAGGTTTCTCCACCCACCCACCCAGCGACCCCAGTAAAAAATTTCCCCCACCCCAGGCCCATCAGGAGATTATTTGCATGCGTGCAAGAAGAACTAGACTTGCAGAAAACCTGATGCTAACAAAGGACAGTCACATGTCTCCAGGGAATATATACACACACCCTCCCCTTCCAAGGGAGAAGGATGGACATTTCTCATTCGAAATCAAAGTTGCCTGTCAGCCTCGGATGCTCGATGCTGGTCCCTCAACAGCTAGAAAATCCCACCCACACCCGCTTTTCCGCACAAAACTCCCGAGGTGGGGCTTCTCTGCTGAGAGCGCCCGAACGCCTCCGAGCTGGGATGAGAAGCTCGGTGGCCTTGGGGGCCTCACACATGACTTTCAAACTGTTCTATCCAAGCTCCAAACCAGGCCAAGTTCGGGCCAGATTTTGGCTTAGCGTTCGGGTCTGTGCCCATCCCTAGTTATAATAGTTTATTATCCACCACTTAAGTTTAATTTTCCCAGTTTTGGCTCTTTAAAAGCGCTTTTGTGAGATCACCTGTTTCTTCCCCTGCGTCTGTTTAAATTGGACAGGAAAAATGATTTCTTCATTTTAAGTTAACCAAAGGTATGCATAGCTTGATTTTATTTTTGTCATATTCTGAGCTTTCCTTGATAGGAGAAAAAACAATAAATGGTAAACTGTTCAATTGTGCCATGTTTTGAATGCTGCACTTCATGAATACAAAGACATAATTAGGCATTACCAAGATTCCAAAGAACACGAAGAGCACTTTTGCATTTGATTAATTGTTTTATAACTGGGGGGATGGGATGAGTTAGAATGGGTGGCATGCACTACAGGGAATCTTTTTCTGGGGGCTATATTCCTCTGTGGGCAGAGAGGGACAGGAGCAACCATGTCTAATGTTTCATCAGTGCCTGCCATCACATATAACTTACATGCTTATGTATAAAACCATATTCTCTTGCAGCTTTAACATTTTTCCTTTGAGAACTTATTAATGATATTAAGTACACAATGAAATGCGAACAGAGTCACCGGAGGAAAAAGGAGGAGCCAGAAAACCACAGGACTGTTGGTGGGTCATGTTTTTTGGGGCAGAACTGCTTAATATGTCATCTATTTTAATTTTCTTAACAGTCAAAGGATCAAGCTCATCAGCAGCGACAGACTATATCAATGTTTAATAGTGCTGCTAACCTCCTGGAGATCTCCCAGAATTAAAACTGATCTCCAGAATACAGAGATCAGTTCCCCTGAAGAAAATGGCTCCTTTGGAAGACGGACTCTACGGCATTATACCCATGTGAGGTCCCTCCCCTCCCCAAACCCTGCTGTGATGTACAAGGGGCTGTCCTCCCGAGGGGAAAAACAACCATTCAGATGAAGCTTTGAGAGTGCTACTCCAGCATCCAATCACCTTTCAGGGAGAGGAAACGGAATACTGGAGAGAAGCACAGCAGGAGAGGGTTCAGATCTGCCTCAGGGAGAGTGCTATGATAGTCTGGGTGTGTCTCAGTACAACAGCACACAGTTTGAAGTGAAGCTTTGCCTGGTAGCATGACATAAGAACATAAGAGAAGCCATGTTGAATCAGCCCAATGGCTCATCCAGTCCAATACCGTGTCACACAATGGCCAAAACCCAAGTGCCATCAGGAAGTCCACCTGCACGGGCAAAGTAGTTTAGCTCTACCTCTCGGAGAGGACAGAGTACCTAGTGGTTAGGCCTGTCTCTGGTGATGACCAGACCTTGTACCATTTAGTCTGACTCTTGGGGAAAGGCAGGGTGGTGTGGGTGGTGTACTGTGTATGTGAAAGGATCACCCTAGTGGCTAGTCAGTGAAAGCCTGTTTGTACCTATAAGCATTAGAGAGAATTCAAACCACACTCTGAAGCCATACCTAGCGTAAATTTATGTGCCTCAGCTAGGTTTCTCCTTTGACTACCTGGAGACCTATGCTGCTGTTCTGTTCTCTTTTTTTTGTTTTTTTAAGATTTCTATTGCATTTTCTAAACTAAACCTCTATGGGGTCGGGAGAAGGGAACAACCTAAAACTATGAGTAGCAAGAGATCTTTAATACATATTTTGAATTAATTGATGTTTCCCTAATATCAAAATGGTAATACATGAGAGTTATTGCAATAAAATTGTAGAGAATAAAGCGAGCATTCAAAAACAGATGTGACTAAAGTGTATGCTTCTTAGCTTAAAGTTATTGATTAATAATAGGTATAAGACAGTCAGAGTTACATTATTATACTTATTTTCTTCCTTTACGTTTCTTTTCAAACTCCCTTTTATTTGTAGGAGGCTTAGGAGCCATAGCCCCTAATTCTGCTTCAGAGTCTGAGGATTCAGCTGACGAGGAGTTCTTAGAACTTTCTTCATTTTCGTCTTCTTCTTTTTCTGCATCTTTATCATCCTCCAATTTCTCAGGTCCATCTTTATCTTGTTGTTGTTGCTCAAGAAATTTTTAAAATATAGTTGTGTCAGCAGATGAGAATCCGTCTCCTCCTGCCACAGACCACGCACCTAGGAAGAAAAAACAGTGAACTACAGAACAAAATAATGAAACCACGATGAAGCCTCTATAAGCAGCCGATTTCCATCTCCCCACCCGCTGAATATCAGCCATGGTATAGCCTAAGAATGCAGTGGTGGAAGCAGCACCTATCCAAAAAGAGTGAGTGCCAAACTTCACTCCTGAGAGACCCAACTTGGACAAAGCCCGGGCAGTAACAGCCCAAAACTTGTGCTTTGTCAATGGACTCCCATCCACATGACTAAACAAGAAACCGTCCGCTTTTCCCCTCAATGCCAGGTACTGAGACATTCTGCCTTGGGAGTGGCACATCTCATGCCCCAGGCTGCAACGCTCCTACAAAGGGTCACAGGGGTCCAAGATCAACTTGGACCCCTCCCCATTGGCATGTTTGCAGGCCACTCACATCAGAGCAATGCTGGAGTGCACCCACTTGCGAGTCGCCAAAAACCAGAAACGCTGTTCTGTTCTTTAAAAACCAAACTGTAAATAAATAAATCTTCTTTGTTATTTACATTCAACTCCTTCCTCAGTAATCTCCAAGTTCTACTTGCTCCCCACAAAACTTACCTCATGGCAGCAAAACCGAAGCCTTTACACTTGCTATCCTAAGTACATCTCATAACTGAGGGAAAGTTTAAAACAAACTCAATCCCCCAAAATCATAAGAGGCTGTATGGGCCCCCTTAGTTGATAGAAAAGGCCTGTCACACCTGCCCTCCCCGGCTTCACCCCCAAACCTCCAGGAATTTCCCAACCCACAATTGGAAACTCTAGTAATATTTGTAAAGTCATTGTGGCTTTTTAAAGATTAACTATCCTCCCCTTGTTACTATATACCATGTACTGTTCTCAAATATTACACAGACATAAATTGTGTATACTTGTGAAAATAGTTATTACTTGGCCTTAAAACATAACAAACTCTATCTCTTCAGAAAGGGGAAACATCCAGCTTCTTTGTAAAATCCATTTGAGTCCAAAATGATGAACCTTTCAAGAGGCTGGATCCAGACTAAATAGCTTGGGTTGCCATCCTCCAGGTGGCATCTGGAGATCTCTTGCTATGACAATTCATCTCCAGAGGATCAAGATCAGTTCCCCTGGAGAAAATGGTCGCTCTGGAGGTAGGGATGCCAGCCTCCAGGTGGGACCTGGGGATCCCCTGGAATTACAGCTCATCTCCAAGCTACAGAGATCAGTTCCCCTGGATAAAATGGATGCTTTGGGGGGTGGGCTCTAGGGCATTGTACCCCACTCAGGGCCTTGTTCTCCCCAAATTCCACCCCCAAATCTCCAGGAGTTTCCCAACTGGCAATCCTACCCCCCATCCCCCGTCGGTGGCCAGGGGGGACCTGGCAACCCTATTTGGAGGATGGGTGGCATTATACGTTGCTGAGGTCCCAGGCTCCAACCCCCCGATCTCCAGGTATTTCCCAATCCAGAGCTCTCTCTCTCTCTCTCTCTCACACACACACACACACACACAAATGCACACAAATGTTTGCTTCTCAACCAGTCAGGCCTGTATGTATTCTGAAAAACTCCATACAAGAAGAGAATTTAGAATACTAAATTCAGCATCCTGAGAATTTCTACTCTTTTCCCCCCTCCTTAAAAACTAATTTCTAGCTTGCATAGCTGTGGACAGTTTGTAAACATGTAACACCAAGAAACATTAGAAGTCTGTGGAACAGGAAGGTGGGATACAAGAGAATTCCCAGTGGGCATTCCTTTAGTGCTTTCATAGCTCTTCACCTGTCTCCATGATTAACAGAATTAATGCAGGACAAGCAAATGTATACAAATCAGTTTAATCCATATTATGGAAGCATGGCAGAGAATTCACCTTTTCACAGTGTAGAACCCAGATGCGAACTTTTTTTTTAAAGTGGACATTTCACACAGCTTTATTCATAGAAAAATCAATTGCTATATTGCAGCAAAGTGAAGGGTTAATTGGGAACAATGTTAATTTGGAGGAATAGTGCAGCAAATGAATGGCATAAGGCAATGATGACTTCCTGAAAGCAGAATCTAGCAAAATCAAGCAAGAACTTAATGTTCAGTAGAAAATTCTTCTTCTTTTTTTAATTAAACAGCATGACTTGTGACAGACTGGAGAACAACCCAAAGGAAATGCTTATATTAGATACAGATTGGAATTAAGGAGAAATGTGGCAACTTTGAGATTATGAGCAAAAAGAGTGCCTAGGACAGTGAAAGCCTAATTAACATTCACAAAACCTTAAAGGCAGGCAAGGCAGAGCAGCCCAGGGGAGGCAAGAGGGATGGGAAGAAATGCTAAGTATGTCTGTACAAACTTGACACTTCAATCATGCAAGAATGTTGATCACAGCATGCAAACAGACGTTACTCTAGAAAAGGAGTCAGCCAACAGTTGGCAAGGGAGAGGGGGAGAAGGAGACTGGACAATTTGGGGTAACACTGGCAACAGATAGAAGGAATTAAAAAAAAGCTGGCTGGCTACCCAAAGTGGGGGGGTGGGGGTGGAGAAGCCAAGTTTCACACCAAAAATTATGAATATTCTGCTGTTCATATGAGCAAGTATAGTTTCTGAAACAATTTTATGGGTGTCAAAAAAGATGTCCCTTATTTAATAAATATTTGTTAGCTTCCCTTTGAGAATGGAGCAATACAGAGCTTTTCACAACATCACTAAACGCGTTAGTAGCTTGTCAGTAAAACCAACTGTAAATTGCTACATATCCACCTTACCACAGCTTTGCTTGAACTTTCTTGTAAATCCCACAGAAGCAAGTGATTATCCGCCAGAGAAATTAGTTTTTTGCCATCTCCCATTGGCTCCCATAAAACACTGCAAACACACAAATGCAAAAATGTACTTTTGACAGTTTCAAAATATATGTACTATGCAAGTCACTTTCATTGGGAGCCTTTCATATAACTATAATCTTCAGAAAATTATTTTTTAAAATTATACCCTCATCTCTCCAAGTGGCTTACTGATGGATATCATAATAAAACCAAATTTTAAAAATGTAATAGTAAAAGTGTGTCACTGAGAAGAGACTGAAATGAACTAATTTGTTACTCTTATCCCATGAATAGATGGGTGTATAGTGTAAGTCAGCAGGTTTTAAGGTTCAATCCCTCTTCATTATCGCATACAGAAATGGTAAAATGAGGCCTCATTTACTCCACTCTATCAGCGTAACCTTTAACTCCTACCCCTCTCCCATTCATCTTTATTCGGTTCTCTTGAGATAAGTCCTTACTATCAAGATTATTTGTCTTAATGATAAATCATAATCAATTGTTGAAAGAGCTGGATAAATAAAGGCTCATTGGCTTGGCATCATCAGAAGTTAATAAACTATTGCATCACTGGCAACACACAACAACTCGGTACTGCTGGATATCAAGCCTGGTCTATGTTAAAAATGAGCTGTATTTCCAATATTATAACCTGGGGGGGGCTGGGGAGCACCTTTTTGAATAAGTGAAACAGCAGCACCCTACCTACAAAAAGGAAATGAGGGATTTAGGTACGCAACCTTGAAAGTGATCATCCTTCATTCTGAGAAGCAAGGTAAACACTCTAGACACTTTAAAACCCACAGTAAAGATGTTGCATTTCATAAATGTCTGACATATTTTGCTCAAGTCAACCACATTGGCCAGGATACAGGAGATAGCTGGAATCTGCAATCATCAGTGTATTTGGGAATATACATTTAAAATTAGAAAAAACCAGGGGCTGGATTCTAAAACTGCTAGGCATATCAGAATTTTGTTTCCAAGATAAGGAATACACTCCTCCCTGTGTGAGTTCAATCTCTTAATCTGTTATTATGAAAGTTCTATATATTCACACAACTCACTGATAGGACACTCGTTTAAAAAAATTAAAGCCTTGCATCAAGTTGGCAAAACAACCAACCCTTTGATAAATAGCTAACAAAAAGTTAAATTCCCATTTTTACTGAAAAAGTTTATATGCTTTATACTTGGTGTCATTTTTACCATCTTCTAATCTCCTCCCCCCCCCAACCCCAAAGTTCTAGGAAAGTAGGCAGGGCCATTCCCCCCGTATGACTTGTGGTTTGCAGGTGATCCCTGGGATGCTCAGGAGGTGTAAGATGCTTTGAAACTCACTCAGGAGTCACCAAAGCTCTGGAAACAACATTCTTTCGCAGAGGGTGGGCCATAAATGCTCAAATTGCCAACAAAGTGGGCATGAGATTTCTGTAAGGAAATAACTATTTGCCCAACTGTCAGGAAGAGGCAGGATGAATGGTTGTTGCAATAACATGAGCTGTGCAATGAAGCCAAAAAGCCAGGGTGCTACATGGGTGTCAGATCCCAAACTCAAAATGGGTTAAGAGACTTTCACCCAGCTGGGGCAGGAAGATCTGCACACTTGGTCAATAGTGTTCAAGCTGTGTGGTTCAAGCAGTGTGGCCATGCTGAAGTAGAAGCAAGGGAAAGAATAGAGGGCCACCAGCCTCTTTTCCCTAAGTGCCAGTGGCTAGTAGCCATTCCCCTGGAGGAATACTGAGGTAACATCTAAAGATAGGTTAAAGTTTTTTACTTTCTTTTCTTGGATCAGCCACAGTTCTTTGTATTAGGATATCCTTTCTCCCTGTGTACCCTGGTCAAAATTGTAAAGCTCTGCTATAGTGAAAAAGTTCTTTCTCTTTTATGCAAAGCAGACTGTGTTCAAAGCATCTCACCTATATGCCTCATTGCTCATTCACATACACATGGATAAAGGGGAGTGAGAGATGAGGGCCTCTGCACTTTGCACATGAACAGAGAGCCTGTTACTGGGTACCCAAACTGCTTGTAAACGACACAGGTTAAAGCTCAGTTTGGGTGATAATAATAATAATAATCTTTCAATTTTATTAATCGCTCAATCCTGCAGAGCTTGCTGGCTCTGAGCGATTTACAGTTACTCATATACACACGGGGCTAACAATGATTCAAAGAGGTAAAGGAAGACAACATATAAATCTTTAAATCACACACGCTCGCAGTCGACGGGGAGTTTGTTCAGCTGTAGGGTCAGACATGTTCCAACGGCATTTTCCCTCGGCGTGGCTTGATATCGTCAGTTTTTTTTCCAGGACTGCTTCAAGTTGCAGCGCAGCACTGCCACCGCCTGGCCGGACGGCCCAGTACAGGCTTTCTTGATGCCGAAGAGTTCTTTCTAGGCTTTCGATCTTACCTGCTGGACATTCCGTTCACCAGCTAATACCTCCCCCACCAGGGGGTTTAGTGTGCCCACCCTCTCTAAGGAGTGGTACCCATTTTATCTACTCGCCGAAGCTTTCGAACCGCTGGGTGGACGGCGAGCTGGGGACAAGGCTGGTAGCTCACACCAGCAGTACTGTTCAGCTCAGCAGTACTGTTCAGCTCAGATGTTTTAACCAGAGGATAAATCCCCTGTGCCACCGCTCCCACAGTGGCGATCCACAGACTGGTGGGCAAGGGGAATGAAGTGGGAAAGTGCCCTCTCAAGCACTCAAGCCCCTGCCTTGAAAGACTAGAGTGACTGAAGATGGGTAAGCTGCAAGCCACTTTAAGCTGCCTCTTTGGCACACTGCCTCTTTCCTGAGCAACTGTGCCTCATGCTGAGGAGAGAGCAAGAAGACAGAGAGGGAAGCTCTTCATCTCACTCCAGATACCCAAGACCTGGCTGTCAACAGCAGTGGGGAGACATACATCCCTACATGCTCAGACATCCTCCGGTAATTTAAAAGGTTACTGTTATAGCTACTTCTTATATTATTGTACGTGTTTGGTAGAGTGCTGCAATGGGCATAAAATAGTCACATGACTTCTCTGGATTATGGTAAATGCAAATGTGGCTCTGGCTCTGGGTTGAGTACTACTGTGAAAATTAATATACAGATGGCTACAGGACACGTTCTGGAAACAGAAGAACCAAAATCTTTTAATACCAAACTAACTTGCAGTACAGTTTCACTGTGGAATTTCATGGCCTATTTATTATGCAAGCCTTTCCTTGGAGGAGATCAGAATAGTATTTTAGACACACACCCACTCTACAAAACAGGCTGGGATATACAATGTTGGCCAGGTCTACACAGGGAATTTCACAACTCAGTCATAATTTAACTGGGATTTCCGTACACACCCCATAAACCTCAAAGCTAACTTCTTCTATCTTCCCTCTTTGTATAAAAAAATAAGATGGCCACAATAACTGTGGAACGTTTTAAACATTTAGCAACATTTACAAAGGCTGTTTTGACCTTCTTCCTCCTCCAGCTTTTCTCTTGACACCTTAGAAGCGGATTCTCTCCTCTGCACTCCACTTAAACTGCCCTCATGAACTCACTGATCTTATGACTTCCGAATCCAAGCGGCTTCTACTTCTGTCCTCATCCTCCTTGACCTCTTAAGGTGCCTTTGACTGATTCGACTCCCTTTCATGCCCTGGATTTCTGTGACTGTCTTTATTTGGTTCTCTTCCTATCCACCTAATCTCATCCACTGTTTGGGGGAGGGGGAGCACTTTTCTGCTTTATTTCTGTTTCTGTTCTCAAAGGATCTATATTTGGCCTGTTTTCTTCCTATAAGATTTCATCAAATCCCATATTTTTCAAAACCATCTATACACAGACAATGCCCTACTCTACCTTTTGGCTCCAGACTTTTCTTCCTCCGTCCAACTCCATATTTCCCGTTGCCTGTCTTTTTTTTCTGATTGTGTCACCCATATCAAATTCAGTATGTTTCAGCTATGAACATCTCATGCCCTCCTTGCATACTCTCCATATCCACAGAAACCAGCAACGCCTTCCTTTTGGAAAAGGCACACAGCACCATCCGTCTCTGTAGTATTGGTATACTTAGAATTTTGTTTGTAGAACACTGAGTCGTTTATACTTTTAAATGTTATGAAAATGCTAAACAATATAATATTGTATGCTAAGATACTATACATTTTATGGTGTTAAAGTAGTAAAAAAAGGTTTAGGGTTGATTAAGTACTTGCATTTATTTTAATTTTATCCAGATTTACATTTTGCTCCCCCTCACATGGCTTCAACATTTCTAGAAAACTTTATACCTCTAACAGCCGGCATGCCCAACTCTGATGCTCCTGAAAAATTGAACCAGACACAAAGCCCGGTTTGGCATAGCCTGCCTGGACCTCCAACCGCTATATGTTGCTATAATTCTTCCTTCAAATCCACTTTGTTTGTGAAGTTTTTGGAAGAATCCCTTATTCTTAATCTCTTACCAAAACTATGCCTAAACAGATCTAACTGAACTGAATGCAAATTCTTCCCTTTTACTAAAACAAGGGGGTATCTTGCCTGAATGTCTAGAAAACTGGTGGTTGTGGGGGAAGAGATACTATGCACAGACTAATAATTAGAAAAGGAATTGCTGCTCAAAGCAACCTACAAAGATAGTCTGGAGAAAGCATGAACGGAGTGGTTAGGAATGAATGAATCTTGCTTAACGTTTTGCTTCTCCTGTACATGTGAATGTACACTCATCTTAATCAAGACGTGGTCAGAAGAGACACGTGGAAGAGCAAGCTGCAGGGAAATTGTGGAACTGAACTTCTGACAACAGAAACATTTCCCCTTAATTAAATATGGACAATCCAGCCAATGGGAGTTCAGGGCAATCGAGGGATGGAGAAGCCCAGAGAAACATCCAGTCTCAAGAAATGCAACTTTTTACACTCTCATGCTCGATCATTGCAGAAGAACAAGTAAGTATGACTATGGGGATCAGCTTCCTCCTTCCTGCCTCCCTCTGCCTTGACCATGCCTGAGAAGGCCAGAAATGCTCTTACCTCTGCAGTGATTGGCCAGCCGCCTTGTAGCTTTAGTTGGTATCCTTCATTCCCCAGGATGGGGGGAAGGTGGAGAGGCAATATAATGTGTTTTGTAAACTTTTACTTGATTACCTGCTCTTACAAGTGTAGGGGTCTATTGTATTTAATAAACCACTTTGATTTGTAAATTTAACCTGGTGTGAACATGGCTGGTCTTGCTCTCACTTAAAATCTGAAAAGAACCTGCAGCACAGTGAGCTACTTAGCAGAGTTGAGCACACAGAAACATCTTGTGAGTAGAAAATTAACATAGGAAGACAAAACTGGAATCCTACTTCCGAGAATACAGAGTCTTCACTCAAAGTAATCTTTGATCTTCAGTCTTAAATACTACAGACCCGAAGAGAGTTCAATCACACACTTTTTCTGAACATGTAGATTGGCCCCAAGTACTGACCATGAGTTTTTACATTCTGGAGAAAAATCTATAATCACAGGGGGAAATATATAACACATTGTGGACTCCTTCTGTTCCTCTTGACAATGTACTGAATCAAGGTACCAGCACAGGGCATTGGGGTATGGATTTTGCTGAAAGCTCTCCCTGCCCTCTCTCCACCAAGATCAAATGGATATCTATTTGATTATGGTATTAAGTGTCGGAAGCAAGCCAGTTAGCTAAAAAGATGCTTTGATTATTCTGCAAATCTTTGCAGAAATGTAAGAAGCAACTGCTCTGTTTTGGATCTTGAGAGGTTTTAGATCACCAAGGTAAGAAATCAGAGACATTTTACTGTAAAATAGGGTCAAGGGGGGATAAAAAAAACTCAGAAGAAAAGCAGGAAGGAAGGGTCTATGTGATGTACTGCCATGAAAGAAAGCAAAAAGCTCTGTACAGAACAGGATGAAGAGGGAGAGGAAAGAGTAAAAGGGGAATGCAGAGTTAAATTAGTCCGAAGCAGTCATCTTATGCCAAGTTCTGAAGGCAAGACAGACCTTTAAACTTGGCACAAAGAGAAACTGAAAGAAAGAATTCAGAGAGGGAATGCTGTTTAGAAGTAGCAAGAGAACATAAAGACAAAACAACCTGACAATACCAATCACAGTGTAAAGCTACAAAGAACAGGAGCGCAGGACTTGTATGGGTGAAGTGGGGGACAGAAAGAGAGAGAGAATGAATGAGAATTCATCAGTGATAGAAATAAGTGAAATATCTGCACAATATCTGCAAAACCTGAATGCTTACCAGAAGCTACTACCACAATACTGTCTAAGTCATGAGAGAGCTTGTAAGTTTTAAGAGGTAACAATAATGAGTCGATCTTTATCTGTGCTTCTCTGGGATTCTGCTGTTTGTGTGCTCTTTAGCCACTTTGGCAATATGTATTGAAATTACAGTGGCTAACTAGGGTTGCCAAGTCGATCTTCGCCGGGAGTGGGGGGCTCCCGGCTGGTGTCTGGTGCACGCGCAAAGTGCACGCGCGCCGCATGCACGTCACCTGGAAGTGACGTGACAACGCCAGGCACGCTGGGGACGGGGCCACGGCCATACGAGGGGAAACCATAGTTTTCCCTCAGATGGCCGTGGCCCCGCCCCCAGCGTGCCCGGCGTGGTCACGTCACTTCCAGGTGACGCACACACCGGGGAGGAGTTCCCCCCAGGGCCTGATCCGGCGCCAGGGGGACTTGGGAAGCCTATGGCTAACTAACATGCCTAATTGGAAGCTGAAAAAATCAAACACATACACACCCATTTAGATACAGTGTTGAACTCTATAGGACTGAGTACCATATTTGGACAAGTATTCCTCTAATTGTTGTTGGAAGCCACCCTCAGCCTGCTTTGCGGGGAGGGCGGGGTATAAATTTGACTACAAATAAATACTTTTTTTTGCCATAAAACTAGCTTGAAAACCATGGCTGCAAGTGGATTCTTAAGTTTAATTATGTCTTTCTCTAGAAGAAAAAGAAGAGATTGGACTTATACCCCGTCCTTCACTACCCAAAGGTGTCTCAGAGCGGCTTACAAATTCCTTTCCCTTCCCCTCCCCACAACAGACACCCTGTGAGGTAGGTGGGGCTGAGAGAACTCTTGCCAGAAACTGCTCTTTTTCAAGAACAGCTCTTATCAGAACTATGGCTTGCCCAAGGTCATCCAGCCAGGTGTAAGTGGAGGAGTGGGGAATCAAACCCGGTTCTCCCAGATTAGAGTCCGCAGACTTAACCACTACACCAAACTGGTGTAGATTATGTCCCAACCCAACCAATAGAGGATAAGGTCCTATTTAAAGTTAGCAAAGCACAGTTGCGTGAGATGGTGTCCAGGGACTCTTTGAGAAAGGGTTGGAAAATTATAATTTGGCAACTGGACCTGAACTCTACTTATCAAGCAAAACTTTGGTTCTATTTATTATTTATATTTATTTATTACATTCTAGACTTATATTACACTGACCCAAGAATACTGTATTAATCCATACAAATGTTATAATTTAATGTTACATTTGAACTGAATCTCAAGACGTTCACACTGAAAATTTGCCATTGCTGATCTTGTACAAGGCTACATTCAGCTAATTTGGGAAGACACACTGCTTCCCAAAAATGAAGCAGAGGGATAATTTGTTAACTGAAATAGTCATTTTACATTTTCACATTCCATTTTCAAAAGTGTAAACATGAATCTACTGGATATTGCAAAATAAACTATGGAATGTGGATTTTGTTTCTCCTTTGAACTCAAGGAATCCAATGGAATCTAAAATGGAGGCTTAAAAACTGGAGAGCATCCAGTAGAACCTAAGAAACCAAAAGTCAGGCTGAGCAAAGAGAATGGCCAAAGATAATGGCCACTGGAATCCTATATCTCTTTTTGCCCATCACTATGTATAGCAGAAACAGTAATAAATGTGAACATTTTCAGAGTTCATATTGTTTGTAGAATTCAGCTTTTCTTGGTGTAGAACTGGTCTGATGGGGGAAACCACTTAAGCCACCATCTCTTTTATTTTTTAAGTTCTGACTATCCATAACCTTCATCATTTGCACTGTTATGGATCATCTACCTAAAGGTGAAATCTTCAGCTATAAATTCTGTAAACATTAATTACCATCACAAATATTTAATTCATTTCACTTATACCCCGCTTTTCTCCCTCACAGGGACCCAAAGCAGCTTACACAGTTCTTCCCTCCTCCATTCTGTTGTACCATTCAAGTACTACATTTTGGCCTGGCGTTCTACATGCTTCAACATCTCATGGATCAAGTCAATACGGAGGTGGGTCTCTAAAAAGATACTGTAAAAGTGTGTTAGACAGACACATGAAAGTTGTAATCTGATACATTTCACATATCTTCACATTTTCGCAAGGTGCTTAAGCACTTCGCTACATATATCTCCATTCCATCCTTCATTAACAGAACACTACTCACAGAAACAAACTAGCTTATGGCCAGGTGGTCACTTAATCTTTAACCGCATTTCTGCATGCTGCATGACAAGCTACTTAGAAGAACATCAAACAGTTTGTAAAGTGGCTTGGAATGCTGTATTTTTTATTAAAATGAGGGGAGAACAATAAAACCTCACAAGTTATGCCAAAATTCTTGAGACTATCTTCAGTGTCCTCTAGCTCAACCCGATCATTTCTATCATGGAATCAAGAAGGCTTCAAATCTGATATGCTTTGTTTGGACTTCACACTGTTGTCAGTTTTATCAAATGTTTAGAAAAATATTTCAAAACATTAAAATACATATTATTCAGAATCATGTAGTTGATGAGTTGACACACTATGCTTGTCTGGTTTGGTAATTTCTGATGCAGTATTCAGCGGTAGCGAGAGCAGCAGTCTTGGGGAAGGGACCGGCTGTAGCTCAGTGGAAGAATCTCTACTTCGCATGCAGAAGGTCCCAAGTTCAATCCCATCATCTCCAGTTAAAAGGACCAGGAACTAAGTATGTGGAAGACCTCAACCTGAGAAACTGTAGAACTGCTGCCGTCTGAGTAGACAATACCGGACTTGATGGACAGTGGTCTGATTCATTATAAGGAAGCTTCATGTGTGTTCAGTCAATGGCTTCAGGTTATTATAAACAGAATGTATTAGCATGAACATCTAGCAGTTTCCCTTTTGTATTACACTACAATCACAGACAGAAAACTTGGATGGATAAAATACTTCAGGGCCAATGCAAGGGAGGAGATCAATGCATGGGTACAATTAAGGAGACTCCAGATAATTTTTTCCTTGTGAAAGCCAGAAGCAACCTAAATAATTAATATTAAAACCCACAGTAAAAGCCAAATGTAAGATTCCATATTAAATCTTACCTTCTGCTTTTTAAAGGCAAAATGTGTTATCTTGAAAGTCTGATTTTTAGCATCAAATTTATTTTAATGTACCTAACATCCAACATGCCATAAATATATGGTATATATATCTCCACATCTACTGCAGTGATACATTTATCATCATCAAATTAGAGTCTCCTTTTCCAACTCATCATGGTAGCTTTAGAGTTCATTTGGTGCAGTAAAGAATATCAGCCCTGATTCCTTTATATTTTGTGTCTGTTTCCTATCATATACTCTTTTGATATCAAACACAGCAAGGCATCCAAAGGCCTCATGACTGCCAATACACAAGCTGAAAAGGAGCAGATGATTGATTCCAGTACCAGACAATTCCATCTTTTAGATGATTATTTAAAGGGTGACATGTCACTTTTTTATAGCAAAGGTGGACAGAAGAAAAACAATGGTCCACTTAAAGACCAGTTATGGTTGCTGGTTGCTATGACACTTACAAAAAACAGTGGAATGGTAATGCTTTGTGGGACTTCTAAGGGAAATAGTTCTGAAGATGCCCTATTACACAGGTGAATGACAACTTAACACTAAACTTAATCCTAAGGTGCATGCACTTTATTAAACATAACCCCCAGAAGAAGGTGGGGATTCTAGCAAAGAATAAATAGACTGTGCAAGACAGAAGTTAGTCAACCGTGAATATAGATTCAGGTGGGTACCCATGTTGGTCTGAAGCAGAACAACAAAGTCTGAGTCCAGTAGCACCTTTAAGGCCAACAAAGTTTTATTCAAGGTATAAGCTTTTGTGTGCAAGCACACAGTGTGCTTGCACATGAAAGCTTATACCTTGAATAAAAGTTGCTGGGCCTGAAGGTGCTACTGGACTCAAATTTTGTTAGTTAACTCTGATTTACAGGACTGTTCATCTCATCCTTGCTTTCACTAGTGCACAAACACTAAGGAAAAAACAGTTCTTTCAGAACACACCTTTTTAAATAATTCCTGAATGAACACTCCAAGCAAAAATTAGTCTTCATTGAATAAAGGGAAATGTGAATGACTTGACAAGGCTCTGCTATGCATCATTATTAATTTCGGATGGGAAAGCACCGACTTTCTACAACAAAATAAGACTTCAAACAGAGAACATTCCTTAGGAGGACAAACATCAAAACAAGATTTCTAAGTTACATTCCATTGAGTGAATAAACCATTCAAGATAGTAGTTGATATGGCACAGGGCTTTTTTTCTGGGGGAATGTGCCGGAACGGAGTTCTGTAACCTCCTTAACAAAATTCTTTTTAAAATGTTTAAAAGTTCACAAGTTTCAGTATACAGATTGAAAACTTCATTTCTGCTGGAGATTTCTGGCACCTCTTTTTCTTTTTTCTTTTTAAAGCCCTGCATAACCACATATATGCAGAGAGGAAAGGCACAACAGAAATATACAAGGACTTCTGCACTAAGAGGTGGTAGAAGGACTAATATTTCTAAATACTACATAACAGGAATTAAGTGAAGGGGGGATGAAAACTCAATAAAAGTAAAAAAAAATTAAAGAGGATTTAATTAAATGTACAATGTTAAAAATTTGAATATAAAATCTGCACTGAGCAGCATAAGTCTATCCTTCGAATTTTTTGCAGGAGTATAAAATATGCAGAATCCTACCCGGCCATATTGCCATGGGCTGTGTTGTCAAGGTGACAGAGTAGCTCCAGGGTTTGAGCGTTGCTTGATGAATCATCAGGGGATTCATGACTGCCTGATTCCAATTCCTTCGGCATCCTCCAAACAGCCGCACATGTCATGACTTTACTGTCTGAAGCTATAAGGAACAGAGGATAATGTCAACACATCATGGCAAGGGGGAGAGAAGGGAAGAAATTCTAGTACACAGTGAATCAGTATTTTCGTAACTATAGGCACAGCACATCTTCCATTTTAAAAATAGTTAAATAATTCTACTGAGCTTTATTCCAAAAATCCAGTACACATACAAAATGATAGGCTACAAGTTAGCAAAATCATTTTAAAGCAGAGCCCACAATTAGCATAGATTTAACCCACATTTCTACATCTTAAATATTCAGTGCATAATGCTATGCTGCTAAAAGTACTTTTCCAGTGCTGTTTCTTATATGTCCATTTCAATTAATATGGGAAATTACAATGATTTCTTGCCAAGGGTGCCATTTTTTACCTCAATGGTAGTAATGCAGGCACAATTTTAAAGTCTCTCTGTCTGGCATTGCAAGATCTTTAGTTTGCATGTGGGACAATAAATCAACTCTTCTCCAAAGAACTTAAAAAATACACCTTTAGTGCTTCCATTTCAATTCCTTGGGCATAAAATTCAAGCAAATAACCTAAAGAACCCCCTAGTTTATCAGTTTCCAACCTTTTCAGATCCAAGTCCATCTCTTAATCCAGAGTTTCCAAAGAACACTTCAGAAAGATTATGTTTATAAACAAAAGGCTAGATAACTAAGTCCTGAGTAAAGAAGAGAATCCTAGGTAACAATCTAGTTCTTAGAAAGTGACAGGAGATGAACATAAGAAGAGCCTGCTGGATCAGACCAAAGGCCCACCAAGTCCAGCATTCTGTTCACACAGTTGCCAACCAGCTACCTCTAGGAAGCCCACAAACAGGAACACTGCAACAGCATCATCCTGCCTGTGCTCCCCAGCAACTGAGTTAAAGAGAAATACTACCACTGGTATTGGAGAAACTAGATATCCATCACACTTAGTAGCCATTGATAGCCCAGTCCTCCATAAATTTGTTTACTCCCCTTTTAAAGCTTTCCAAGTTGGCAGCCATCACCACATCCTGTGGCAGAAAGTTCCACAGCTTAACTATTTGCTGTGTGAAGAAATACTTCCTTTTGTCTGCCCTAATCACCCTGGGTTCTAGTATAATGGGAGAGGGAGGAAAGTTTCTCCCTTTCCCCCTCTCCATGCCACACATAATTTTATAAACCTCTTTCATGTCTCCCCTTACTTGCCTTGTTCTAGTGTTTCAATGAATCCTAACAGGACAGCTGCTCTAGTCCACAATCATTTTGGTTGCTCTTTTCTGAACTTTTTAAAATATTTGTTTATTGAAGTAATTAATCCTGCTTCCATATAACTCAAACAATATATAGCATAACATATATTACATACTTCAATACAATAAATGCTTTCCCCCCCATTCCCTTTTCTCCCTCCCCCTCCCTCGAAATGACCAGCAATAATTCCTTGATTTATAACTTTAACCATGAGCACACCTTTTGAAGTTTAACCAATATGTTATTATTGCCCCCCCGCTTTTACCCATCTTATATACCCTAACCATCTCTTCTTGACTTCCACAATCTTATCCTCACCTAACTTTTCCTAATACCTTTCATTATTTTATTTATCTCATTTTCTGATAACTTTACATCTTTCTCCCATTTTGACTGTATTATACGAGTCATATAAATTTTATCTTCAATCAATCTGCTATATATCTTTCTTACAATACCCTTTTAATTATCTTCTTTAACTGCATACAATTCTTCCATCGAGGTGTCGTCCTCATTTAATATTACAGAATACTTCCTTTGTTTCAAAATATTGTATAAACTAATAATTCTTAACCAATATTATCCTCCCACTCTTCCCATTACTTCTTGCATCTGTATTAAATTCCCTAGAGCATTATACATATCTTTCACTTTCCATAGGTCCTTTACCTGTAGCTCTTCCCAAAAAGTTACCTCAAAATGTTTAAATTCCTCATTTAGTGATTCAAGTGGGGCCCACTTTGAAAGAGGAGGCATCCACTTAGCCTGTCCCCCCCCCCCATATTTTTAATGCTGTCCATCTTGGGCCTATTGTATTCTTGATGTTTTTAAAAAATCTTTATGTAAATATTCCAAACTTGCCTTCTCCTCCATTTATACAGTCTTCCCCATCAGACACATTTATCCTTACTTTTACCATCAATTTCCAACAACATTTTTATTTGGAAAGCTTCATAATATCCTTCCAATTGTGGCATACCCCAGCCTAGATGTTCCTTTGATGAATATATCACTTTCCTTGGTATTCTAGCTTGTTTCTTTCCAAAAACCCAATTTTTAATACCATATCCCACTCTTCTAACTACTTCTTAGATACCCATTCTGGTAGTACCTGAAACAAATACATCAACTTAGGTATTATAAACATTTTAAGTGCCCTAATCTTCCCTAGTATACCCAAATACTTATTGTTCCATTGATTTAATTTTTTTGCAATCTACAGGGCTGCTAAATATTCCTTTCCCTCTCAAGCAAAGGAATACCTTACAGTTCAGGAAAACAATTGCTCATTTCCTAAGTTGAGGGGCTTTGATTTGTAGTAGACATTAATGCAACCAACTCACTTGTTTTAAAGGTGCTTAGGTCTTTTGACACCACCCAGCTTGGCTTTATTTGCCTTTAAGCCGTATGTGTGTGTGTGTTGTGTGTGCAGTGCCATCAAGTTGCTTCCGACCTATAGTGACCCTATGAATTAACGTACTCCAAAACATCCTACGTTTGCAGCCATTCTCAGGTTTTGCAAACGGAGGGTCATGGCTTCTTTTATTGAGTCAATCCATCTCATGTTGGATCTTCCTCTTTTCCTGCTGCCTTCAACTTTTAATAGCATTATTGTCTTTTCCAGTGACTCTTGTCTTCTCATAACGTGACCAAAGTACAAGACCCTCTCTGTTTAGCCATTTCAGCTTCTAGAGAGAGTTCAGGCTTGATTTGTTCTAGAATTCACTTATTTGTCTTTTTGGCAGTCCACAGTATCCATAAAACTCTCCTCCAATACCACATTTCAAAGGAATCTACTTTCTCCCTGTCAGCTTTCTTCATTGCCCAGCTCTCACACCCATACACAGTAATGGGGAATACTATAGCATGAATTAATTTGATCCTGGTTGCCAGCAAAACACCTTTACACTTAAGGATCTTTTCTAGCTCCTTCATGGCTGCCCTCCTCAGCCTCAGTCTCCTTCTGATTTCTGGAGAACAGTCTCCCTTTTGGTCAATAATGGAGCCAAGGAACAGAAAATCTTGACCAATTTCAATTTCTTCATCATCACACTTAAAGTTGTGTAATTCCCTAGTAGTCATTACTTCTGTCTTCTTGATGTTCTGTCTTCTTGATGTAGTCTTGCTTTGGAACTTTCTGCTTCAACCTTCATCTGTAGTCGTTTCAAGTGTTCACTGTTTTCTGCCAGCCATGTGGTGTCATCTGCAAATCCCAAACTGTTAATGTTCCTTCTACCAATTTGGAGAACCAATTTGGTGTAGTGGTTAGGAGGGCGGACTCTAACCTGTGAGAACCAGGTTTGATTCCCCACTCCTCCACATGCCGCTGCTGGTGTGAGCTTGGGTCAGTCATAAGATCTTTCAGAGCTGTTCTCTCAAAGGCAGTTCCTGAGGGAGCTCTCTCAGGCCCACCTACCTCACAGAGTGTCTGTTGTGGGGAAGGGGAAGGGATTGTAAGCTGCTCCTTTGGGTAGTGAAGGGTGGGGTATAAATCCAATCTCTTCTCTTCTTCAATTTAACATCACCTTCATCTAAATCTAATCCAGCTTTCCTTATGATATGTTCTGCATGAAGGATGAAGAGATAGGGAGATAGGGTTTTTTTGCCATCTTCTGGACATGGAGCAGGGGTCACTGGAGTGTGTGGCGAAGGTAATTGTGAATTTCCTGCATTGTGCAGTGGGTTGGACTAGATGACCCTGGAGGCCCCTTTCAACTCTGTGGTTCTATAAATGCATCCTTGTCTGACACCTTTGCCAATTGGACACCATTCTGTTTCTCCATATTTTAGGACAAAATAAAACACAAGCTGATTTTCTTCTGAAATTATCTTGTATCGTGTAACCAACATAATTTGCAATATGATCTCTAGTGCCTCTTCCTCTTCTGAATCCAGCTTGAACATCTGGCATTTCTCATTCCCTATACAGTAACAGGTTTTTGTTTTGTTTTTAAATACCCAAAGGTACACTTTTATAATTTTTCTTTTCATTATACACTACAAACATACATGTAAACAAACAACACGTAACTACCACTAACAAACATAGAACATATAACAGGAGGCTTATTCCATATTCTATTCTTCAATTATCTATTTGTTACATTTCTAATCACATTGTCTATTTTGCTAGCTTTATCTTTTCGGCGTTCTCAAATTTCCATCAAGTTATTACGCTTATATTATACCTTATTACGCTTATATCATACCATACAGTAACAGTTTTTGTTGTAAGATTTTGAGCATCACTTTACTTTCATGAGAAATGAATGTGATGGTCTCATAGTTGCTGAAGTCTTTGACATCTCTTTTTTTAAAATTGGGACATAAATTGAATATTTCCAGTTTGTGGGCCATTGTTTTGTTTTTTATATTTGTTTGCACAATCTTGGTAAAATTTTGATGGACTCAGTTTCTTAGGCTTGGAATAGCTCTATTGATATCCTATCTAGTCCTGGTGACCCTGAGCCTGCCCTGGCGGAGAGGGCGGGGTATAAATTCAAGTAAATAAATAAATAATTTCTCCCAATTGCTCTCAGTGCAGCTCTCACTTCACTTTCTAAAACTGTAGGCGGTTCTTCAAAAGATGCTTCTTGGAAGGAATATTTCATCCTCTCGTCTCTTTTGTACAATTCTTCAGTGTCTTGTTCTCATCTTTGCTTTATTTTGTCCTGTTCAGTTAATGTATTTCCATGTTGATCTTTCAGTTAGCCTAACCGAGATTGAAATTTCCTTTTGATTTCTTAGATCTTGTGGAACACATCTCTTGTTCTTCCTCTTTTGTCATTCTCTTCTGTTTCTTTATACTAGTCATTATAATAGTTCTCTTTATCTCTATGTGTGAGTTGCTGGAACACTGCATTTAGGCTTTTAATTATGTTTCTGTCACCTTTTACTTTTGCTTCTCGCCTATCTTTAGCAATTTTAAGAGTTTCATCAGTCATCCATTGAGGCTTTTGGCTACAGGAATATTCTTTGTGCATCCTTGATAATATTTCTGGTTTCAACCCATAGTTCTTCTAGTTCACACTCACTTGAACTTAGTAATACAACATGGTTTTTAAACTCTTCAAGAGTGTTGCTTAGATTGAATTTCAGCATTATGACTTTGTGGTGTTTTTCTTCAGGTTTATTTTAATTTTTGATATTAACAATTCATGATCTGTACAACAATCAGCTCCTGGTCTTGTTTTAGCAGAGAGAATATAGCTTCTCCATCTTTTGCTTCCAATAATGTAATCTATTTGATTTCCATACTGGCCACCTGGTGATGTCCGTATATACAGTCATTTGTTTGATTGCCTGAAGCAAGGCCGTCCAGTGATGTCCATGTATACAGTCGTCTGGTTGCCTAAAGCATGTGTTTGCAATGAACAAACTGTTGTCTTCACATATTATTCGGTCAGACTTTGCATTATAGCCCCTGACTGCATTGGGCTACATCTCGCCTTACTATTAGAGCCACTCCGTTCCTTCTGTGTTTGTCATTCCCCAAGTAAAACACTTGGTAATTTTTTGACTGAAAATGTCCTAATCCAGTCCATTTTCGTTTGCTCACTCCCAGGACTACAATGCTTAAGCATTCCATTTCTCATTTTACGATTTCGAGCTTACCTTGATTCATACTTGTAACGTTCCATGTTCCTATTATATGCATTGAACAGCTCTGGACTTTCCTTTTGCATCTATTCACGTCAACAGTGGAACATCTTTTCAGCTTTAGTCCAGCTGCATCACTAAGGCTTTTTTCCATCTATTTTTTTCTTTTCATTTTGACCCACGGCTTTGCCCGATTTCCCCCGCAGTTTTGTGACCCTGTTTTTTGAGGATCAACGAAACTGCGGAGGAAATCGGGCGAAGCTGCGGGTCAAAATCAACCGCACGGCTTCGGGTGTGAAATTGACCAACAGAACTGGGGCAAATGGCGGCGTAACAGGAAGGCAGCTCTAGTGCGAAATCAGCCTAAGAATAGTGCTAGTCATAGTTGTCCTCAGCTCTTCCCCCGCAGCTGATTAAGTGCTATCTGACCTGGATATCCATCTTCCAGCACTATATCTTTTTTCATTTTGTATTGTTTCATCATAGGAATTTTTGATGTTGGATTATCTCATCATAAGCCTCATGAGTCATCTTAAATTTATCATCCGAATTGTTAATACAAGGACTATCAAGTCATCACTTTACTCTTGGCCCATAAAGGATCTTTGGGATCCTTAAATCTCGCTTGGTGTCAGAGATGTAAAAGGAAGATTGGTGGCCTTTATAATTCCAATGGAGAGACACCATTTGTTTTTGTTTTTTCTTGCTCAGAGGATCTACAGTATAACCTAATACCAAAAGGCAACAGCATATGTCTATTTGCCTGATGGCACTGAGCATAGAGATGCTGATCTGAAAAGCCCTTCAAAATCATGGCAAGAAACATACAACCCCTTTGTTTATTTTGTAACATCCAGTCTGAAAAAGAGTTCTGGAGAACTCGAAAGCTTGCACAGAGTTTTGTGCCACTGTAGCTGCAATCACAAAGACTATAGTTTGTTTTGGACACTGATTTGAGTCACAGTGGAAATATTCTTAAGCGACCTTCTGGAAGCAGAGAGACAACGTAAATTCTTGGCCTATTATTCATTTCCATGAGGCATATGCTTGGCCTGATTTGGAATACAAGAGTCAACATAGCAGAGCCTACTGGTTGTCTGTCACTTCTGATATCCATTACCTGTACTAGACAAGTCAACCCAAGGTTTGGAAATACTGAAGACTGTACTAGAGGTGTGTAGGGGGGGAATCGGCTTTTTTTTTATTCTGGTCCATTGGACCCCAAAAACATTGGTATTTCCCAATATCCCTGAATCCCAATACCAGCATGATATTGGGATTTGGGTAAATAATCAGGAAACGCAAATTTATTTGGCATTTTAAAATGCCATCCCTTCACTTGCGGAAGTGTGCCACTGCAGCAGCATGCTTCCACAAGTAAAAGGAATATCTTCTCCAAGCTGCCGCAGTGTGACTCAGTGATAGCTGGATAATACTGGCTTTTATTTGGGCCAGCTATACTGGTAGCCGAATCAGATTGTCTAACCTGCATTAGGTTGAATAAACACCAGAAAAAATACCAACAAGGTATTTCTCAGGTATTTATTCGGTTCAGTTTATACTGAATGCACACCCCTGGGCTGTACCCCTATGAACACTTAGAAAAATCTCTCACTTTCTAAGATCATGCTTATTTGCAGGCCTAAGACAATCTAGTGAGCAGGAAGGTACAGGTTTTTTCATCTTGCAGGTCTGGCTATCATTCCTTTGAGACTTGCAAACAGAACCTCCACTCCTCTGAAAAATTGTAACATGGGGACTAAGGATGGGATTCTCACAAATTAGAGCACATCAATCTCCAGTTAACATATTTATTACCTATGTTGTCGTCCCCCCCCAGTTGAACCGAAACAGATGATAACCAGGAACTAAGCTTGTCATTCTTTTGATCTGTTAAAAAATGTGCCCTTACTATTTTGCATGCTAATTTAACAAACGATTCCTATATATACCACTATGATATGTAATTCCATGTCATCGTCTGACAAAGTGTGCATGCACACAAAACCTCACACCTTGAATAAAACGTTGTTGGTCTTAAGGAGGCCATTGGACTCTAACTTTCATCTCCAACCCAGTTTGTTTGCCTAAAATCAAACAGGAATGTTTTCTAATGAAAGAGACAGAAATATCAGTATGTGGCTTGGTTCAGACATTACACCAGTTGCTTTAAATGAGTCTTGAAGGCGCTTCTGGCCCATTTGAAAAATTCCCCCTTCTCTCCCTCTTAACGTGGCAAGAGTTAGTTACCAGGAATTTTGCATCAAAAAACAGTTCACACTTGCTCTATAAATGGAAAATGAAGTATTTTTGTAACAATGGAAGTAGCTTTTGGGGTGTAAGGGGAACAAGTGGGAGGAGTAAAGATAGCCCAAACAAGCTTGAAACTCCTTCAAGGGTCATCCATGCAGCACCAAATGATGGTTGAATATTATGCCTTGACCCAGCCTATATGTGCATTTTAAGGATTTTTAATACTTTTCTGGAAAGGTGTATTCTCCACGTTTTCTAAACGTCTGTCTTAAAGCTCCAAATTTTTCACGTTATGGGCAGATTACAGCAAAGTGTCAAGATTATCATCATAGATCCATATACATGTTCGTTTCAGTGAGAAAAGAAACACTAAGGTAACTTGTGCACAGAGATCTTTCCCCCAACTAGAGTCTTTCTCTTCATCTGTCCCTGGGGAAGTATGGGATGCAGCAGGGAAGACA
>NW_015175360.1:1349088-1355599 GCF_001447785.1 Gekko japonicus | reverse complement strand
CAGGCCCTGCAGAACTGAGAAAGGTCCCACAGGGCCCGGATCTCTTCCGGGAGCTCCTTCCACCAGGAAGGAGCCGCCACCGAAAATGCCCTGGCTCTGGTCACTGCAAACTTAATGTCCCTGGGGCCTGGAATTTCTAGAAGATGACAACTCCCTGACCGTAGTGCCCTTGGGGGAACATATGGGGAAAGGCGGTCCCTCAGGTAGGCTGGACCCTGGCCATAAAGGGCTTTAAAGGTAAGAACCAGCACTTTGAAGCGAATCCGGTACACTATTGGCAGCCAGTGCAGCGCTTTCAGCACAGGCTGAATGTGGTCCCTCCTAGAGAGACCCATCAACAGTCTGGCTGCAGCATTCTGCACTAGCTGCAGCTTCCAGATTTGCGACAAAGGCAGCCCCATGTAGAGAGTGTTACAGTAGTCTAGCCTCGAGGTAACCGTCGCATGGATCACAGTGGCCAGGTCATTGCGGCTAAGGAAGGGGACCAACTGCCGAGCCAGCCAAAGATGATAAAAGGCTGACTTGGCAGTGGCTGCCACCTGAGCCTCCATCGTTAAAGAGGAGTCCAGGCGCACACCTAAACTCCTAACCTTCGACACTGGCACCAGAGGCACCCCATCAAAGGTCGGGAGAGGGAGCCCCAACGCTGAACCGATCCGACTGAGGCCCAGGACCTCTGTCTTTTTTCCATCTATTTTTTTCTTTTCATTTTGACCCACGGCTTTGCCCGATTTCCCCCGCAGTTTTGTGACCCTGTTTTTTGAGGATCAACGAAACTGCGGAGGAAATCGGGCGAAGCTGCGGGTCAAAATCAACCGCACGGCTTCGGGTGTGAAATTGACCAACAGAACTGGGGCAAATGGCGGCGTAACAGGAAGGCAGCTCTAGTGCGAAATCAGCCTAAGAATAGTGCTAGTCATAGTTGTCCTCAGCTCTTCCCCCGCAGCTGATTAAGTGCTATCTGACCTGGATATCCATCTTCCAGCACTATATCTTTTTTCATTTTGTATTGTCTCCTCATAGGAATTTTTGATGTTGGATTGTCTCATCATAAGCCTCATGAATCATCTTAAATTTATCATCCGAATTGTTAATACAAGGACTATCAAGTCATCACTTTACTCTTGGCCCATAAAGGATCTTTGGGATCCTTAAATCTCGCTTGGTGTCAGAGATGTAAAAGGAAGATTGGTGGCCTTCATAATTCCAATGGAGAGACACCATTTGTTTCTGTTGCTTGCTCAGAGGATCTACAGTACAACCTAATACCAAAAGGCAACAGCATATGTCTATTTGCCTGATGGCACTGAGCATAGAGATGCTGATCTGAAAAGCCCTTCAAAATCATGGCAAGAAACATACAACCCCTTTGTTTATTTTGTAACATCCAGCCTGAAGAAGAGTTCTGGAGAACTCGAAAGCTTGCACAGAGTTTTGTGCCACTGTAGCTGCAATCACAAAGACTATAGTTTGTTTTGGACACTGATTTGAGTCGCTGAGTGGAAATATTCTTAAGTGACCTTCTGGAAGCAGAGAGACAACGTAAATTGTTGGCCCATTATTCATTTCCATGAGGCATATGCTTGGCCTGATTTGGAATACAAGAGTCATCATAGCAGAGCCTACTGGTTGTCTGTCACTTCTGATATCCATCACCTGTACTAGACAAGTCAACCCAAGGTTTGGAAATACTGAAGACTGTACTAGAGGTGTGTAGGGGGGGAATAGGCTTTTTTTATTCTGGTCCATTGGACCCAAAAAACATTGGTATTTCCCAATATCCCTGAATCCCAATACCAGCATGATATTGGGATTTGGGTAAATAATCAGGAAACGCAAATTTATTTGGCATTGTAAAATGCCATCCCTTCACTTGTGGAAGCGTGCCACTGCAGCAGCATGCCTCCACAAGTGAAAGGAATATCTTCTCCAAGCTGCCGCAGTGTGACTCAGTGATATAGCTGGCCCTAATAAAAGCTGGATAATACTGACTTTTATTCGGGCCAGCTATACTGGTAGCCGAATCAGATTGTCTAATCTGAATTAGGTTGAATAAACACCAGAAAAAACACCAGAATACTGAATGGACACCCCTGGTGTCCTATGAACACTTAGAAAAATCTCTCACTTTCTAAGATCATGCTTATTTGCAGGCCTAAGACAATCTAGTGAGCAGGAAGGTACAGGTTTTTTCATCTTGCAGGTCTGGCTATCATTCCTTTGAGACTTGCAAACAGAACCTCCACTCCTCTGAAAAATTGTAACATGGGGACTAAGGATGGGATTCTCACAAATTAGAGCACATCAATCTCCAGTTAACATATTTATTACCTATGTTGTCCCCCCCACCCCAGTTGAACCGAAACGGATGATAACCAGGAACTAAGCAGATGGAAACCTTCCGAGGGCCTGATTCGGCCCCCGGGCCACATGTTTGACACCCCATATCAGACCCATTTCAATCTGTATTCAGGCCAGGGTTTGGGATGGAAACAGCCTTGGTTCCCCTGACTGATTACATTTGCTGGGAGAGGGAGGGCATCCCCATTAATTCTTCTTGAATTGTCAGTGGTTTTTCATACCATCCGCTGTAGTATCCTTCTGAATAGTTTGGCCAGGTTGGGAGTAGGTGGCACTGTGCTTTGGTGGTTCTGCTCTTACCTGAATGATTCATTCTAGAAGGTGGTGCTGGAAGACTGCTGCTTGGCCCCTGGGGTTCCACTTTGTCCCCCATGCTACTTAATTTCTACATGAAACTGCTGGGAGAGGTTGTCCAGGGATTTGAAATCAGGTATTCTTCGATATGTGGATGACACCCGGCGTGATGTCTCCTCAACAGCTAAGTCAGGTGGGTCTCTGAAAGTCCTGATTAGGTGTCTGGAGAAGGTAATGGGGTGGATGAGGAGTGGGTTTGTACCTTAGGGGTGCTAGTGGATCCTGGCCCATGGTTGGGGGCTCAGGTCTCCTCCATGGCAAACAGTGCTTTTTATCAGCTGCAGCTGGTTTATCAGTTATGACCACTCCTCAGAAAGTGTGATCTGCCCACAGTGACCCATGCTCTGATCACATCCAAGTGAGATTACTGTAGGGTGTTCTACAAAGGGCTGCCTCTGAAAATGTTCCAGAAACTTCAATTGATCCAAAATGAGGCAGGAAGATATTTTTAGTGGTTGGTTACAGAGGCTGTTATCACCTCTGTGCTGAAAAACCCTCACTGGTTACCCATCTGTTTCCAGGCACAATTCAGAGTGCTAGTTCTTACCTTAAAGGTCATAAATGGCTTGGAACCAGGGTACTTGAAGGGCCCTCTCCTACTGTGCTATGCAGCATCCCATTCCCTGGTCTCTGTGCTCCTACCTTCGGAGATGAGACCTATGGTGACTAGAGGCAGGGCATTTTCTGTGGTAGCATCTTGCCTTTGGAATGCCCTACCCCCTTCAGACTCACCTGGCACCTAATTTACTGTCTTGAGCACTATGTTAAAACACATCTTTTTACCCAGGCTTTTAATTAATGGTTTTATCTTACCAACTTTTAAAATAGCCTACTTCTAGTCTGAAATCTATTTCATGGATAGTTTCTATGCTGTTTATGTCCAATGGCTTGTTATACATTATTTTAATTGTAAGCTACTTTGAGTGGGACTCTGAAGAGGCAGCATAAAACCCCCCTAAATAAATAGTCCAGTCAAAGCAGACAGTACTGAGCTCGATGGGCCAATAATCTGCCATGTTTATACTACATTGAACAGACGGAGCCTAGTATGTTGACATCATTACAGGAAGCAAGAGTGAGTCAGCGTATTTTAACACTGGTTGGTGTGATTCATTATATTCTAGTATTTGAAGGCCATAAGTACAGGACTACTCATGCACCTTCCCAAAGTTCCACACTGACCATGCCTTACATTCACCTTTCTCATCTGGCCTTCACCGAAAACCAAGCCTTTCCCTTCATTATACCTGTTTTGCATAATGCTGTTCTCAAAAGCTGTACATCAGGCCTCTCTCTTTAAAAGGACTTTTACAACAGTACTTCTTTGGAGGGCTTTTTAAAAACTCCTGTTACTGTTGTACACTGTTCATTATGTACTGTACTGTTTTTTTGTGTTGGACAAGGTGTGTGGTCATTCTTTACACAACCACCTGCTTTTTAAACATGTTAGCCACCTTGAGATATTCTTGGAAAGTTAGTACAATTTTCAAAAAATTATATATACATAATTGGTCCTTTAGTTTAGGGCGCAAACCCCCCCCAGATTTAATAAATTAATTTTTCTCTCTCTCATATTCACACATAGTAATAAAACTAAATAGTAAACCACAACTTTGTCACCATCTGGTATATCCTCCAAATCAAATGATTAAACACACACATATCTTGTTGGCAATGAACATTATGAAATGCATACCATAGTATTCCTCCCTGAAGGAACTGCCTATTACCTCTTGGAGCTTTAGAGGCCAGCCAGCTCTATGATTCTTAAAAGCTCCTAATGTCCTCTGTTTATATTTGGTAAAAGACACTACATAACTGAACTCCTATTTCTGTCACTTTGAAAACTAATTTATTTCCTTAAATTGGTAGCCAACCATGTAAGGGTCCCTCCTTCCTTCCACTGGAATCAGCTCTTTCCATGTAAGCAGACAGTGTGATAACACTTTATGCACAGTATACAGTCATCACTAGTAGGTACCAATCTGGTCACATCAATGCAAACTTTAACTGGAGCACTGAACATTGTTATGTGTCATCAAGTAACTTCTGACTTATGGAAACCCTATGAAATTAATGACCTCCAAAACACCTTATCATTGACACCCTTGCTCCGGTCTTGCAAATGAAAGGCCATCACTTCTCCATAAATAGGCTATTTGTACTCCAAATTGTTCAAAATTCACTACAACCATCTGTTTTAACATCAGAAGCTAGTGCAAAATATTCTGTTTCTACAGCTATTAGGGAAAGTCCACCTCTAACCAACTTCCTTAGAAACTTAGACACAGAAAAAGGACACTGCTTCAGAACAAGATTTGCCTTAATGCTGAACTTTTCAGAAACGAAATGGATCTAGAATCTGAGGCTACACATCAGTAGACAAACTGATTAGTCTTGTGCATTAACATTTACTTTAGCATCCTGATACACGGAAGAAAGTCAGCTCGGTGTGTCAACAGAGCAGCTCCTACACAAGTGAAATAGTCTGCTGTGAATGGAAACCTCACATCTGCCAAAGGCCAGCTCTAGGTTTCAGAGGTCCCTGGCCAAAATTCCCTCCAGTAACCCTCTACCTCTACAGTATACATTTGTGCACCGAAGATCTGAAGAAGCACAGAAGAGTCATGCCCTAATTCTTCCCCAGCTACTGTTTCACATAAAATGGAAGACAGGAGAATTCGAGTGGCCTCCGGGACTATTTCTGAGGGAGGGAGGAAATATTGGGAAATACCAGAATGTGGTCCTTTTGCATTCCTTCAAGCCCGAGCAGCAGCCAGCCATCCTGTGCCAATAATGTCCCTGTATTATGTACAGGTCACAAAACAGACAATATACATGCTCACAGTTCTTAGCTATACAGCAGGACTCAATACAGATGCTCCACTTAAATAAGATGAGGTCTACAAATAGAAGTCTATTGGGAAAACCAGTGTGAGCTTTTCTAAGTGATCTGAGAAAACTGAGGAGGCCTAGTTCTCTGTATCCTTGAAGACAGTTTATTTATACCACACTTATGTGGCATTTTCTCACATTTATTTATTTTGAAGATTTATATCGCGCTTTCTACCATTTAGGTCTTCCAGACGGCTTACACATATGTTACCATTTTTCATTCCAAACCCAGTAATGGTAGACTTCCATATACAGATCTTCCACCCTAGAACAAACCCCCCTTGACTTACCTCCTGTCTCAGCTGGAGGGCCACTCTCCTCTGGCCCTGCCACCTAGAGTCGCCCATTAGTGACAAATTAGATCTCCTCAAACACTGTTGGATTCATGACAGTTACAATTTTCATGCTAGAAGAAATTGCCTCCCCAATGCCAGTGATGGTTCTTGCAATCTTGGCCTTAGAGCCAGGGTAGGGAAACAGCCAGCCAGACCCAGAAGCACCCAGACCAACCTAATGACTAAACAGATGGCAATATGCAAATCTGGGCTGTTTTGTCAAATTCCCATAGTTAGCCCATCCTATACACTAACTGCAGCTTCATATTTTGCCTGGATCATGTAGCAACCTTTGTTTTATATAGCCTGGATTGTAGGCCTCACTATACTTTCCTTCATTTTATTATATACTAGGTAAAGTCATGGTAAATTTTTAAGTATCAGTGAAGTGGTCAAGTACTTTCCTTCCCCTTATTAAGACACACAGTCCCATACACACCCTTCGGCATCCATTTCATTCTCTCCACTTTCCCATGAATGAGAGGAACCTGGATGAAGTGCAAACTGCTATTATTGTATCCTGGTCACCTTTATTCCTTCTCCATATTCCTGTAATCCCACTCTTT
>NW_015175360.1:1342831-1349078 GCF_001447785.1 Gekko japonicus | reverse complement strand
CCTTCCCTTCCTCTCCACCGGACACCCTGCTACCATTTACTTTCTCACAATGCCTTGAACAGCTGCTCGATTTTCTCTAGAGTGCAGCCATTCTGAAAACGCAACCCCAAACAGCTGGTATAAGAGCCTACAGCAGGGGTGTGCGCTTGGTATACAGAGCTGAATAAATACCCCCCAAAATACCTTATAATAAATGGCTTTTATAAACCGAATATGAACAAAATATATACCATGAGATGGCAATAAATATGCACCGACACTTCTTTAAGTTTACTTATGAATAATGTAATGGTGCTCAATAGAACTTATATTACATACAATCCTTGTTATTTTTATCAATTCAAGTACTACAAAAAACAATACTGTCTACTTACAATAACCCAGTGACACAAACAGCATGTTCTATTACACAATGCAGCATGTGAAAGATTCCGATGGGGTCCCGGTTTACTTTCAGCCCGTTTCTTTGTCTTTATCAAATAATCCTCACACATAAATTCTACATAGATGGAAGACTTCTGAAATTACTTCTGTGGCATACTGCTCCTAAATCAAGACAGACTTCCCTCCCTGAGTCGCACTGCAGTGGCGGCACACCTCAGCAAGAGAAGGGAAGGTATGTTTCTTTAAATATTGGGATTCAGGAATATCGGTATATACCAATATTTTGGGGGGTTCAGTATACCTGAACCCGAAAAATAACGCTTTTTGTGTGTGTGCACACCCATAGCCTACGGCCATCTTCAATACTCTTCTGCAACAGTGAGGCAAGCGAGCAAGTGAGACAAAAGAGTAGTTGATTTTGGGCTACAGCAATGGCAACGGGGAATCAGGGACGGTGTGAAAAATGAGGAAACCGCTATTGCATCCTCTAGCTTCCAGCGCCATATGGAGTCAGGAAGTGCATAGGATAATGCAATGCCCCTTCCCTGCCCACTCAGTATCCTCCAAGCATGACAAATCTGAACATGACAAAATGCTGAGAATTGGCTTTATATATACAGAGAGTTTATCTCAATACTGATTAGTACTAAGCATACAATGATTAAAACTAAGCCAAGTGGAGATTATTTACTCCTTAGGCTAGGGAATATGTGAATGTAAGGCATCCAAAATTATTTCCTCCCATGCACTTCACAGCTGTCTCTTTCAGCCCTTTGTTTAAAACACCGTTTTGAAAGAACACAGTCCAGAGGGGCAAGGCATCGAACATACCCCACACATCCGTGTGTTAATGAAGGCTCGCTATTCTTCCTTGCAGCTAGACCTATGTACCTATGAATAAGAGAAACAGAAGCACCCGGGCCAGCCTGCTTTTTGTTGTCGTTTTTTTTACGTTCCTGAGGGTTTTAACCCCAACTGGAGCTGCTGTCTACAAAAATCCACACTGGAGCTGGATGAGCTGAGGCTTCAGTGGCTGACAGGACTTGCTCTTTGATGCGCTCAGGTGGTACAAAGCCAGCTGGCTACCATTACTCTGTTGCCCTGGGAACCACAATTGAAGTGTACTTCTAAATCTGCACAGGAGGTACTTCTGCACCATTGCCACAGCAGCTCTCGCTGTGCAAAGTTAAAGTCGCGTAGCAGCTATAGCTACAGCCCAGCTGGTGCCCATTAATGTTCCCTGTATGACAGGAGCAGGCAGCTAGCCTTCGAAGCCTCATTCTTGCCACTGACAAAACACAAGGATTTATCACTCCTATTAATGGAGATGAACACCCTTTGCCTGTTTTAATAGGAGGCACCTCAAAAGGAGAAATGATTTCAAGAATGGCTTGACTAGACTTTGGGGCTGCTTGCTATTGTTAAGGGGCAAAATGTATCCCTTTTGCAACTAAGGTTACTTAGAAGAAAGTCTGTCAGAAGAAAGTCGTGTAGCACTAGAAGGGCAATTTGAAAGGCAGCTTTGCTTCACCTGCAGAGACGAGAGTTTATGGTCAGTGACAATGCTTAGTATTTGTACATGTTTCCTAGTCAACATAAAGCACTGCTTAGTCATTCTTACATTATTCTTGGAAAACAGTATGTACATTATCCCATACTTAGGGGTCTGAGGGATCATGATGGGGCTTGTCTGTCTAGACAAAACCCTTTTTAATCCATGTTATAAGAGGGAGGGGGTTGTAGTTAGTGGAGATGGAAATGTACTCTGTACATGCTTAGAGACAATAAACCCTATTTTTTAATGTTTCCAGGTTTGAGCAGTGGCATCAAACACAAAACCCACAAGTCAACCCTGGAACAAATTCAGTCTTTCCTTGTATAGACAGGTGGTAGAAGTTCAAAGCCCCAATCTTTCCTCAGTTGTATCACAGTAATAGACAGGTGGTAGAAGTTCAAAGCCCCTTTATTATTATTTGAATGAAAATATTTTAATGGGAAGGGGGGCAAATGATGAAAAAGTCTTGAGTCTCTTCCTCATATGAGCTACACACTGCTGCAAATTAAATTTGAAAAGTAAATGTGGAACCGATTCTGCCCCATTGTCTACCCAAGTTTAAATATTTGCCCGTGGAGGGAAAATACTCAGCACTTGGCTTAATTTGGCTAAGAGCAGAGTTCAGCTATTCCATTCCAAACCTTCCTATCTCTAATATAAGAATATATCAGCATTCATGGTTTGTTTTATGGCACTGTAAAGCAAGCATTGTAGTGGCAGCAAAAGAACTTTAGCCGATTTTAAGCACATTGCTTTTCTGTTGTGGCAAAGAAGCCTATGCAGCCACAGCTGTCTTGAAATAATACAGATAACCCTGCTCTTTCCTTCTCAAATGGCCTTGTCAATAATGACTCATAACCTGTCTGTTCTCTGGCCAGGACTGCATTTTCTATAGTAAAAGAGACTGACGCTCATTGAGAAGGATATGAAAGCCCCCTCCCCCATGCCTCCAGCAAACTGAAAAACTGCTCTCTGTGTGTATGTGCATGCTATTGCCTTCATATGAGAGAATTTAAAAAACACAGCAGTAAAAACAGACCAGACTTTCAAGCCCTTGAAGAGACAGGATGCGTTGATGACTTCTGACTATTTTTGATGCCGGGGGAAGGGGAGGAGAGATGTAAGGAAGTGGCATATTCTGAATCCTGAAAAACAGACAGTTTATCATTGAATCTTCTAAATCCTCTTAGCAGCAAGTCAGGTATCTCCTTTGCCAAAGCAGACAAAGAGACCATCACCTACAATTATGGGACTTTGCCCTCTGCTGGCTACTTCTACAATTACATCAAAATACACGATTGTGAACCCAGTCACAAAACCCTGCTTACTCAAAAAGTGCATTACCACAAACACGCTTGCTAGTCGAGTGTTCGTTTTTGGAAGGGACGAATGGTGAACAGAGCTATTATTGCAGGCACAGACCTTGAAATATTTATGACAGGCACTTTGGAATTGTCTCTCTTCACCCCAGTTTTCAGAGAGCCTACGCTGACTTGCATGACAAAGTGTGCGGTGCAGCTCTGCTGTAGATAAGCCATTCTTTAATCAAGCTGAGCCCTCACTCCCCCCTCCCATTGTAAGGAATGACATTTTCCTCTTTCCACTGCATTTCCATAATTTCAAATCCAAATAAGATGAAGGTCTGATCACACACACATATAAAAATTACAGAATACATATATGTGAAAATCTTAATGAAATGCTAGGCTGCACATCTTTTTTTTTTTTAACAAGCCCCCCCCCCAGTAAAGTCAGGTAATGGAAATGCAAGATCCCTGTAGTATTATTAATTCTGCTCCATTGCCCACTGAGTCACTGATGCTAGAGCACAGAGGTATAAGTTACATATCTATTGTGCCAACTGAACTCTCTCAGGGACAAAGGCTTTCACCCTGAAGGAGAGGGCAGGTGGCAATGCCAGTCGCTCTGCCCTCCAAGGATTTTCCACAGAAGTAAAAGGTGAAGGGGGGGGGAGCAGATTTAATTTCCTACAGCTGTCAAGCTGATGTGATAAATCGGCATCTCTGCAGCTACCAATGTCAGACCTTATGAAACTGTCCTAGTTTTAAAGTGACAGAAGCTTGGTATAGGAGTGATTTTTTAAAAAGCAACTTTATTGTGTTATTTATGCCCTGCCTGGAATTGTGATCTTCCCCCAACCCCAAAAACTGATGCTATGAACTACTGAAGAGTTTTGTAACATACCAGCAAGCTGGGCATGTAGCAGACAGCCATGAGAAAGGGCATTATTGGGGGAAAGGTATGTTTGTCTCGCCATTATAGTCAGAGCAGCCTACTGACATTTAGCCATTACAGACAGCATTCTGACATCACTTTTAATCAACCTTGAATAGCCATGTTGTTGGAGTCCCCCTGTTGCCCTGCAAGAGCCTTACACAGAATCTATAAGGCTATGGACTATAACTGTAAGCTGGACTGTACAATAAGTGTGCCAGGGTATTGGACTGTGTGATATGGTGCCAACCTCCTGGACTACAGACACCTGCTTAGCCAAGAGAAGCCAGTGTGCCAAGCCTGATGATGGATGCAATACCCGATGTGATGTCTTTCACCCCTGCAGGAGACAAACCAATCTCCCTGGCACCACAAACACACAGCAACCAACAACAGTTCGCTACAAAGGAGCCATGCTTTGCAAACCTGAGCGTTCCTGCAAAGACTCCATAGAAAGACTTCTCCATCATGCTGCACGTACTCTCCATTGTAGAACAAAAGGACTTACAACATGAGCGGATTAAGCAGCTGGAACGTCAACCCACCGCCCATTCTGATAACGCAGCTGCTGATCATTGGGCCATTACAATTAACGACCACCCATGGAGCCGGAACATTACTGCTCTTTTTTTTCCTTTGTCTTTCTAAAGGTATCACCATTAGTTGAATGTCTTTGCAATTGCCCAGCCATTAATCCTACTCTCCTGGTCATCTCCTGACCATTAGTAACTGGATTTTTTTAGAATTCCTGGGGACTATGTGACTGATGAAGGGTCGTCCCCCCAGCCACTTTAGGGTATATAAAGAGAACCTCTCCCCATTGCTCTCTCTCTCACTTCCTACCTACCTGACCCCACCCTACCTTGTTGATTCCATACCTAGCGCTGTTTGGAGTCTCCCACATGTGTTGCTAGCCAACACATGACCCCTTACCTAGTATTTTCCTTATTTTTGCTGCAGGATCGCCTCATCGTGTTGGACAGGTAAAGTATCACCCCCATCAACGATACCTTCCTGCTAATGCAACTGTCGCTGTACTTTTCTATCTAGCCTCTTAGTTCTGTATTGCTTGAGTGTGCGATTGTATTATTTTATACTGTATGTGTGTGAGAATTATTTAGTAAAAAGAAATCAAATCAAATTTAAGATCTAGCCTCTGCATCTATTTCTGGGGATCTGGATAAGTTGGACTCCAGTATACATAGGTTACTGTTTCCTTATTGAAGCCATTTCAATTTAATATTCGAATTTTCCCATCTTATTAAGGAAATAAGGCAATTTGGCTAACACCCCCTTCTGTATCTGCACAGACCATAACAAAGAAACCCAAGTAGGAAGCTAACTCCAGGTGCCTGCCAAGAACACATGAAGATTGACCTGAGTTACTTTTCCTCCCAGAAACAAGCTTCTGAACTAGTTGTGTGGGTATTAGTAGATTAGCCCTGATTAACCCACAACCCTATTATCCGTGCATTATGGGTATCCAACACTAGCTTCTAAACAGGATTATCTGTGCAAGAAGGAAGGGGAGAGAAATGGGAGGCAGGCATGGGATTCTGGCAACAAACTGGGACTGTGCACATGCTGGTTGAATATTAGTAAAAGTGACATCTGAATGCAGCCACAGCCATTTTAGTTTCAGACAGAAACCTTTAAGCAGGAACCAACTGGACCCAATGAGTTAACTTTTCTCCTTTCTCTCATAATATAAACTTACATTTCTTGCTATAGTTGCCTACATCTCATCCCAAATTACTTCACTGATGGCTGCTAAAAATGAAGACGTTCCAGAGACTTGAAATCTACTATTAATCACTACCATTTTTAATATCAAACTGCGGCCTTTGCCAAGTTAAAGAGTACTTGACATATTGCATTATATAAGACTATCAGAACAAAAATGGTTTAGTTTATCTACCCCTTGCTTTATTCATGGTTATCACAGTATGCTCACCTTAGGCCTGTGTTACACCAATCACCTTTTATTTCCTTCTTTGAAGAGAAGGTTATTATAGTTGAGATTGTAGCCATGGAAGTGCCCCGTCAAACTGGAAGGGGGAGGCAATGTAAAAT
>NW_015175360.1:1331890-1341008 GCF_001447785.1 Gekko japonicus | reverse complement strand
AGATGCATTCCCCTTTCCATTTCTAACAGATGTGGGGGACCTAACAGTACAGCATTCCTTATTAGTGAAAGGGAGCAAGAGTCCAGCAGCACCTTAAAGCTCTTAACAACATTTCTGTCAGGGTAGGAGCTTTTGTGAGTCACTCTTCACTTCTTCAGTTACAGCTAGAATGGGAGTCCACCTGTCCTTATATCTTGCAGACTGGATTGCTTTCAGATGCAAAATGAGAATAGCAGGTATTGTTAATGAGAGAAACAACCTAGGTCTCAATTCAGTCCAGGAGTTTGCATTGTCTTGAGCTTCATGATCATTTGCAATTCAGCAGTCTCTCTTTCTAATCTCCCTTTGAAATTCCTTTGTAACAGAACTGCTACCCCTAGGTCAGCAACTGAATGCCCTGGAAGGTTAACATGTTCCCCCACTGGTTTCTGAATGTTGTTGTTTCTAAAAGCAGTAGAAAAAGTAAAGTCCAGTAGCACCTTTAAAGACTAACAAAATTGTGGTAAGCGATGGCAAACCTAGAAAGCATAATAAAGAGACATCACCCTGCCAACAAAAGTCCGCATGGTCAAAGCAATGGTATTCCCAGTAGTCATGTATGGCTGCGAGAGGTGGACTATAAGGAAGGCCGAGTGTCGAAGAATAGATTCTTTTGAACTATGGTTCTGGAGAAGACTCTTGAGAGTCCCTTGGACTGCCAGGAGATCAAATCAGTCAATCCTAAAAGAAATCAACCATCACTGTTCCCTGGAAGGCCAGATACTGAAGCTGAAGCTCAAATACTTTGGCCACCAAATGAGAAGGGAGCACTCGCTGGAGAAGACCCTGATGCTGGGAAAGATTGAAGGTCAAAGTAGAAGGGGACAGCAAAGGATGAGATGGTTAGACAGTGTTATCGATGTAACGAACATGAAATTAAGCAAACTTTGGAGCATGACGGAAGACAGGAGGGCCTGGTGCGATGTGGTCCATGAGGTCACGAAGAGTCGGACTTGACTGTGCAACTGAACAACAACAACAAAATGTGCTTTTATGAGTCGCTGCTCACTTCTTCGGACTTATTTCTATTTATTCTTTGCATCCTCATGGAGTGAATCCTCTTCTACCAAAATGAGACTAAGTTTCCTGTCTCATTACCAGTGCTGATATCTCTACTCCTACTACCCCTCTGCATATCACACCCAATCCAATCAAGCTGGCTATTGTCCTTCAGCATCTGAAATCATCTTTATAAAGTATATATCTCCGGAACCATGTGTAACATTTTATGGCACACATGGCTCGGCCCGACAAAGGGACATTTATGTCAGATCCGGCCCTCGGACAAATGAGTTTGACACCTCAGCCTTAGAACATACACCAATATTCTAGCTGCTCCTTACCTCCTGCAAGAGAAAGCTGAATTCATCTGATGTGCCACCTTAGATATGCTAAAGAGAAATGTAGACTTCTAAGACCTTTTGCATCCAAAGAAACTGCACATATCTTTTTACACTGGTCAAAACTACATTCCTGTCAATAGTCTTGGATATTGATTTCAAATTTCTTCTTGCATATCATTCACATATGGTATCCAAGACCCAATCTTTTCTCAGTTCCTCTTCACCTACAGCAAACTTGCCATGCCAATTTCACCACCACCACCTCACTCACAAGCCTGACATTACAGGATTTGTATTATACTAACACTAAACCTCTTTTGTTCCCATCTATAGTCTCCCTCTCTGAAAACTGATATTTCACAATTAAGTGGACATTGAAGTCTGACCTTAATAGAAAAAAAAAGCCTGGGTAATGTGACATAATGTGAACCGTGGTTTAATTACAGCTAGCCTGTGAAACTAGGATTTGGTTTACAGATGATCAATGAAATCCTGGTTTCAACAACAAATGCCAGTTTTATTCCCCTTTGCTCTATCCCCATCTCCAGTGCAGAAATCCAGCTGGTTAGCCAGCCTCTGTCGCCGCATTCAGAACAAGGCAGGATATCTGCATTTATGTTTCATGTGAAACCACAGTTATGATGTACTGAAATTCATAAATTATCTTCAAAACATGGTTTCAGATTCCGGTTTTGACATATTCGAACTATCCATAGTTAGTGGAATGTCCCACATTCAATCACACACTGCTTAATTAAACTGTGATTTTCTGTCATGTCTGAATTGAGGCACTATGGGTAACAGAATATGGTTGCACTAGGAGTAAGGGTGAAATACTCACTTAAATCCTTAATACTGCTAGTCTGGCACAGTAAGAGGCTTATCACATTACATTAACCTTTACATCTTTCTTGTCCCCCTTTAAAAAAGTGAACATGTTGAGCCAGGAGGAGGGTCAAAATTGAAGGGTAGATTTGACCTTCAGTGCATGCCCTAAATTTCATTCCAGGACCTCAGTGTTCACTGGAGTTAATTCATCAAACAAATAGAATTAAGGTCAAGTTAAACCAAAGGCCTCTCTTCACTCAGGTAATAAACTGCTTAGATGATTAGATAAACTCTCCTAGCTAGCTTGCTTGTTTTCAAATTTACAAAAAATTGACACCATTTGTTTTGAAAGAAACCCATATTTTCAAATACACATTTCTGAGGCCTTTTTTCTGCCCTCTAAAGTGTTTTTTTTCTCTGAAACCTGCAACTGGGTTCAGAAGCACAGTTCTGGGTCTATTCCCAAGTGGAGTCACAATTCCTACAAAACGTTTAAGAGGCAGCCATGTCATAATAAGTTGCCAAAGATGCTGCCCTTCTAAGAGACTTCAGCCCCATACTGGACTGCAGGTTTACAGATTTTACCAAGCCTCTTCTGCCTGGATTCTCATATCACCTAAATCATACTGGCAATGCCTGGAGGAATGAGCTGAACAGAGTGAAAAACCACCACCTAAACAGTAACAAAAGGCAATAAGGATTCTGCATTAGCATTTTTAATGGAGCTCCCTTTTCCAGGCACTAGCCTATGCAGTCTGCTAGTCCTGATACAGTAGACCCACATGACTTCCATACTCCGTTCCTGGTCTATCCCTCCCAGCACCTACAAGTATCCACTGAAACTTGAAAATAAGGTGCAATCCTATCACACTTAGATAATGACCAAAAATATTATCAGTGAAATTCCAGAACAGCCTGGAAAAGCATCTTTCCAGGTTTCAAATTGCTTCATACAAAAGAGCATGTGTTAAAGGTTATAGATTGCAGTTTGCCCCAAACCCAGCAGCATTCTTTGAATTCCTGATCTTTTTTTAAAAAAAGAGAGAGATTTGTGAGAATTAATGCTGGGTATCTGTGGATTGCATTCCATTCCGGTCCCAAGCTTTGTCAGCTCTTCATTGTTCTAATTTTGCCAGCTACTATCGGTCCAGAGTGATCTACTGTCCTTTTGCCGTTTCACATTCTCAGAGTAGAAAGATTTACTGCAATCTAAGTTATAATGATCTACCACCTTCCGAGGGACAGAAAGTCCCCCAGCGATTATAGCTATTGCAACTTGCCATTTGGGCAATGCATACTTCTTTATTATACCTCCACTAGAGACTTGCCTGGCTACCCTACCTAGCTGAAGGTTAGTTTTTCTTCCTGACATTGTGATTGTTCACTGGTGTTTCAATTATGCAGTTGCAGGAGACACTGAGCTGGATCAAGAGAACTAGGAGCAGCATTTTCCCCAAATACTGGCCATGTCCCCCCTTCCCGCTGCAGCTCCCTGTGCCCCCCCCAAAGCTGCATCTAATAATCATCATGGGTCCTCTACAACAGGATACCGAATAGGCTCTGCAGTAAGAAGCAGGAAATCAGTTGAAATCGCTCCCACACTCGCAGAAGGGATCGTTCGGGTCCAGCATAATACATCTGTTGTGGTTTACATTTAATGGACATTGTCCTTAGTTTTAAAAACACTGTTTTTTGTTTTGTCTTCCTGCTCACCTTTTACAATGCCGAGTACCTCATCTTACTCTTGCTTGTCTTCCCTGCAGCCTCATCGCAAGCGACAGCCACGGATGCCAAATTTAGTTTATACAGATCATAAATTAATTTCCCTCAACAACAACGGACCACAGCTGGACCTTCCTCATGCTCTTCAAATCAGCAATGGATTGAAGATATTCCTGATCTTTAGAGAACTGACTGTAGATATGAAGACTGTGGAAACACAGAGTTGCTGTTTTCACTTACAAGGAGCCACATGCATGCAAGAACACGGTTAAGCAAATAAACTCAGAGGTGCATCAAAAACAGGCCCAGATGTAGGAAGTCCTAAAAATCTTTGACCTAGTATCCAAAAAGAGAATGAGACATTTTAACTGTTCAGAGCTCAAATGTGTATGGTTTTTGTCTGTTGCACTTTACTTTCTCACGGTAACAGGGATGAGTGTTGTAAGGAAAAACACACACCAAATCTCATCCTGATTTTGAAAATGTTGACTTGGGGTGGCTGACAGGGTAGTCCCACAGGGCTCAGTCAGAGGCAAAAACAACTGAGCTGGCAGTGGCACGCTGCTGTTTGGTGAGGGGCAGGACCTGACTCAACAAGCAGGTCTTTAAAAGCTTATGGGGAGATCAGCGAAGGGGGGAAGCTTCCTCAAGGAAGCAGATGCAGTGCCTGAGGAAGGAAAGAAAGTGGCGACGGGGACACTGGAGGCGGGGGCTGGAGACAAAGAGGTGTCCGCCATCACAGCTGGTTCACAGGAAGGAGTGCCCCAAGGAAGTCAATACCTTCGAGTGTAAAGAAACTTAATAGTGTTACATGGCCAAGGAGGAGCAAGGGAGGGGCTTTGCTGACATAGTCACAACCAGTGTTCCCTACAAGCTGAGTTAGTGTGAACTAGCTCACAGTTTTTTAGTCTCTGGCTCACATTTTTGTCTTCGCTCAGGAAGGATGGCTCCAGACCAAACTAACTGTTGGAGTTTCAAGTTGCTTACACTTCAGTCATTACAGAGTTAAATGTTGTTTGTTAGGAAACAGGATGTTACGTTACACAATGTATTCTACAGCGGGAAAGTTTGAGGGAGTTGCTTAGCCTAATGAAGTGACCTGTAACCTTTGTATTGGTCAACTAACAACTTGCTTGTAGAAATGCTTTGATCTAGCATTAATGTATTCACAAGGTTTATGGCTCTTTGTGTGAAACAGAGAGGAAAGCCCTCTCTTGAAGCCGCTAGATAGACAGAAAGATGTAGGTGTTAGTATGTAGTGCTGAAAGTAACTGTAAGCATGTAACCTTTTGTTTTATTTCTTTTTATCCAAAGTACCTTACCCATGCTTTATTTTGTTTTGTAGTAAAGATATTTTTCTTTTACTAATGTGACTCTTGTGTTTGCAAAACGACCATCGATCTTGAATCTCAGAATCCCAACACTAATTTATGCAGTAGCCAAATTGCTCGCTCACAACTTTAATGCCAGTAGCTCACAAAGTAGAATTTTTGCTCGCAAGACTCCACGGCTTAGAGGGAGCATTGGTGACAACCCCTGGTCTGAGACCACTGTAAGTTCTGGTTTTCTTCTTGTGGGCGTTTTCACTCATCTTCTGCCCATGCCTCAGAATCTTTACCTGAATTTGCAATGGTTAGTATTTATACATTAAAAAACATCTATGGCTGATCAAGCCACAGATCTCCTTGCGTAACATCTTCCCTCACACACACACCAAATTTACATGTTAAGAACAATGCTTCATACTGGAAACGCGTGCCGTGGACCACACAACTAGGAGACTAAAAAATAAACTCAAGCTCTGCTTCTATGAATTTTCATTCTGCCGTTCCTCCAAAGGGTAGTGAACAAAGCTTTCCACAAGGTCCATTTTATCCTCAAAACAACCCTGTGAGGTTGATCAGGTTTAGTGTGATTAACTGGTCAAAAGTCACCCAGTGAGTTTCATGGCAGAGTCAGGACTTGAACAGAACTCTCCAGAAATCCTCCTTGGACACAATAACCATTAGGGAACTGGCGCTACTTCTAGAGGATAAAACTTTACCCTCAATTGCTGCAACAAACACAAAATCAGCAACCATCCAACTCATTCAGAATGTAGGTTGTCCCTATGAATGTAACATTTCCAGAAATTTTGAGGCCATGAAAACAGCATTTTTCTCCCTAGGAAAACCCCCACGGAGTTTGGGAAATTTTTAGTTATATGCAATACTAACTTTCCTATCAAGTTGAAACCTATTTTGCTGCTTTAACAACACAACATGCTACATTTATACTTTAGCAGATATATAAATATGCCAATAATATGAATGTAAGAATATAAATGCCTTTGTTTTCTACAAGCAAAATTGCAAATATAGTCAAAGCTACAGTGAGATGATGCTGCTAACTTCCACACCCTCTGCTATCTTAGCACATTTCACTCATTCTGAAATGCACATGCACACTCACACACGTTGCTTACAGGGTTTTTCCAGTGCTCCCCAAAAGTCTTTAGACTTTTTCATGCTGTGGATTTTGAGTTAATAAAAACTGCTCTTAAAATATTTCATAGGAGTTCTTTCAGCACTCTGCAAATTTTTCCAGTGTTTTCTCACTGGCAAAATTGGGGGAAGTCCCTCCCCCGGGATCCCCATCTCTAGCTGTGTCACAATCTAAGCATGAGCACTTGGGATGAGGCTTACTGATGGAACTAAGGGAGTCCTCCAATTCCCCCAGCTGGCCACTCTTGGCCAGGTGTACACGTAGGCACCAGAAATAGCTTTCACACGTGGAGTGGGACAGCTGGATGCCACTATTCCACGTAATGGCTGGCAAGGAGAAAGACATTACAGGCTCCATTGAGATTTCCTGCCCTGCAAGCATGAGTGAGATCGATACAAGGGAGGACAGTGCCAAGAGATGGTGCTTGGAGATGCTATTACAAACTGCATTCCAACAGACTATTCCATTTAAAGTATTAGAAGAGTTCATACACATAAGTCCATTATCAAAAGGCATATACATTATCATTTGGTATGATAAATAATCAGAACAGAACTCTTTAAAGTACACTTACTTTTACTGTAGCAGGTTGCAAGTACACCTTTATCAGCTGGACTGGCACTTATGTGCCAGATTTCACCAACTTGATGGAGAAGAACGTTTTTGTTTATAATGTTATTTTCATCGTCAAAATCTATGATGTGAATCTACAAATACAATAAAAAACCCGTTATAACATTGTATGTTCCAGACAATCTTAATTATAAATGACAACTGTGCAAAACAAAGTGTGGGTTTAACCCCCCCCCCCCATTAGTAGAATTTTAATTGCTGAAATAGCAGCATGATTGAGACATAATGACAAAACATGCAGCAGGCTGACAAAACTTCCCAATCTTCCAATAACAATTTGCAATATCAGAGACTGGATGGAGATTCTGTAGCAGACAAGTCTGGCCATGGCCCATTTTTGTAGCACAGGATACATACTGCTTGAGTTTCATTTGCTCCATTGCCACCATTTTAGTATGGGGCGTTTTAACAGCACAATTCACTGTATGCTTGATCAGAGAGAAAAGTCTCATTGAGTTCAAAGGGCCTTGTGCCCTAATAATAATAAAAGTGGGTTTTTATATCCCGCTTTTCTCTACCTTAAGGAATCTCAAAGCAGCTTACAATCGTTTTCCCCTCCTCTCCCCACCTTGTGAGGTAGGTCTGGCTGAGAGAGTTGTGAGAAAACTGTGACTGGCCCAAGGTCACCCAGCGGGTTTCATGTGGAGGAGAGGGGAATCAAAGGGGTTCTCCAGATTAGAGTCCGCTGCTCTTAACCACTAAATTACGCTTGAATAGGGACAGGTTTGACTAAGTGTCCTTTGCCATTTTATGTCATCTTCCACATGGCATGTAGAATTGGTCTGGGCTGCTTTTGTTGACAATGAGCCTGGGTGATATTTGGACAGATACAATCTGCCCTTTACTCCTCTTTGGCCAAAGCCCGTTAACAGAAGACATCTGCTTTTTCAGCAAATGGTAGGTTGTCATTATGCCCAAATAACAAACTATTGTTTGGTTAAATCCTGGTTTGTAGGAAAGAAAGCAAAACCTGGTTTGTGCTCTTCCCTATCAATATGAGTCCAATGTGATCATCATATCAGGACACTGACCCCAAAGCACCTGATGCAGCATGTCATGTGCATTCGCATGTCCACATTCATCAGAAAAAAGGTCAAAAAAATAAGAGAATACCTATGAAGAAGCATGGATTTCACACTGAGAGCTTCTATTCAAAATTCATAGAATCTCCACCCTGATGAAACATTTAGATTATCCACAAAAGTAGCCCAGACTAAGTCCACATAGATTCCATGTAGAAAGCTACATAAAATGACAATACTTTCTCCAGGATACAGCTGTATGTTACTTGGCACTAAGGCCCTTTGAAATCATTGGGAATTTCTCCTCAGCAAACAACGAATTGTGCTGTAAAGCACCACATAATATGGCGGTAATGGAAAAACTGAAGCTCGAACACAAGGAGGACGTAGCCACATGTCTGCTGCAGAATACCCATTTAGCCTCTAATACTAAAAAACATTGGAAAGATGACTCAGTTTTGTTAGCCTCCTGGATATCATCCAATGGGGCAGAAAGTTAACAGCCCTGGTGTATCATGACAGAAGGCAACGTACTCCTGGAACCTCCCTCCACCCCCAAGTAGTGTACGTGCTGTTTAAGGAATGTATAGCATTAACTAAACTTTTCATATTACTTAGTATCCCTTTAACTTCTTCAAACCATAACAGTCCCATCCAGGTTTTACCCATTAGCTTCACTGCCTCTCCCCACCCCCAACCTGGTTCTATTCAATCTGGTCTGAAATTAAAAACTAAGCACTGGCTAAAAAAATTAAGGGGGGGGGAGAGAGAGAAAGTATTTTCTTCAGGCCAATGCCCTCAACAAATACAGGGCATAGAGCGCTAACCAACTGCTCACTTTTCTAGTCAGAATCATACGGGATTCGTGTACACGATCAGCTGTCCAGGGACAACTCATTTCCATCTCCAGTTTGCTTTCATAATAAAAGAGCCCAAAGACTGAAGCAAGCCAGATGCCAGAAGAGCATCCAGAGACAAATGTTCTCTCAAGCTTGTTGTGCGATGTCCACCTAAGCAGGATGTCTACAATACTTGCGGGGGGGGGGG